>NC_135502.1:167521114-167851269 GCF_052857255.1 Amblyomma americanum
CCGTACTGGTCCGATGGCCCTGATGCACGGCCGGAGCGGGGAAGCAAGGTAGAAGCACCAAAGCGACGACCGATAACTTCGTCGTCACCGCCTACAGTGCAACTGACGTCATGAGCAACGGGATTCAAGCCCTACAAAAAGAAGCTGCGAAAGGCGACACTCCGCATACCGGTGGTGCATCGAATGCAGTGCTAATTCTTGTCCTGTTACTTTTGGGAGCAGACGTGTCCCGTACTGGTCCTATGACCCTGATGCACGGCAGGAGCGGGGAAGCAAGAGAGAAGCACCTAAACGACGACAGATATCTTCGCCGTCACCGCCTAAAGTGCAACGGACGTCATGAGCAACGGGATTTAAGCCCTACAAAAGGAAGCTGCGAAAGGCGACACTCCGCAGCCGGTGGAGCATCGAATGCAGTGCTAATTCTTGTCCTGTTACTTTTAGGCGCAGACGTGTCCCGTACTGGTCCGATCACCCTGATGCACAGCCGGAGCGGGGAAGCAAGATAGAAGCACCAAAGCGACGACAGATAACTTCGCCGTCACCGCCTACAGTGCAACAGACGTCATGAGCCACGGGATTTAAGCCCTACAAAAGGAAGCTGCGAAAGGCGACACTCCGCAGTCAGGTGGAGCATCGAATGCAGGGCTAATTTTTCTGTTACTTTTAGGAGCACACGCGTCCCGTACGGGTCCGATGAACCTGATGCACGGCCGGGGCGGGGAAGCAAGATAGAAGCACCAAAGCGAAGACAGATAACGTTGCCGTCACCACCTACAGTGCAACTGACGTCG
Organism: Amblyomma americanum; assembly: GCF_052857255.1. Classification (NCBI taxonomy): domain Eukaryota; kingdom Metazoa; phylum Arthropoda; class Arachnida; order Ixodida; family Ixodidae; genus Amblyomma; species Amblyomma americanum. The sequence continues at coordinate 167,521,909 of NC_135502.1, forward strand.
TGAGCCATGGGATTTAAGCACTACAAAAGGAAGCTGCGAAAGGCGACACTCCGCAGCCGATGGAGCATCGAATGCAGTGCTAATTCTTGTCCTGTTACTTTTAGGCGCAGACGTGTCCCGTACTGGTCCGATGAACCTGATGCACGGCCGGAGCGGGGAAGCAAGATAGAAGCATCAAAGCGACGACAGATAACTTCGCCGTCACCTCCTAAAGGGCAACTGACGTCATGAGCCACGGGATTTAAGCCCTATAAAAGGTGCGAAAGGCGACACTCCGCAGTCCGGTGGAGCATCGAATGCAGTGCTAATTCTCGTCCTGTTACTTTTGGGAGCAGACGTGTCCCGTACTGCTCCGATGACCCTGATGCACGGCCGGAGCGGGGAAGCAAGAGAGAAGATCCTAAACGAGGACAGATAACTTCGCCGTCACCGCCTAAAGTGCAACGGACGTCATGAGCAACGGGATTTAAGCCCTACAAAAGGAAGCTGCGAAAGGCGACACTCCGCAGCCGGTGGAGCACCGAATGCAGTGCTAATTCTTGTCCTGTTACTTTTAGGCGCAGACGTGTCCCGTACTGGTCCGATGGCCCTGATGCACGGCCGGAGCGGGGAAGAGAGGTAGAAGCACCAAAGTGACGACCGATAACTTCGTCGTCACCGCCTACAGTGCAACTGACGTCATGAGCAACGGGATTCAAGCCCTACAAAAAGAAGCTGCGAAAGGCGACACTCCGCATACCGGTGGTGCATCGAATGCAGTGCTAATTCTTGTTCTGTTACTTTCATGCGCAGACTTGTCTCATACTTGTCCGATGACCCTGATGCACGGCCGGAGCGGGGAAACAAGGTAGAAGCACCAAAGCGACGACAGATAACTTCGCCGTCACCGCCTACAGAGCAACTGACGTCATGAGCCACGGGATTTAAGCCCTACAAAAGGTGCGAAAGGCGACACTCCGCAGTCCGGTGGAGCATCGAATGCAGTGCAATTTCTTGTCCTGTTACTTTTAGGAGCAGACGTGTCCCGTACTGGTCCGATGACCCTGATGCACGGCCGGAGCGGGGAAGCAAGATAGAAGCTCCAAAGCGACCACAGATATTTTCGCCTTCACCGCCTACAGTGCAACTGACGTCATGGGCCATGTGTTTTAAGCACTACAAAAGGAAGCTGCGAAAGGCGACACTCAGCAGCCGGTGGAGCATCGAATGCAGTTCTAATGCTTGTCCTGTTAATTTTAGGCGCAGACGTGTCCCGTACTGGTCCGATGACCCTGATGCACGGCCGGAGCGGGGAAGCAAGAGAGAAGCACCTAAACGACGACAGATAACTTCGCCGTCACCGCCTAAAGTGCAACGGACGTCATGAGCAACGGGATTTAAGCCCTACAAAAGGAAGCTGCGAAAGGCGACACTCCGCAGCCGGTGGAGCATCGAATGCCGTGCTAATTCTTGTCCTGTTACTTTTATGCACAGACGTGTCCCATACTGGGCCGATGAACCTGATGCACGGCCGGGGCGGGGAAGCAAGATAGAAGCAACAAAGCGAAGAAAGATAACGTTGCCGTCACCGCCTATAGTGCAACTGACGTCATGAACCATGGGTTATAAGCACTACAAAAGGAAGCTGCGAAAGGCGACACTCCGCAGCCGGTGGAGCATCGAATGCAGTGCTAATTCTTGTCTTGTTACTTTTAGGCGCAGACGTGTCCCGTACTGGTCTGATGACCCTGATGCACGGCCGGAGCGGGGAAGCAAGAGAGAAGCACCTAAACGACGACAGATAGCTTCGCCGTCACCGCCTCAAATGCAACTGACGTCATGAGCCACGGGATTTAAGCCCTACAAAAGGAAGCTGCGAAAGGCGACACTCCGCAGCCGGTGGAGCATCGAATGCAGTGCTAATTCTTGTCCTGTTAATTTTAGGCGCTGACGTGTCCCGTACTGGTCCGATGACCCTGATGCACGGCCGGAGCGGGTAAGCAAGATAGAAGCACCAAAGCGACCACAGATAACTTTGCCGTCACCACCTACAGTGCAACTGACGTAATGAGCCACGGGATTTAAGCCCTACAAAAGGTGCGAAAGGCGACACTCCGCAGTCGGGTGGAGCATCGAATGCAGTGCTAATTCTTGTCGTGTTACTTTTAGGCGCAGACATGTCGCGTACTGGTCCGATGACCGTGATGCACGGCCGGAGCGGGGAAGCAAGATAGAAGCACCAAAGCGACGACAGATAACTTTGCCATCACCGTCTACAGTGCAACTGACGTCATGAGCAACGGGATTCAAGCCCTACAAAAAGAAGCTGCGAAAGGCGACACTCCGCATACCGGTGGTGCATCGAATGCAGTGCTAATTCTTGTTCTGTTACTTTCATGCGCAGACTTGTCCCATACTTGTCCGATGACCCTGATGCACGGCCGGAGCGGGGAAACAAGGTAGAAGCACCAAAGCGACGACAGATAACTTCGCCGTCACCGCCTACAGAGCAACTGACGTCATGAGCCACGGGATTTAAGCCCTACAAAAGGTGCGAAAGGCGACACTCCGCAGTCCGGTGGAGCATCGAATGCAGTGCAATTTCTTGTCCTGTTACTTTTAGGAGCAGACGTGTCCCGTACTGGTCCGATGACCCTGATTCACGGCCGGAGCGGGGAAGCAAGATAGAAGCTCCAAAGCGACCACAGATATTTTCGCCTTCACCGCCTACAGTGCAACTGACGTCATGGGCCATGTGGTTTAAGCACTACAAAAGGAAGCTGCGAAAGGCGACACTCAGCAGCCGGTGGAGCATCGAATGCAGTTCTAATGCTTGTCCTGGTAATTTTAGGCGCAGACGTGTCCCGTACTGGTCCGATGACCCTGATGCACGGCCGGAGCGGGGAAGCAAGATAGAAGCACCAAAGCGACCACAGATAACTTTGCCGTCACCACCTACAGTGCAACTGACGTAATGAGCCACGGGATTTAAGCCCTACAAAAGGTGCGAAAGGCGACACTCCGCAGTCCGGTGGAGCATCGAATGCAGTGCTAATTCTTGTCGTGTTACTTTTAGGCGCAGACATGTCGCGTACTGGTCCGATGACCGTGATGCACGGCCGGAGCGGGGAAGCAAGATAGAAGCACCAAAGCGACGACAGATAACTTTGCCATCACCGCCTACAGTGCAACTGACGTCATGAGCCACGGGATTTAAGCACTACAAAAGGAAGCTGCGATAGGCGATACTCCGCAGTCCGGTGGAGCATCGAATGCAGTGCTAATTCTTCTGTTACTTTTAGGCGCAGACGCGTCCCGTACGGGCCCGATGAACCTGATGCACGGCCGGGGCGGGGAAGCAAGATAGAAGCACCAAAGCGAAGACAGATAACGTTGCCGTCACCGCCTACAGTGCAACTGACGTCATGAGCCATGGGATTTAAGCGCTACAAAAGGAAGCTGCGAAAGGCGACACTCCGCAGCCGATGGAGCATCGAATGCAGGGCTAATTCTTGTCCTATTACTTTTAGGCGCAGACGTGTCCCGTACTGGTCCGATGACCCTGATGCACGGCCGGAGCGGGGAAGCAAGATAGAAGCATCAAAGCGACGACAGATAACTTCGCCGTCACCTCCTAAAAGGCAACTGACGTCATGAGACACGGGATATAAGCCTTACAAAAGGAAGCTGCAAAAGGCGACACTCCGCAGTCCATTGGAGCATTGAATGCAGTGCTAATTCTTGTCCTTTTACGTTTAGGCGCACACGTGTCCCATACTGGCCCGATGACCCTGATGCACGGCCGGAGCGGGGAAGCAATATAGAAGCACCAAAGCGACGACAGATAACTTTGCCGTCACCGCCTACAGTGCAACTGACGTCATGAGCCACGGGATTTAAGCCCTACAAAAGGAAGCTGCGAAAGGCGACACTCCGCAGTCCGGAGGAGCATCGAATGCAGTGCTAATTCTTGTTCTGTTACCTTTATACGCAGACGTGTCCCATACTGGTCCGATGAACCTGATGCACGGCCGGAGCGGGGAAGCAAGATAGAAGCATCAAAGCGACGACAGATAACTTCGCCGTCACCTCCTAAAGGGCAACTGACTTCATGAGACACGGGATTTAAGCCTTACAAAAGGGAGCTGGGAAAGGCGACACTCCGCAGTGCGGTGGAGCATCGAATTCAGTGCTAAATCTTGTCCTGTTACTTTTAGGCGCAGACTTGTCCCATACTGGTCCGATGACCCTGATGCACGGCCGGAGCGGGGAAGCAAGATAGATGCACCAAAGCGAAGACAGACAACGTTGCCGTCATCGCCTACAGTGCAACTGACGTCATGAGCCATGGGATTTAAGCACTACAAAAGGAAGCTGCGAAAGGCGACACTCCGCAGTCCGGTGGAGCATCGAATGCAGTGCTAATTCTTCTGTTACTTTTAGGCGCAGACGTGTCACGTACTGGTCCGATGAACCTGATGCACGGCCGGGGCGGGGAAGCAAGATAGAAGCACCAAAGCGAAGACAGATAACGTTGCCGTCACCGCCTACAGTGCAACTGACGTCATGAGCCATGGGATTTAAGCACTACAAAAGGAAGCTGCGAAAGGCGACACTCCGCAGCCGATGGAGCATCGAATGCAGTGCTAATTCTTGTCCTGTTACATTTAGGCGCAGACGTGTCCCGTACTGTTCCGATGACCCTGATGCACGGACAGAGCGGGGAAGCAAGATAGAAGCACCAAAGCGACGACAGATATCTTCTCCGTCACCTCCTAAAGGGCAACTGACGTCATGAGCCACGGGATTTAAGCCCTACAAAAGGAAGCTGCGAAAGGCGACACTCCGCAGTCCGGTGGAGCATCGAATTCAGTGCTAATTCTTGTCCTGTTACTTTTAGGCGCAGACGTGTCGCGTACTGGTCCGATGACTCTGATGCACGGCCGGAGCGGGGAAGCAAGATAGAAGCACCAAAGCGACGACAGATAACTTTGCCGTCACCGCCTACAGTGCAACTGACGTCATGAGCCACGGGATTTAAGCCCTACAAAAGAAAGCTGCGAAAGGCGACACTCCGCAGTCCGGTGGAGCATCGAATGCAGTGCTAATTCTTCTGTTAATTTTAGGCGCAGACGTGTCCCGTACTGGTCCGATGAACCTGATGCACGACCGGGGCGGGGAAGCACGATAGAAGCACCAAAGCGAAGACAGATAACGTTGCCGTCACCGCCTACAGTGCAACTGACGTCATGAGCCATGGGATTTAAGCACTACAAAAGGAAGCTGCGAAAGGCGACACTCCACAGCCGATGGAGCATCGAATGCTGTGCTAATTCTTGTCCTGTTACTTTTAGGCGCAGACATGTCCCGTACTGGTCCGATGACCCAGATGCACGGACAGAGCGGGGAAGCAAGATAGAAGCACCAAAGCGACGACAGATATCTTCTCCGTCACCTCCTAAAGGGCAACTGACGTCATGAGCCACGGGATTTAAGCCCTACAAAAGGAAGCTGCGAAAGGCGACACTCCGCAGTCCGGTGGAGCATCGAATTCAGTGCTAATTCTTGTCCTGTTACTTTTAGGCGCAGACTTGCCCAATACTGGTCCGATGACCCTGATGCACGGCCGGAGCGGGGAAACAAAATAAAAGCACCAAAGTGACGACAGATACCTTCGCCGTCACCGCCTACAGAGCAACTGACGTCATGAGCCACGGGAATTAATCCCTACAAAAGGTGCGAAAGGCGACACTCCGCAGTCCGGTGGAGCATCGAATGCAGTGCTAATTCTTGTCCAGTTACATTTAGGAGCAGACGTGTCCCGTACTGGTCCGATGACCCTGATGCACGGCCGGAGCGGGGAAGCAAGATAGAAGCACCAAAGCGACGACAGATAACTTTGCCGTCACCGCCTACCGTGCAACGGACGTCATGAGCCACGGGATTTAAGCCCTACAAAAGGAAGCTGCGAAAGGCTACACTCCGCAGTCCGGTGGAGCATCGAATTCAGTGCTAATTCTTGTCCTGTTACTTTTAGGCGCAGACTTGTCCCATACTGGTCCGATGACCCTGATGCACGCCCGGAGCGGGGAAACAAGATAGAAGCACCAAAGCGACGACAGATAACTTCGTCGTCACCGGCTACAGAGCAACTGACGTCATGAGCCACGGGATTTAAGCCCTACAAAAGGTGCGAAAGGCGACACTCCGCAGTCCGGTGGAGCATCGAATGCAGTGCTAATTCTTGTCCTGTTACATTCAGGAGCAGACGTGTCCCGTACTGGTCCATGACCCTGATGCATGGCCGGAGCGGGTAAGCAAGATAGAAGGACCAAAGCGACCACAGATAACTTCGCCGTCACCACCTAGAGTGCAACTGACGCCATGTGCCATGTGTTTTAAGCACTACAAAAGGAAGCTGCGAAAGGCGACACTCCGCAGTCCGGTGGAGCATCGATTTCAGTGCTAATTCTTGCACTGTTACTTTTAGGCGCAGACTTGTCTCATACTGGTCCGATGACCCTGATGCACGGCCGGAGCGGGGAAACAAGATAGAAGCACCAAAACGACGACAGATAACTTCGCCGTCACCGCCTACAGAGCAACTGACGTCATGAGCCACGGGAATTAAGCCCTACAAAAGGTGCGAAAGGCGACGCTCCGCAGTCCGGTGGAGCATCGAATGCAGTGCTAATTCTTATCCTGTTACTTTTAGGCGCAGACGTGTCCCGTACTGGTCCGATGACCCTGATGCATGGCCGGAGCGGGTAAGCAAGATAGAAGGACCAAAGCGACCACAGATAACTTCGCCGTCACCACCTAGAGTGCAACTGACGTAATGAGCCACGGGATTTAAGCCCTACAAAAGGTGCGAAAGGCGACACTCCGCAGTCCGGTGGAGCACCGAATGCAGTGCTAATTCATGTCTTGTTACCTTTAGGCGCAGACGTGTCCCGTACTGGTCCGATGACTCTGATGCACGGCCGGAGCGGGGAAGCAGGATAGAAGCACCAAAGCGACGACAGATAACTTTGCCGTCACCGCCTACAGTGCAACTGACGTCATGATCCACGGGATTTAAGCCCTACAAAAGGAAGCTGCGAAAGGCGACACTCCGCAATCCGGTGGAGCATCGAATGCAGTGCTAATTCTTCAGTTACTTTTAGGCGCAGACGTGTCCCGTACTGGTCCGATGAACCTGATGCACGGCCGGGGCGGGGAAGCAAGATAGAAGCACCAAAGCGAAGACAGATAACGTTGCCGTCACCGCCTACAGTGCAACTGACGTCATGAGCCATGGGATTTAAGCACTACAAAAGGAAGCTGCGAAAGGCGACACTCCGCAGCCGATGGAGCATATAATGCAGTGCTAATTCTTGTCCTGTTACTTTTAGGCGCAGACGTGTCCCGTACTGGTCCGATGACCCTGATGCACGGACAGAGCGGGGAAGCAAGATAGAAGCACCAAAGCGACGACAGATATCTTCTCCGTCACCTCCTAAAGGGCAACTGACGTCATGAGCCACGGGATTTAAGCCCTACAAAAGGAAGCTGCGAAAGGCGACACTACGCAGTCCGGTGGAGCATCGAATTCAGTGCTAATTATTGTCCTGTTACTTTTAGGCGCAAACTTGTCCCATACTGGTCCGATGACCCTGATGCACGGCCGGAGCGGGGAAACAAGATAGAAGCACCAAAGCTACGACAGATAACTTCGCCGTCACCGGCTTCAGAGCAACTGACGTCATGAGCCACGGGGTTTAAGCCCTACAAAAGGTGCGAAAGGCGACACTCCGCCGTCCGGTGGAGCATCCAATGCAGTGCTAATTCTTGTCCTGTTACATTCAAGAGCAGACGTGTCCCGTACTGGTCCGATGACCCTGATGCACGGCCGGAGCGGGGAAGCAAGATAGAAGCACCAAAGCGACGACAGATAACTTTGCCATCACCGACTACAGTGCAACTCACGTCATGAGCCACGGGATTTAAGCACTACAAAAGGAAGCTGCGATAGGCGACACTCCGCAGTCCGGTGGAGCATCGAATGCAGTGCTAATTCTTGTCCAGTTACTTTTAGGCACAGACGTGTCCCGTACTGGTCCGATGACCCTGATGCACGGCCGGAGCGGGGAAGCAAGATAGAAGCACCAAAGCGACGACAGATAACTTCGTCGTCACCGCCTACAGTGCAACTGACGTCATGAGCCACGGGATTCAAGCCCTACAAAAAGAAGCTGCGAAAGGCGACACTCCGCAGTCCGGTGGAGCATCAAATGCAGTGCTAATTCTTGTTCTGTTACTTTTATGCACAGACGTGTCCCATACTGGTCCGATGAACCTGATGCACGGCCGGGGCAGGGAAGCAAGATAGAAGCACCAAAGCGAAGACAGATAACGTTGCCGTCACCGCCTACAGTGCAACTGACGTCATGAGCCATGTGTTTTAAGCACTACAAAAGGAAGCTGCGAAAGGCGACACTCCGCAGTCCGGTGGAGCATCGAATTCAGTGCTAATTCTTGTCCTGTTACTTTTAGGCACAGACTTGCCCCATACTGGTCCGATGACCCTGATGCACGGCCGGAGCTGGGAAACAAGATAGAAGCACCAAACTTCGCCGTCGCCGCCTACAGAGCAACTGACGTCATGAGCCACGGGAATTAAGCCCTACAAAAGGTGCGAAAGGCGACACTCCGCAGTCCGGTGGAGCATCGAATGCAGTGCTAATTCTTGTCCTGTTACATTTAGGCGCAGACGTGTCCCGTACTGGTCCGATGACTCTGATGCACGGCCGGAGCGGGGAAGCAAGATAGAAGCGCCAAAGCGACGACAGATAACTTTGCCGTCACCGCCTACAGTGCAACTGACGTCATGAGCCACGGGATTTAAGCCCTACAAAAGGAAGCTGCGAAAGGCGACACTCCGCAGTCCGGTGGAGCATCGAATTCAGTGCTAATTCTTGTCCTGTTACTTTTAGGCGCAGACTTGTCCCATACTGGTCCGGTGACCCTGATGCACGGCCGGAGCGGGGAAGCAAGATAGAAGCACCAAAGCGACGACAGATAACTTTGCCGTCACCGCCTACAGTGCAACTGACGTCATGAGCCACGGGATTTAAGCCCTACAAAAGAAAGCTGCGAAAGGCGACACTCCGCAGTCCGGTGGAGCATCGAATGCAGTGCTAATTCTTCTGTTAATTTTAGGCGCAGACGTGTCCCGTACTGGTCCGATGAACCTGATGCACGACCGGGGCGGGGAAGCACGATAGAAGCACCAAAGCGAAGACAGATAACGTTGCCGTCACCGCCTACAGTGCAACTGACGTCATGAGCCATGGGATTTAAGCACTACAAAAGGAAGCTGCGAAAGGCGACACTCCACAGCCGATGGAGCATCGAATGCTGTGCTAATTCTTGTCCTGTTACTTTTAGGCGCAGACGTGTCCCGTACTGGTCCGATGACCCAGATGCACGGACAGAGCGGGGAAGCAAGATAGAAGCACCAAAGCGACGACAGATATCTTCTCCGTCACCTCCTAAAGGGCAACTGACGTCATGAGCCACGGGATTTAAGCCCTACAAAAGGAAGCTGCGAAAGGCGACACTCCGCAGTCCGGTGGAGCATCGAATTCAGTGCTAATTCTTGTCCTGTTACTTTTAGGCGCAGACTTGCCCAATACTGGTCCGATGACCCTGATGCACGGCCGGAGCGGGGAAACAAAATAAAAGCACCAAAGTGACGACAGATACCTTCGCCGTCACCGCCTACAGAGCAACTGACGTCATGAGCCACGGGAATTAATCCCTACAAAAGGTGCGAAAGGCGACACTCCGCAGTCCGGTGGAGCATCGAATGCAGTGCTAATTCTTGTCCAGTTACATTTAGGAGCAGACGTGTCCCGTACTGGTCCGATGACCCTGATGCACGGCCGGAGCGGGGAAGCAAGATAGAAGCTCCAAAGCGACCACAGATAACTTCGCCGTCACCGCCTACAGTGCAACTGACGTCATGAGCCACGGGATTTAAGCCCTACAAAAGGTGCGAAAGGCGACACTCCGCAGTCCGGTGGAGCATCAAATGCAGTGCTAATTCTTGTCCTGTTACCTTTAGGCACAGACGTGTCCCGTACTGGTCCGATGACTCTGATGCACGGCCGGAGCGGGGAAGCAAGATAGAAGCACCAAAGCGACGACAGATAACTTCGTCGTCACCGGCTACAGAGCAACTGACGTCATGAGCCACGGGATTTAAGCCCTACAAAAGGTGCGAAAGGCGACACTCCGCAGTCCGGTGGAGCATCGAATGCAGTGCTAATTCTTGTCCTGTTACATTCAGGAGCAGACGTGTCCCGTACTGGTCCATGACCCTGATGCATGGCCGGAGCGGGTAAGCAAGATAGAAGGACCAAAGCGACCACAGATAACTTCGCCGTCACCACCTAGAGTGCAACTGACGCCATGTGCCATGTGTTTTAAGCACTACAAAAGGAAGCTGCGAAAGGCGACACTCCGCAGTCCGGTGGAGCATCGATTTCAGTGCTAATTCTTGCACTGTTACTTTTAGGCGCAGACTTGTCTCATACTGGTCCGATGACCCTGATGCACGGCCGGAGCGGGGAAACAAGATAGAAGCACCAAAACGACGACAGATAACTTCGCCGTCACCGCCTACAGAGCAACTGACGTCATGAGCCACGGGAATTAAGCCCTACAAAAGGTGCGAAAGGCGACGCTCCGCAGTCCGGTGGAGCATCGAATGCAGTGCTAATTCTTATCCTGTTACTTTTAGGCGCAGACGTGTCCCGTACTGGTCCGATGACCCTGATGCATGGCCGGAGCGGGTAAGCAAGATAGAAGGACCAAAGCGACCACAGATAACTTCGCCGTCACCACCTAGAGTGCAACTGACGTAATGAGCCACGGGATTTAAGCCCTACAAAAGGTGCGAAAGGCGACACTCCGCAGTCCGGTGGAGCACCGAATGCAGTGCTAATTCATGTCTTGTTACCTTTAGGCGCAGACGTGTCCCGTACTGGTCCGATGACTCTGATGCACGGCCGGAGCGGGGAAGCAGGATAGAAGCACCAAAGCGACGACAGATAACTTTGCCGTCACCGCCTAGAGTGCAACTGACGTCATGATCCACGGGATTTAAGCCCTACAAAAGGAAGCTGCGAAAGGCGACACTCCGCAATCCGGTGGAGCATCGAATGCAGTGCTAATTCTTCAGTTACTTTTAGGCGCAGACGTGTCCCGTACTGGTCCGATGAACCTGATGCACGGCCGGGGCGGGGAAGCAAGATAGAAGCACCAAAGCGAAGACAGATAACGTTGCCGTCACCGCCTACAGTGCAACTGACGTCATGAGCCATGGGATTTAAGCACTACAAAAGGAAGCTGCGAAAGGCGACACTCCGCAGCCGATGGAGCATATAATGCAGTGCTAATTCTTGTCCTGTTACTTTTAGGCGCAGACGTGTCCCGTACTGGTCCGATGACCCTGATGCACGGACAGAGCGGGGAAGCAAGATAGAAGCACCAAAGCGACGACAGATATCTTCTCCGTCACCTCCTAAAGGGCAACTGACGTCATGAGCCACGGGATTTAAGCCCTACAAAAGGAAGCTGCGAAAGGCGACACTACGCAGTCCGGTGGAGCATCGAATTCAGTGCTAATTATTGTCCTGTTACTTTTAGGCGCAAACTTGTCCCATACTGGTCCGATGACCCTGATGCACGGCCGGAGCGGGGAAACAAGATAGAAGCACCAAAGCGACGACAGATAACTTTGCCATCACCGACTACAGTGCAACTCACGTCATGAGCCACGGGATTTAAGCACTACAAAAGGAAGCTGCGATAGGCGACACTCCGCAGTCCGGTGGAGCATCGAATGCAGTGCTAATTCTTGTCCAGTTACTTTTAGGCACAGACGTGTCCCGTACTGGTCCGATGACCCTGATGCACGGCCGGAGCGGGGAAGCAAGATAGAAGCACCAAAGCGACGACAGATAACTTCGTCGTCACCGCCTACAGTGCAACTGACGTCATGAGCCACGGGATTCAAGCCCTACAAAAAGAAGCTGCGAAAGGCGACACTCCGCAGTCCGGTGGAGCATCAAATGCAGTGCTAATTCTTGTTCTGTTACTTTTATGCACAGACGTGTCCCATACTGGTCCGATGAACCTGATGCACGGCCGGGGCAGGGAAGCAAGATAGAAGCACCAAAGCGAAGACAGATAACGTTGCCGTCACCGCCTACAGTGCAACTGACGTCATGAGCCATGTGTTTTAAGCACTACAAAAGGAAGCTGCGAAAGGCGACACTCCGCAGTCCGGTGGAGCATCGAATTCAGTGCTAATTCTTGTCCTGTTACTTTTAGGCACAGACTTGCCCCATACTGGTCCGATGACCCTGATGCACGGCCGGAGCTGGGAAACAAGATAGAAGCACCAAACTTCGCCGTCGCCGCCTACAGAGCAACTGACGTCATGAGCCACGGGAATTAAGCCCTACAAAAGGTGCGAAAGGCGACACTCCGCAGTCCGGTGGAGCATCGAATGCAGTGCTAATTCTTGTCCTGTTACATTTAGGCGCAGACGTGTCCCGTACTGGTCCGATGACTCTGATGCACGGCCGGAGCGGGGAAGCAAGATAGAAGCGCCAAAGCGACGACAGATAACTTTGCCGTCACCGCCTACAGTGCAACTGACGTCATGAGCCACGGGATTTAAGCCCTACAAAAGGAAGCTGCGAAAGGCGACACTCCGCAGTCCGGTGGAGCATCGAATTCAGTGCTAATTCTTGTCCTGTTACTTTTAGGCGCAGACTTGTCCCATACTGGTCCGATGACCCTGATGCACGCCCGGAGCAGGAAAACAAGATAGAAGCACCAAAGCGACGACAGATAACTTCGCCGTCACCGGCTACAGAGCAACTGACGTCATGAGCCACGGGATTTAAGCCCTACAAAAGGTGCGAAAGGCGACACTCCGCACTCCGGTGGAGCATCGAATGCAGTTCTAATTCTTGTTCTGTTACTTTTATGCGCAGACGTATCCCATACTGGTCCGATGAACCTGATGCACGGCCGGGGCAGGGAAACAAGATAGAAGCACCAAAGGGAAGACAGATAACGTTGCCGTCACCGCCTACAGTGCAACTGACGTCATGAGCCATGTGTTTTAAGCACTACAAAAGGAAGCTGCGAAAGGCGACACTCCGCAGTCCGGTGGAGCATCGAATTCAGTGCTAATTCTTGCACTGTTACTTTTAGTCGCAGACTTGTCCCATACTGGTCCGATGACCCTGGTGCACGGCCGGAGCGGGGAAGCACGATAGAAGCACCAAAGCAACGACAGATAACTTCGCCGTCACCTCCTAAAGGGCAACTTATGTCATGAGACACGGGATTTAAGCCTTACAAAAGGGAGCTGCGAAAGGCGACACTCCGCAGTTCGGTGGAGCATCGAATTCAGTGCTAATTCTTGTCCTGTTACTTTTAGGCGCAGACTTGTCCCATACTGGTCCGATGACCCTGATGCATGGCCGGAGCGGGAAAGCAAGATAGATGCACCAAAGCGAAGACAGACAACGTTGCCGTCATCGCCTACAGTGCAACTGACGTCATGAGCCATGGGATTTAAGCACTACAAAAGGAAGCTGCGAAAGGCGACACTCCGCAGTCCGGTGGAGCATCGAATGCAGTGCTAATTCTTCTGTTAATTTTAGGCGCAGACGTGTCACGTACTGGTCCGATGAACCTGATGCACGGCCGGGGCGGGGAAGCAAGATAGAAGCACCAAAGCGAAGACAGATAACGTTGCCGTCACCGCCTACAGTGCAACTGACGTCATGAGCCATGGGATTTAAGCACTACAAAAGGAAGCTGCAAAAGGCGACACTCCGCAGCCGATGGAGCATCGAATGCAGTGCTAATTCTTGTCCTGTTACCTTTAGGCGCACACGTGTCCCGTACTGGTCCGATGACCCTGATGCACGGACAGAGCGGGGAAGCAAGATAGAAGCACCAAAGCGACGACAGATAACTTCGCCGTCACCTCCTAAAGGGCAACTTATGTCATGAGACACGGGATTTAAGCCTTACAAAAGGGAGCTGCGAAAGGCGACGCTCCGCAGTTCGGTGGAGCATCGAATTCAGTGCTAATTCTTGTCCTGTTACTTTTAGGCGCAGACTTGTCCCATACTGGTCCGATGACCCTGATGCATGGCCGGGGCGGGGAAGCAAGATAGAAGCACCAAAGCGAAGACAGATAACGTTGCCGTCACCGCCTACAGTGCAACTGACGTCATGAGCCATGGGATTTAAGCACTACAAAAGGAAGCTGCAAAAGGCGACACTCCGCAGCCGATGGAGCATCGAATGCAGTGCTAATTCTTGTCCTGTTACCTTTAGGCGCACACGTGTCCCGTACTGGTCCGATGACCCTGATGCACGGACAGAGCGGGGAAGCAAGATAGAAGCACCAAAGCGACGACAGATATCTTCTCCGTCACCTCCTAAAGGGCAACTGACGTCATGAGCCACGGGATTTAAGCCCTACAAAAGGAAGCTGCGAAAGGCAACACTCCGCAGTCCGGTGGAGCATCGAATTCAGTGCTAATTCTTGTCCTGTTAGTTTTAGGCGCAGACTTGCCCCATACTGGTCCGATGACCCTGATGCACGGCCGGAGCGGGGAAACAAGATAAAAGCACCAAAGTGACGACAGATAACTTCGCCGTCACCGCCTACAGAGCAACTGACGTCATGAGCCACGGGAATTAATCCCTACAAAAGGTGCGAAAGGCGACACTCCGCAGTCCGGTGGTGCATCGAATGCAGTGCTAATTCTTGTCCTATTACTTTTAGGCGCAGACGTGTCCCGTACTGGTCCGATGACCCTGATGCACGGCCGGAGCGGGGAAGCAAGATAGAAGCATCAAAGCGACGACAGATAACTTCGCCGTCACCTCCTAAAAGGCAACTGACGTCATGAGACACGGGATATAAGCCTTACAAAAGGAAGCTGCAAAAGGCGACACTCCGCAGTCCATTGGAGCATTGAATGCAGTGCTAATTCTTGTCCTTTTACGTTTAGGCGCACACGTGTCCCATACTGGCCCGATGACCCTGATGCACGGCCGGAGCGGGGAAGCAATATAGAAGCACCAAAGCGACGACAGATAACTTTGCCGTCACCGCCTACAGTGCAACTGACGTCATGAGCCACGGGATTTAAGCCCTACAAAAGGAAGCTGCGAAAGGCGACACTCCGCAGTCCGGAGGAGCATCGAATGCAGTGCTAATTCTTGTTCTGTTACCTTTATACGCAGACGTGTCCCATACTGGTCCGATGAACCTGATGCACGGCCGGAGCGGGGAAGTAAGATAGAAGCATCAAAGCGACGACAGATAACTTCGCCGTCACCTCCTAAAGGGAAACTGCCGTCATGAGACACGGGATTTAAGCCTTACAAAAGGGAGCTGGGAAAGGCGACACTCCGCAGTGCGGTGGAGCATCGAATTCAGTGCTAATTCTTGTCCTGTTACTTTTAGGCGCAGACTTGTCCCATACTGGTCCGATGACCCTGATGCACGGCCGGAGCGGGGAAGCAAGATAGATGCACCAAAGCGAAGACAGACAACGTTGCCGTCATCGCCTACAGTGCAACTGACGTCATGAACCATGGGATTTAAGCACTACAAAAGGAAGCTGCGAAAGGCGACACTCCGCAGTCCGGTGGAGCATCGAATGCAGTGCTAATTCTTCTGTTACTTTTAGGCGCAGACGTGTCACGTACTGGTCCGATGAACCTGATGCACGGCCGGGGCGGGGAAGCAAGATAGAAGCACCAAAGCGAAGACAGATAACGTTGCCGTCACCGCCTACAGTGCAACTGACGTCATGAGCCATGGTATTTAAGCACTACAAAAGGAAGCTGCGAAAGGCGACACTCCGCAGCCGATGGAGCATCGAATGCAGTGCTAATTCTTGTCCTGTTACATTTAGGCGCAGACGTGTCCCGTACTGGTCCGATGACCCTGATGCACGGACAGAGCGGGGAAGCAAGATAGAAGCACCAAAGCGACGACAGATATCTTCTCCGTCACCTCCTAAAGGGCAACTGACGTCATGAGCCACGGGATTTAAGCCCTACAAAAGGAAGCTGCGAAAGGCGACACTCCGCAGTCCGGTGGAGCATCGAATTCAGTGCTAATTCTTGTCCTGTTACTTTTAGGCGCAGACGTGTCGCGTACTGGTCCGATGACTCTGATGCACGGCCGGAGCGGGGAAGCAAGATAGAAGCACCAAAGCGACGACAGATAACTTTGCCGTCACCGCCTACAGTGCAACTGACGTCATGAGCCACGGGATTTAAGCCCTACAAAAGAAAGCTGCGAAAGGCGACACTCCGCAGTCCGGTGGAGCATCGAATGCAGTGCTAATTCTTCTGTTAATTTTAGGCGCAGACGTGTCCCGTACTGGTCCGATGAACCTGATGCACGACCGGGGCGGGGAAGCACGATAGAAGCACCAAAGCGAAGACAGATAACGTTGCCGTCACCGCCTACAGTGCAACTGACGTCATGAGCCATGGGATTTAAGCACTACAAAAGGAAGCTGCGAAAGGCGACACTCCACAGCCGATGGAGCATCGAATGCAGTGCTAATTCTTGTCCTGTTACTTTTAGGCGCAGACGTGTCCCGTACTGGTCCGATGACCCAGATGCACGGACAGAGCGGGGAAGCAAGATAGAAGCACCAAAGCGACGACAGATATCTTCTCCGTCACCTCCTAAAGGGCAACTGACGTCATGAGCCACGGGATTTAAGCCCTACAAAAGGAAGCTGCGAAAGGCGACACTCCGCAGTCCGGTGGAGCATCGAATTCAGTGCTAATTCTTGTCCTGTTACTTTTAGGCGCAGACTTGCCCCATACTGGTCCGATGACCCTGATGCACGGCCGGAGCGGGGAAACAAAATAAAAGCACCAAAGTGACGACAGATAACTTCGCCGTCACCGCATACAGAGCAACTGACGTCATGAGCCACGGGAATTAATCCCTACAAAAGGTGCGAAAGGCGACACTCCGCAGTCCGGTGGAGCATCGAATGCAGTGCTAATTCTTGTCCAGTTACATTTAGGAGCAGACGTGTCCCGTACTGGTCCGATGACCCTGATGCACGGCCGGAGCGGGGAAGCAAGATAGAAGCTCCAAAGCGACCACAGATAACTTCGCCGTCACCGCCTACAGTGCAACTGACGTCATGAGCCACGGGATGTAAGCCCTACAAAAGGTGCGAAAGGCGACACTCCGCAGTCCGGTGGAGCATCAAATGCAGTGCTAATTCTTGTCCTGTTACCTTTAGGCACAGACGTGTCCCGTACTGGTCCGATGACTCTGATGCACGGCCGGAGCGGGGAAGCAAGATAGAAGCACCAAAGCGACGACAGATAACTTTGCCGTCACCGCCTACCGTGCAACGGACGTCATGAGCCACGGGATTTAAGCCCTACAAAAGGAAGCTGCGAAAGGCTACACTCCGCAGTCCGGTGGAGCATCGAATTCAGTGCTAATTCTTGTCCTGTTACTTTTAGGCGCAGACTTGTCCCATACTGGTCCGATGACCCTGATGCACGCCCGGAGCGGGGAAACAAGATAGAAGCACCAAAGCGACGACAGATAACTTCGTCGTCACCGGCTACAGAGCAACTGACGTCATGAGCCACGGGATTTAAGCCCTACAAAAGGTGCGAAAGGCGACACTCCGCAGTCCGGTGGAGCATCGAATGCAGTGCTAATTCTTGTCCTGTTACATTCAGGAGCAGACGTGTCCCGTACTGGTCCGATGACCCTGATGCACGGCCGGAGCGGGGAAGCAAGATAGAAGCTCCAAAGCGACCACAGATAACTTCGCCGTCACCGCCTGCAGTGCAACTGACGTCATAAGCCACGGGATTTAAGCCCTACAAAAAGAAGCTGCGAAAGGCGACACTCCGCAGTCCGATGGAGCATCGAATGCAGTGCTAATTCTTGATCTGTTACTTTTATGCGCAGACGTATCCCATACTGGTCCGATGAACCTGATGCACGGCCGGGGCAGGGAAGCAAGATAGAAGCACCAAGGAGAAGACAGATAACGTTGCCGTCACCGCCTACAGTGCAACTGACGTCATGTGCCATGTGTTTTAAGCACTACAAAAGGAAGCTGCGAAAGGCGACACTCCGCAGTCCGGTGGAGCATCGAATTCAGTGCTAATTCTTGTCCTGTTACTTTTAGGCGCAGACGTGTCCCGTACTGGTCCGATGACCCTGATGCACGGCCGGAGCGGGGAAGCAAGATAGAAGCATCAAAGCGACGACAGATAACTTCGCCGTCACCTCCTAAAAGGCAACTGACGTCATGAGACACGGGATATAAGCCTTACAAAAGGAAGCTGCAAAAGGCGACACTCCGCAGTCCATTGGAGCATTGAATGCAGTGCTAATTCTTGTCCTTTTACGTTTAGGCGCACACGTGTCCCATACTGGCCCGATGACCCTGATGCACGGCCGGAGCGGGGAAGCAATATAGAAGCACCAAAGCGACGACAGATAACTTTGCCGTCACCGCCTACAGTGCAACTGACGTCATGAGCCACGGGATTTAAGCCCTACAAAAGGAAGCTGCGAAAGGCGACACTCCGCAGTCCGGAGGAGCATCGAATGCAGTGCTAATTCTTGTTCTGTTACCTTTATACGCAGACGTGTCCCATACTGGTCCGATGAACCTGATGCACGGCCGGAGCGGGGAAGTAAGATAGAAGCATCAAAGCGACGACAGATAACTTCGCCGTCACCTCCTAAAGGGAAACTGCCGTCATGAGACACGGGATTTAAGCCTTACAAAAGGGAGCTGGGAAAGGCGACACTCCGCAGTGCGGTGGAGAATCGAATTCAGTGCTAATTCTTGTCCTGTTACTTTTAGGCGCAGACTTGTCCCATACTGGTCCGATGACCCTGATGCACGGCCGGAGCGGGGAAGCAAGATAGATGCACCAAAGCGAAGACAGACAACGTTGCCGTCACCGCCTACAGTGCAACTGACATCATGAGCCATGGTATTTAAGCACTACAAAAGGAAGCTGCGAAAGGCGACACTCCGCAGCCGATGGAGCATCGAATGCAGTGCTAATTCTTGTCCTGTTACATTTAGGCGCAGACGTGTCCCGTACTGGTCCGATGACCCTGATGCACGGACAGAGCGGGGAAGCAAGATAGAAGCACCAAAGCGACGACAGATATCTTCTCCGTCACCTCCTAAAGGGCAACTGACGTCATGAGCCACGGGATTTAAGCCCTACAAAAGGAAGCTGCGAAAGGCGACACTCCGCAGTCCGGTGGAGCATCGAATTCAGTGCTAATTCTTGTCCTGTTACTTTTAGGCGCAGACTTGCCCCATACTGGTCCGATGACCCTGATGCACGGCCGGAGCGGGGAAACAAAATAAAAGCACCAAAGTGACGACAGATAACTTCGCCGTCACCGCATACAGAGCAACTGACGTCATGAGCCACGGGAATTAATCCCTACAAAAGGTGCGAAAGGCGACACTCCGCAGTCCGGTGGAGCATCGAATGCAGTGCTAATTCTTGTCCAGTTACATTTAGGAGCAGACGTGTCCCGTACTGGTCCGATGACCCTGATGCACGGCCGGAGCGGGGAAGCAAGATAGAAGCTCCAAAGCGACCACAGATAACTTCGCCGTCACCGCCTACAGTGCAACTGACGTCATGAGCCACGGGATTTAAGCCCTACAAAAGGTGCGAAAGGCGACACTCCGCAGTCCGGTGGAGCATCAAATGCAGTGCTAATTCTTGTCCTGTTACCTTTAGGCACAGACGTGTCCCGTACTGGTCCGATGACTCTGATGCACGGCCGGAGCGGGGAAGCAAGATAGAAGCACCAAAGCGACGACAGATAACTTTGCCGTCACCGCCTACCGTGCAACGGACGTCATGAGCCACGGGATTTAAGCCCTACAAAAGGAAGCTGCGAAAGGCTACACTCCGCAGTCCGGTGGAGCATCGAATTCAGTGCTAATTCTTGTCCTGTTACTTTTAGGCGCAGACTTGTCCCATACTGGTCCGATGACCCTGATGCACGCCCGGAGCGGGGAAACAAAATAGAAGCACCAAAGCGACGACAGATAACTTCGTCGTCACCGGCTACAGAGCAACTGACGTCATGAGCCACGGGATTTAAGCCCTACAAAAGGTGCGAAAGGCGACACTCCGCAGTCCGGTGGAGCATCGAATGCAGTGCTAATTCTTGTCCTGTTACATTCAGGAGCAGACGTGTCCCGTACTGGTCCGATGACCCTGATGCACGGCCGGAGCGGGGAAGCAAGATAGAAGCTCCAAAGCGACCACAGATAACTTCGCCGTCACCGCCTACAGTGCAACTGACGTCATAAGCCACGGGATTTAAGCCCTACAAAAAGAAGCTGCGAAAGGCGACACTCCGCAGTCCGATGGAGCATCGAATGCAGTGCTAATTCTTGATCTGCTACTTTTATGCGCAGACGTATCCCATACTGGTCCGATGAACCTGATGCACGGCCGGGGCAGGGAAGCAAGATAGAAGCACCAAGGAGAAGACAGATAACGTTGCCGTCACCACCTACAGTGCAACTGACGTCATGTGCCATGTGTTTTAAGCACTACAAAAGGAAGCTGCGAAAGGCGACACTCCGCAGTCCGGTGGAGCATCGATTTCAGTGCTAATTCTTGCACTGTTACTTTTAGGCGCAGACTTGTCTCATACTGGTCCGATGACCCTGATGCACGGCCGGAGCGGGGAAACAAGATAGAAGCACCAAAACGACAACAGATAACTTCGCCGTCACCGCCTACAGAGCAACTGACGTCATGAGCCACGGGAATTAAGCCCTACAAAAGGTGCGAAAGGCGACGCTCCGCAGTCCGGTGGAGCATCGAATGCAGTGCTAATTCTTGTCCTGTTACTTTTAGGCGCAGACGTGTCCCGTACTGGTCCGATGACCCTGATGCATGGCCGGAGCGGGTAAGCAAGATAGAAGGACCAAAGCGACCACAGATAACTTCGCCGTCACCACCTAGAGTGCAACTGACGTAATGAGCCACGGGATTTAAGCCCTACAAAAGGTGCGAAAGGCGACACTCCGCAGTCCGGTGGAGCACCGAATGCAGTGCTAATTCTTGTCTTGTTACCTTTAGGCGCAGACGTGTCCCGTACTGGTCCGATGACTCTGATGCACGGCCGGAGCGGGGAAGCAGGATAGAAGCACCAAAGCGACGACAGATAACTTTGCCGTCACCGCCTACAGTGCAACTGACGTCATGAGCCACGGGATTTAAGCCCTACAAAAGGAAGCTGCGAAAGGCGACACTCCGCAATCCGGTGGAGCATCGAATGCAGTGCTAATTCTTCTGTTACTTTTAGGCGCAGACGTGTCCCGTACTGGTCCGATGAACCTGATGCACGGCCGGGGCGGGGAAGCAAGATAGAAGCACCAAAGCGAAGACAGATAACGTTGCCGTCACCGCCTACAGTGCAACTGACGTCATGAGCCATGGGATTTAAGCACTACAAAAGGAAGCTGCGAAAGGCGACACTCCGCAGCCGATGGAGCATATAATGCAGTGCTAATTCTTGTCCTGTTACTTTTAGGCGCAGACGTGTCCCGTACTGGTCCGATGACCCTGATGCACGGACAGAGCGGGGAAGCAAGATAGAAGCACCAAAGCGACGACAGATATCTTCTCCGTCACCTCCTAAAGGGCAACTGACGTCATGAGCCACGGGATTTAAGCCCTACAAAAGGAAGCTGCGAAAGGCGACACTCCGCAGTCCGGTGGAGCATCGAATTCAGTGCTAATTCTTGTCCTGTTACTTTTAGGCGCAAACTTGTCCCATACTGGTCCGATGACCCTGATGCACGGCCGGAGCGGGGAAACAAGATAGAAGCACCAAAGCGACGACAGATAACTTCGCCGTCACCGGCTTCAGAGCAACTGACGTCATGAGCCACGGGGTTTAAGCCCTACAAAAGGTGCGAAAGGCGACACTCCGCCGTCCGGTGGAGCATCCAATGCAGTGCTAATTCTTGTCCTGTTACATTCAAGAGCAGACGTGTCCCGTACTGGTCCGATGACCCTGATGCACGGCCGGAGCGGGGAAGCAAGATAGAAGCTCCAAAGCGACCGCAGATAACTTCGTCGTCACCGCCTACAGTGCAACTGACGTCATGAGCCACGGGATTTAAGCCCTACAAAAGGTGCGAAAGGCGACACTCCGCAGTCCGGTGGTGCATCGAATGCAGTGCTAATTCTTGTCCTCTTACATTTAGGCGCAGACGTGTCCCGTACTGGACCGATGACCCTGATGCACGGCCGGAGTGGGGAAGCAAGATAGAAGCACCAAACCGACGACAGATAACTTTGCCATCACCGACTACAGTGCAACTCACGTCATGAGCCACGGGATTTAAGCGCTACAAAAGGAAGCTGCGATAGGCGACACTCCGCAGTCCGGTGGAGCATCGAATGCAGTCCTAATTATTGTCCAGTTACTTTTAGGCACAGACGTGTCCCGTACTGGTCCGATGACCCTGATGCACGGCCGGAGCGGGGAAGCAAGATAGAAGCACCAAAGCGACGACAGATAACTTCGTCGTCACCGCCTACAGTGCAACTGACGTCATGAGCCACGGGATTCAAGCCCTACAAAAAGAAGCTGCGAAAGGCGACACTCCGCAGTCCGGTGGATCATCAAATGCAGTGCTAATTCTTGTTCTGTTACTTTTATGCACAGACGTGTCCCATACTGGTCCGATGAACCTGATGCACGGCGGGGGCAGGGAAGCAAGATAGAAGCACCAAAGCGACGACAGATAACTTCGTCGTCACCGGCTACAGAGCAACTGACGTCATGAGCCACGGGATTTAAGCCCTACAAAAGGTGCGAAAGGCGGCACTCCGCAGTCCGGTGGAGCATCGAATGCAGTGCTAATTCTTGTCCTGTTACATTCAGGAGCAGACGTGTCCCGTACTGGTCCGATGACCCTGATGCACGGCCGGAGCGGGGAAGCAAGATAGAAGCTCCAAAGCGACCACAGATAACTTCGCCGTCACCGCCTACAGTGCAACTGACGTCATAAGCCACGGGATTTAAGCCCTACAAAAAGAAGCTGCGAAAGGCGACACTCCGCAGTCCGATGGAGCATCGAATTCAGTGCTAATTCTTGTCCTGTTACTTTTAGGCACAGACTTGCCCCATACTGGTCCGATGACCCTGATGCACGGCCGGAGCTGGGAAACAAGATAGAAGCACCAAACTTCGCCGTCGCCGCCTACAGAGCAACTGACTTCATGAGCCACGGGAATTAAGCCCTACAAAAGGTGCGAAAGGCGACACTCCGCAGTCCGGTGGAGCATCGAATGCAGTGCTAATTCTTGTCCTGTTACATTTAGAAGCAGACGTGTCCCGTACTGGTCCGATGACCCTGATGCACGGCCGGAGCGGGAAAACAAGATAGAAGCACCAAAGCGACGACAGATAACTTTGCCGTCACCGCCTACAGTGCAACTGACGTCATGAGCCACGGGATTTAAGCCCTACAAAAGGAAGCTGCGAAAGGCGACACTCCGCAGTCCGGTGGAGCATCGAATTCAGTGCTAATTCTTGTCCTGTTACTTTTAGGCGCAGACTTGTCCCATACTGGTCCGATGAACCTGATGCACGGCCGGGGCGGGGAAGCAAGATAGAAGCACCAAAGCGAAGACAGATAACGTTGCCGTCACCGCCTACAGTGCAACTGACGTCATGAGCCATGGGATTTAAGCACTACAAAAGGAAGCTGCGAAAGGCGACACTCCGCACTCCGGTGGAGCATCGAATGCAGTGCTAATTCTTGTCCAGTTATTTTTAGGCACAGACGTGTCCCGTACTGGTCCGATAACCCTGATGCACGGCCGGAGCGGGGAAGAAAGATAGAAGCACCAAAGTGACGACAGATAGCTTCGTCGTCACCGCCTACAGTACAACTGACGTCATGAGCCACGGGATACAAGCCCTACAAAAAGAAGCTGCGAAAGGCGACACTCCGCAGTCCTGTGGAGCATCGAATTCAGTGCTAATTCTTGCACTGTTACTTTTAGGCGCAGACTTGTCCCATACTGGTCCGATGACCCTGATGCACGGCCGGAGCGGGGAAGCACGATAGAAGCACCAAAGCAACGACAGATAACTTCGTCGTCACCGCCTACAGTGCAACTGACGTCATGAGCCACGGGATTCGAGCCCTACAAGACGAAGCTGCGAAAGGCGACACTAAGCAGTCCGGTGGAGCATCGAATGCAGTGCTAATTCTTGTTCATTTACCTTTATACGCAGACGTGTCCCATACTGGTCCGATGAACCTGATGCACGGCCGGAGCGGGGAAGCAAGATAGAAGCATCAAAGCGACGACAGATAACTTCGCCGTCACCTCCTAAAGGGCAACTGATGTCATGAGACACGGGATTTAAGCCTTACAAAAGGGAGCTGCGAAAGGCGACACTCCGCAGTGCGGTGGAGCATCGAATTCAGTGCTAATTCCTGTCCTGTTACTTTTAGGCGCAGACTTGTCCCATACTGGTCCGATGACCCTGATGCACGGCCGGAGCGGGAAAGCAAGATAGATGCACCAAAGCGAAGACAGACAACGTTGCCGTCATCGCCTACAGTGCAACTGACGTCATGAGCCATGGGATTTAAGCACTACAAAAGGAAGCTGCGAAAGGCGACACTCCGCAGTCCGGTGGAGCATCGAATGCAGTGCTAATTCTTCTGTTAATTTTAGGCGCAGACGTGTCACGTACTGGTCCGATGAACCTGATGCACGGCCGGGGCGGGGAAGCAAGATAGAAGCACCAAAGCGAAGACAGATAACGTTGCCGTCACCGCCTACAGTGCAACAGACGTCATGAGCCATGGGATTTAAGCACTACAAAAGGAAGCTGCGAAAGGCGACACTCCGCAGCCGATGGAGCATCGAATGCAGTGCTAATTCTTGTCCTGTTACCTTTAGGCGCACACGTGTCCCGTACTGGTCCGATGACCCTGATGCACGGACAGAGCGGGGAAGCAAGATAGAAGCACCAAAACGACGACAGATAACTTCGCCGTCACCGCCTACAGGGCAACTGACGTCATGAGCCACGGGAATTAAGCCCTACAAAAGGTGCGAAAGGCGACGCTCCGCAGTCCGGTGGAGCATCGAATGCAGTGCTAATTCTTGTCCTGTTACTTTTAGGCGCAGACGTGTCCCGTACTGGTCCGATGACCCTGATGCATGGCCGGAGCGGGTAAGCAAGATAGAAGGACCAAAGCGACCACAGATAACTTCGCCGTCACCACCTAGAGTGCAACTTACGTAATGAGCCACGGGATTTAAGCCCTACAAAAGGTGCGAAAGGCGACACTCCGCAGTCCGGTGGAGCACCGAATGCAGTGCTAATTCTTGTCTTGTTACCTTTAGGCGCAGACGTGTCCCGTACTGGTCCGATGACTCTGATGCACGGCCGGAGCGGGGAAGCAGGATAGAAGCACCAAAGCGACGACAGATAACTTTGCCGTCACCGCCTACAGTGCAACTGACGTCATGAGCCACGGGATTTAAGCCCTACAAAAGGAAGCTGCGAAAGGCGACACTCCGCAATCCGGTGGAGCATCGAATGCAGTGCTAATTCTTCTGTTACTTTTAGGCGCAGACGTGTCCCGTACTGGTCCGATGAACCTGATGCACGGCCGGGGCGGGGAAGCAAGATAGAAGAACCAAAGCGAAGACAGATAACGTTGCCGTCACCGCCTACAGTGCAACTGACGTCATGAGCCATGGGATTTAAGCACTACAAAAGGAAGCTGCGAAAGGCGACACTCCGCACTCCGGTGGAGCATCGAATGCAGTGCTAATTCTTGTCCAGTTATTTTTAGGCACAGACGTGTCCCGTACTGGTCCGATAACCCTGATGCACGGCCGGAGCGGGGAAGAAAGATAGAAGCACCAAAGTGACGACAGATAGCTTCGTCGTCACCGCCTACAGTACAACTGACGTCATGAGCCACGGGATACAAGCCCTACAAAAAGAAGCTGCGAAAGGCGACACTCCGCAGTCCTGTGGAGCATCGAATTCAGTGCTAATTCTTGCACTGTTACTTTTAGGCGCAGACTTGTCCCATACTGGTCCGATGACCCTGATGCACGGCCGGAGCGGGGAAGCACGATAGAAGCACCAAAGCAACGACAGATAACTTCGTCGTCACCGCCTACAGTGCAACTGACGTCATGAGCCACGGGATTCGAGCCCTACAAGACGAAGCTGCGAAAGGCGACACTAAGCAGTCCGGTGGAGCATCGAATGCAGTGCTAATTCTTGTTCATTTACCTTTATACGCAGACGTGTCCCATACTGGTCCGATGAACCTGATGCACGGCCGGAGCGGGGAAGCAAGATAGAAGCATCAAAGCGACGACAGATAACTTCGCCGTCACCTCCTAAAGGGCAACTGATGTCATGAGACACGGGATTTAAGCCTTACAAAAGGGAGCTGCGAAAGGCGACACTCCGCAGTGCGGTGGAGCATCGAATTCAGTGCTAATTCCTGTCCTGTTACTTTTAGGCGCAGACTTGTCCCATACTGGTCCGATGACCCTGATGCACGGCCGGAGCGGGAAAGCAAGATAGATGCACCAAAGCGAAGACAGACAACGTTGCCGTCATCGCCTACAGTGCAACTGACGTCATGAGCCATGGGATTTAAGCACTACAAAAGGAAGCTGCGAAAGGCGACACTCCGCAGTCCGGTGGAGCATCGAATGCAGTGCTAATTCTTCTGTTAATTTTAGGCGCAGACGTGTCACGTACTGGTCCGATGAACCTGATGCACGGCCGGGGCGGGGAAGCAAGATAGAAGCACCAAAGCGAAGACAGATAACGTTGCCGTCACCGCCTACAGTGCAACAGACGTCATGAGCCATGGGATTTAAGCACTACAAAAGGAAGCTGCGAAAGGCGACACTCCGCAGCCGATGGAGCATCGAATGCAGTGCTAATTCTTGTCCTGTTACCTTTAGGCGCACACGTGTCCCGTACTGGTCCGATGACCCTGATGCACGGACAGAGCGGGGAAGCAAGATAGAAGCACCAAAACGACGACAGATAACTTCGCCGTCACCGCCTACAGGGCAACTGACGTCATGAGCCACGGGAATTAAGCCCTACAAAAGGTGCGAAAGGCGACGCTCCGCAGTCCGGTGGAGCATCGAATGCAGTGCTAATTCTTGTCCTGTTACTTTTAGGCGCAGACGTGTCCCGTACTGGTCCGATGACCCTGATGCATGGCCGGAGCGGGTAAGCAAGATAGAAGGACCAAAGCGACCACAGATAACTTCGCCGTCACCACCTAGAGTGCAACTTACGTAATGAGCCACGGGATTTAAGCCCTACAAAAGGTGCGAAAGGCGACACTCCGCAGTCCGGTGGAGCACCGAATGCAGTGCTAATTCTTGTCTTGTTACCTTTAGGCGCAGACGTGTCCCGTACTGGTCCGATGACTCTGATGCACGGCCGGAGCGGGGAAGCAGGATAGAAGCACCAAAGCGACGACAGATAACTTTGCCGTCACCGCCTACAGTGCAACTGACGTCATGAGCCACGGGATTTAAGCCCTACAAAAGGAAGCTGCGAAAGGCGACACTCCGCAATCCGGTGGAGCATCGAATGCAGTGCTAATTCTTCTGTTACTTTTAGGCGCAGACGTGTCCCGTACTGGTCCGATGAACCTGATGCACGGCCGGGGCGGGGAAGAAAGATAGAAGAACCAAAGCGAAGACAGATAACGTTGCCGTCACCGCCTACAGTGCAACTGACGTCATGAGCCATGGGATTTAAGCACTACAAAAGGAAGCTGCGAAAGGCGACACTCCGCAGCCGATGGAGCATATAATGCAGTGCTAATTCTTGTCCTGTTACTTTGAGGCGCAGACGTGTCCCGTACTGGTCCGATGACCCTGATGCACGGACAGAGCGGGGAAGCAAGATAGAAGCACCAAAGCGACGACAGATATCTTCTCCGTCACCTCCTAAAGGGCAACTGACGTCATGAGCCACGGGATTTAAGCCCTACAAAAGGAAGCTGCGAAAGGCGACACTCCGCAGTCCGGTGGAGCATCGAATTCAGTGCTAATTCTTGTCCTGTTACTTTTAGGCGCAAACTTGTCCCATACTGGTCCGATGACCCTGATGCACGGCCGGAGCGGGGAAACAAGATAGAAGCACCAAAGCGACGACAGATAACTTCGCCGTCACCGGCTTCAGAGCAACTGACGTCATGAGCCACGGGGTTTAAGCCCTACAAAAGGTGCGAAAGGCGACACTCCGCCGTCCGGTGGAGCATCCAAAGCAGTGCTAATTCTTGTCCTGTTACATTCAAGAGCAGACGTGTCCCGTACTGGTCCGATGACCCTGATGCACGGCCGGAGCGGGGAAGCAAGATAGAAGCTCCAAAGCGACCGCAGATAACTTCGTCGTCACCGCCTACAGTGCAACTGACGTCAGGAGCCACGGGATTTAATCCCTACAAAAGGTGCGAAAGGCGACACTCCGCAGTCCGGTGGTGCATCGAATGCAGTGCTAATTCTTGTCCTCTTACATTTAGGCGCAGACGTGTCCCGTACTGGACCGATGACCCTGATGCACGGCCGGAGTGGGGAAGCAAGATAGAAGCACCAAAGCGACGACAGATAACTTTGCCATCACCGACTACAGTGCAACTCACGTCATGAGCCACGGGATTTAATCACTACAAAAGGAAGCTGCGATAGGCGACACTCCGCAGTCCGGTGGAGCATCGAATGCAGTGCTAATTATTGTCCAGTTACTTTTAGGCACAGACGTGTCCCGTACTGGTCCGATGACCCTGATGCACGGCCGGAGCGGGGAAGCAAGATAGAAGCACCAAAGCGACGACAGATAACTTCGTCGTCACCGCCTACAGTGCAACTGACGTCATGAGCCACGGGATTCAAGCCCTACAAAAAGAAGCTGCGAAAGGCGACACTCCGCAGTCCGGTGGAGCATCAAATGCAGTGCTAATTCTTGTTCTGTTACTTTTATGCACAGACGTGTCCCATACTGGTCCGATGAACCTGATGCACGGCCGGGGCAGGGAAGCAAGATAGAAGCACCAAAGCGAAGACAGATAACGTTGCCGTCACCGCCTACAGTGCAACTGACGTCATGAGCCATGTGTTTTAAGCACTACAAAAGGAAGCTGCGAAAGGCGACACTCCGCAGTCCGGTGGAGCATCGAATTCAGTGCTAATTCTTGTCCTGTTACTTTTAGGCACAGACTTGCCCCATACTGGTCCGATGACCCTGATGCACGGCCGGAGCTGGGAAACAAGATAGAAGCACCAAACTTCGCCGTCGCCGCCTACAGAGCAACTGACGTCATGAGCCACGGGAATTAAGCCCTACAAAAGGTGCGAAAGGCGACACTCCGCAGTCCGGTGGAGCATCGAATGCAGTGCTAATTCTTGTCCTGTTACATTTAGAAGCAGACGTGTCCCGTACTGGTCCGATGACCCTGATGCACGGCCGGAGCGGGAAAACAAGATAGAAGCACCAAAGCGACGACAGATAACTTTGCCGTCACCGCCTACAGTGCAACTGACGTCATGAGCCACGGGATTTAAGCCCTACAAAAGGAAGCTGCGAAAGGCGACACTCCGCAGTCCGGTGGAGCATCGAATTCAGTGCTAATTCTTGTCCTGTTACTTTTAGGCGCAGACTTGTCCCATACTGGTCCGATGAACCTGATGCACGGCCGGGGCGGGGAAGCAAGATAGAAGCACCAAAGCGAAGACAGATAACGTTGCCGTCACCGCCTACAGTGCAACTGACGTCATGAGCCATGGGATTTAAGCACTACAAAAGGAAGCTGCGAAAGGCGACACTCCGCACTCCGGTGGAGCATCGAATGCAGTGCTAATTCTTGTCCAGTTATTTTTAGGCACAGACGTGTCCCGTACTGGTCCGATAACCCTGATGCACGGCCGGAGCGGGGAAGAAAGATAGAAGCACCAAAGTGACGACAGATAGCTTCGTCGTCACCGCCTACAGTACAACTGACGTCATGAGCCACGGGATACAAGCCCTACAAAAAGAAGCTGCGAAAGGCGACACTCCGCAGTCCTGTGGAGCATCGAATTCAGTGCTAATTCTTGCACTGTTACTTTTAGGCGCAGACTTGTCCCATACTGGTCCGATGACCCTGATGCACGGCCGGAGCGGGGAAGCACGATAGAAGCACCAAAGCAACGACAGATAACTTCGTCGTCACCGCCTACAGTGCAACTGACGTCATGAGCCACGGGATTCGAGCCCTACAAGACGAAGCTGCGAAAGGCGACACTAAGCAGTCCGGTGGAGCATCGAATGCAGTGCTAATTCTTGTTCTGTTACCTTTATACGCAGACGTGTCCCATACTGGTCCGATGAACCTGATGCACGGCCGGAGCGGGGAAGCAAGATAGAAGCATCAAAGCGACGACAGATAACTTCGCCGTCACCTCCTAAAGGGCAACTGATGTCATGAGACACGGGATTTAAGCCTTACAAAAGGGAGCTGCGAAAGGCGACACTCCGCAGTGCGGTGGAGCATCGAATTCAGTGCTAATTCCTGTCCTGTTACTTTTAGGCGCAGACTTGTCCCATACTGGTCCGATGACCCTGATGCACGGCCGGAGCGGGAAAGCAAGATAGATGCACCAAAGCGAAGACAGACAACGTTGCCGTCATCGCCTACAGTGCAACTGACGTCATGAGCCATGGGATTTAAGCACTACAAAAGGAAGCTGCGAAAGGCGACACTCCGCAGTCCGGTGGAGCATCGAATGCAGTGCTAATTCTTCTGTTAATTTTAGGCGCAGACGTGTCAAGTTCTGGTCCGATGAACCTGATGCACGGCCGGGGCGGGGAAGCAAGATAGAAGCACCAAAGCGAAGACAGATAACGTTGCCGTCACCGCCTACAGTGCAACAGACGTCATGAGCCATGGGATTTAAGCACTACAAAAGGAAGCTGCGAAAGGCGACACTCCGCAGCCGATGGAGCATCGAATGCAGTGCTAATTCTTGTCCTGTTACCTTTAGGCGCACACGTGTCCCGTACTGGTCCGATGACCCTGATGCACGGACAGAGCGGGGAAGCAAGATAGAAGCACCAAAGCGACGACAGATATCTTCTCCGTCACCTCCCAAAGGGCAACTGACGTCATGAGCCACGGGATTTAAGCCCTACAAAAGGAAGCTGCGAAAGGCGACACTCCGCAGTCCGGTGGAACATCGAATTCAGTGCTAATTCTTGTCCTGTTACTTTTAGGCGCAGACTTGCCCCATACTGGTCCGATGACCCTGATGCACGGCCGGAGCGGGGAAACAAGATAAAAGCACCAAAGTGACGACAGATAACTTCGCCGTCACCGCCTACAGTGCAACTGACGTCATGAGCCACGGGATTTAAGCCCTACAAAAGGTGCGAAAGGCGACACTCCGCAGTCCGGTGGAGCATCAAATGCAGTGCTAATTCTTGTCCTGTTACCTTTAGGCACAGACGTGTCCCGTACTGGTCCGATGACTCTGATGCACGGCCGGAGCGGGGAAGCAAGATAGAAGCAAGAAAGCGACGACAGATAACTTTGCCGTCACCGCCTACCGTGCAACGGACGTCATGAGCCACGGGATTTAAGCCCTACAAAAGGAAGCTGCGAAAGGCTACACTCCGCAGTCCGGTGGAGCATCGAATTCAGTGCTAATTCTTGTCCTGTTACTTTTAGGCGCAGACTTGTCCCATACTGGTCCGATGACCCTGATGACGCCCGGAGCGGGGAAACAAGATAGAAGCACCAAAGCGACGACAGATAACTTCGTCGTCACCAGCTACAGAGCAACTGACGTCATGAGCCACGGGATTTAAGCCCTACAAAAGGTGCGAAAGGCGACACTCCGCAGTCCGGTGGAGCATCGAATGCAGTGCTAATTCTTGTCCTGTTAAATTCAGGAGCAGACGTGTCCCGTACTGGTCCGATGACCCTGATGCACGGCCGGAGCGGGGAAGCAAGATAGAAGCTCCAAAGCGACCACAGATAACTTCGCCGTCACCGCCTACAGTGCAACTGACGTCATAAGCCACGGGATTTAAGCCCTACAAAAAGAAGCTGCGAAAGGCGACACTCCGCAGTCCGATGGAGCATCGAATGCAGTGCTAATTCTTGTTCTGTT
The DNA here is from genome assembly GCF_052857255.1 of Amblyomma americanum. Classification (NCBI taxonomy): domain Eukaryota; kingdom Metazoa; phylum Arthropoda; class Arachnida; order Ixodida; family Ixodidae; genus Amblyomma; species Amblyomma americanum. Next base: position 167,554,237 of record NC_135502.1, read on the forward strand.
ACTTTTATGCGCAGACGTATCCCATACTGGTCCGATGAACCTGATGCACGGCCGGGGCAGGGAAGCAAGATAGAAGCACCAAAGAGAAGACAGATAACGTTGCCGTCACCGCCTACAGTGCAACTGACGTCATGTGCCATGTGGTTTAAGCACTACAAAAGGAAGCTGCGAAAGGCGGCACTCCGCAGTCCGGTGGAGCATCGAATTCAGTGCTAATTCTTGCACTGTTACTTTTAGGCGCAGATTTGTCTCATACTGGTCCGATGACCCTGATGCACGGCCGGAGCGGGGAAACAAGATAGAAGCACCAAAGCGACGACAGATAACTTCGCCGTCACCGCCTACAGAGCAACTGACGTCATGAGCCACGGGAATTAAGCCCTACAAAAGGTGCGAAAGGCGACGCTCCGCAGTCCGGTGGAGCATCGAATGCAGTGCTAATTCTTGTCCTGTTACATTTAGGAGCAGACGTGTCCCGTACTTGTCCGATGACCCCGATGCACGGCCGGAGCGGGGAAGCAAGATAGAAGCTCCAAAGCGACCACAGATAACTTCGCCGTCACCGCCTACAGTGCAACTGACGTCATGAGCCACGGGATTTAAGCCCTACAAAAGGTGCAAAAGGCGACACTCCGCAGTCCGGTGGTGCATCGAATGCAGTGCTAATTCTTGTCCTGTTACTTTTAGGCGCAGACGTGTCGCGTACTGGTCCGATGACCGTGATGCACGGCCGCAGCGGGGAAGCAAGATAGAAGCACCAAAGCGACGACAGATAACTTTGCCATCACCGCCTACAGTGCAACTAACGTCATGAGCCACGGGATTTAAGCACTACAAAAGGAAGCTGCGATAGGCGATCCTCCGCAGTCCGGTGGAGCATCGAATGCAGTGCTAATTCTTGTCCTGTTACTTTTAGGCGAAGACGTGTCCCGTACTGGTCCGATGACCCTGATGCATGGCCGGAGCAGGGAAGCAAGATAGAAGCACCAAAGCGAAGACAGATAACGTTGCCGTCACCGCCTACAATGCAACTGACGTCATGGGCCATGTGTTTTAGGCACTACAAAAGGAAGCTGCGAAAGGCGACACTGAGCAGCCGGTGGAGCATCGAATGCAGTGATAATAATTGTCCTGTTAATTTTAGGCGCAGACATGTCCCGTACTGGTCCGATGACCCTGATGCACGGCCGGAGCGGGGAAGCAAGAGAGAAGCACCTAAACGACGACAGATAACTTCGCCGTCACCGCCTAAAGTGCAACGGACGTCATGAGCAACGGTATTTAAGCACTACAAAAGGAAGCTGTGAAAGGCGACACTCCGCAGCCGGTGGAGCATCGAATGCAGTGCTAATTCTTGTCCTGTTACTTTTAGGCGCAGACGTGTCCCGTACTGGTCCGATGACCCTTATGCACGGCCGGAGCGGGGAAGCAAGATAGAAGCACCAAAGCGACGACAGATAACTTCGCCGTCACCGCCTACAGTGCAACAGACGTCATGAGCCACGGGATTTAAGCCCTACAAAAGGAAGCTGCGAAAGGCGACACTCCGCAGTCAGGTGGAGCATCGAATGCAGTGCTAATTCTTCTGTTACTTTTAGGAGCAGAAGCGTCCCGTACGGGTCCGATGAACCTGATGCACGGCCGGGGCGGGGAAGCAATATAGAAGCACCAAAGCGAAGACAGATAACGTTGCCGTCACCGCCTACAGTGCAACTGACGTCATGAGCCATGGGATTCAAGCACTACAAAAGGAAGCTGCGAAAGGCGACACTCCGCAGCCGATGGAGCATCGAATGCAGTGCTAATTCTTGTCCTGTTACTTTTAGGTGCAGACGTGTCCCGTACTGGTCCGATGACCCTGATGCACGGACAGAGCGGGGAAGCAAGATAGAAGCTCCAAAGCGACCGCAGATAACTTCGTCGTCACCGCCTACAGTGCAACTGACGTCATGAGCCACGGAATTTAAGCCCTACAAAAGGTGCGAAAGGCGACACTCCGCAGTCCGGTGGTGCATCGAATGCAGTGCTAATTCTTGTCCTCTTACATTTAGGCGCAGACGTGTCCCGTACTGGACCGATGACCCTGATGCACGGCCGGAGTGGGGAAGCAAGATAGAAGCACCAAAGCGACGACAGATAACTTTGCCATCACCGACTACAGTGCAACTCACGTCATGAGCCACGGGATTTAATCACTACAAAAGGAAGCTGCGATAGGCGACACTCCGCAGTCCGGTGGAGCATCGAATGCAGTGCTAATTCTTGTCCAGTTACTTTTAGGCACAGACGTGTCCCGTACTGGTCCGATGACCCTGATGCACGGCCGGAGCGGGGAAGCAAGATAGAAGCACCAAAGCGACGACAGATAACTTCGTCGTCACCGCCTACAGTGCAACTGACGTCATGAGCCACGGGATTCAAGCCCTACAAAAAGAAGCTGCGAAAGGCGACACTCCGCAGTCCGGTGGAGCATCAAATGCAGTGCTAATTCTTGTTCTGTTACTTTTATGCACAGACGTGTCCCATACTGGTCCGATGAACCTGATGCACGGCCGGGGCAGGGAAGCAAGATAGAAGCACCAAAGCGAAGACAGATAACGTTGCCGTCACCGCCTACAGTGCAACTGACGTCATGAGCCATGTGTTTTAAGCACTACAAAAGGAAGCTGCGAAAGGCGACACTCCGCAGTCCGGTGGAGCATCGAATTCAGTGCTAATTCTTGTCCTGTTACTTTTAGGCACAGACTTGCCCCATACTGGTCCGATGACCCTGATGCACGGCCGGAGCTGGGAAACAAGATAGAAGCACCAAACTTCGCCGTCGCCGCCTACAGAGAAACTGACGTCATGAGCCACGGGAATTAAGCCCTACAAAAGGTGCGAAAGGCGACACTCCGCAGTCCGGTGGAGCATCGAATGCAGTGCTAATTCTTGTCCTGTTACATTTAGAAGCAGACGTGTCCCGTACTGGTCCGATGACCCTGATGCACGGCCGGAGCGGGAAAACAAGATAGAAGCACCAAAGCGACGACAGATAACTTTGCCGTCACCGCCTACAGTGCAACTGACGTCATGAGCCACGGGATTTAAGCCCTACAAAAGGAAGCTGCGAAAGGCGACACTCCGCAGTCCGGTGGAGCATCGAATTCAGTGCTAATTCTTGTCCTGTTACTTTTAGGCGCAGACTTGTCCCATACTGGTCCGATGAACCTGATGCACGGCCGGGGCGGGGAAGCAAGATAGAAGCACCAAAGCGAAGACAGATAACGTTGCCGTCACCGCCTACAGTGCAACTGACGTCATGAGCCATGGGATTTAAGCACTACAAAAGGAAGCTGCGAAAGGCGACACTCCGCACTCCGGTGGAGCATCGAATGCAGTGCTAATTCTTGTCCAGTTATTTTTAGGCACAGACGTGTCCCGTACTGGTCCGATAACCCTGATGCACGGCCGGAGCGGGGAAGAAAGATAGAAGCACCAAAGTGACGACAGATAGCTTCGTCGTCACCGCCTACAGTACAACTGACGTCATGAGCCACGGGATACAAGCCCTACAAAAAGAAGCTGCGAAAGGCGACACTCCGCAGTCCTGTGGAGCATCGAATTCAGTGCTAATTCTTGCACTGTTACTTTTAGGCGCAGACTTGTCCCATACTGGTCCGATGACCCTGATGCACGGCCGGAGCGGGGAAGCACGATAGAAGCACCAAAGCAACGACAGATAACTTCGTCGTCACCGCCTACAGTGCAACTGACGTCATGAGCCACGGGATTCGAGCCCTACAAGACGAAGCTGCGAAAGGCGACACTAAGCAGTCCGGTGGAGCATCGAATGCAGTGCTAATTCTTGTTCTGTTACCTTTATACGCAGACGTGTCCCATACTGGTCCGATGAACCTGATGCACGGCCGGAGCGGGGAAGCAAGATAGAAGCATCAAAGCGACGACAGATAACTTCGCCGTCACCTCCTAAAGGGCAACTGATGTCATGAGACACGGGATTTAAGCCTTACAAAAGGGAGCTGCGAAAGGCGACACTCCGCAGTGCGGTGGAGCATCGAATTCAGTGCTAATTCCTGTCCTGTTACTTTTAGGCGCAGACTTGTCCCATACTGGTCCGATGACCCTGATGCACGGCCGGAGCGGGAAAGCAAGATAGATGCACCAAAGCGAAGACAGACAACGTTGCCGTCATCGCCTACAGTGCAACTGACGTCATGAGCCATGGGATTTAAGCACTACAAAAGGAAGCTGCGAAAGGCGACACTCCGCAGTCCGGTGGAGCATCGAATGCAGTGCTAATTCTTCTGTTAATTTTAGGCGCAGACGTGTCACGTACTGGTCCGATGAACCTGATGCACGGCCGGGGCGGGGAAGCAAGATAGAAGCACCAAAGCGAAGACAGATAACGTTGCCGTCACCGCCTACAGTGCAACAGACGTCATGAGCCATGGGATTTAAGCACTACAAAAGGAAGCTGCGAAAGGCGACACTCCGCAGCCGATGGAGCATCGAATGCAGTGATAATAATTGTCCTGTTAATTTTAGGCGCAGACATGTCCCGTACTGGTCCGATGACCCTGATGCACGGCCGGAGCGGGGAAGCAAGAGAGAAGCACCTAAACGACGACAGATAACTTCGCCGTCACCGCCTAAAGTGCAACGGACGTCATGAGCAACGGTATTTAAGCACTACAAAAGGAAGCTGTGAAAGGCGACACTCCGCAGCCGGTGGAGCATCGAATGCAGTGCTAATTCTTGTCCTGTTCCTTTTAGGCGCAGACGTGTCCCGTACTGGTCCGATGACCCTTATGCACGGCCGGAGCGGGGAAGCAAGATAGAAGCACCAAAGCGACGACAGATAACTTCGCCGTCACCGCCTACAGTGCAACAGACGTCATGAGCCACGGGATTTAAGCCCTACAAAAGGAAGCTGCGAAAGGCGACACTCCGCAGTCAGGTGGAGCATCGAATGCAGTGCTAATTCTTCTGTTACTTTTAGGAGCAGAAGCGTCCCGTACGGGTCCGATGAACCTGATGCACGGCCGGGGCGGGGAAGCAATATAGAAGCACCAAAGCGAAGACAGATAACGTTGCCGTCACCGCCTACAGTGCAACTGACGTCATGAGCCATGGGATTCAAGCACTACAAAAGGAAGCTGCGAAAGGCGACACTCCGCAGCCGATGGAGCATCGAATGCAGTGCTAATTCTTGTCCTGTTACTTTTAGGTGCAGACGTGTCCCGTACTGGTCCGATGACCCTGATGCACGGACAGAGCGGGGAAGCAAGATAGAAGCTCCAAAGCGACCGCAGATAACTTCGTCGTCACCGCCTACAGTGCAACTGACGTCATGAGCCACGGAATTTAAGCCCTACAAAAGGTGCGAAAGGCGACACTCCGCAGTCCGGTGGTGCATCGAATGCAGTGCTAATTCTTGTCCTCTTACATTTAGGCGCAGACGTGTCCCGTACTGGACCGATGACCCTGATGCACGGCCGGAGTGGGGAAGCAAGATAGAAGCACCAAAGCGACGACAGATAACTTTGCCATCACCGACTACAGTGCAACTCACGTCATGAGCCACGGGATTTAATCACTACAAAAGGAAGCTGCGATAGGCGACACTCCGCAGTCCGGTGGAGCATCGAATGCAGTGCTAATTCTTGTCCAGTTACTTTTAGGCACAGACGTGTCCCGTACTGGTCCGATGACCCTGATGCACGGCCGGAGCGGGGAAGCAAGATAGAAGCACCAAAGCGACGACAGATAACTTCGTCGTCACCGCCTACAGTGCAACTGACGTCATGAGCCACGGGATTCAAGCCCTACAAAAAGAAGCTGCGAAAGGCGACACTCCGCAGTCCGGTGGAGCATCAAATGCAGTGCTAATTCTTGTTCTGTTACTTTTATGCACAGACGTGTCCCATACTGGTCCGATGAACCTGATGCACGGCCGGGGCAGGGAAGCAAGATAGAAGCACCAAAGCGAAGACAGATAACGTTGCCGTCACCGCCTACAGTGCAACTGACGTCATGAGCCATGTGTTTTAAGCACTACAAAAGGAAGCTGCGAAAGGCGACACTCCGCAGTCCGGTGGAGCATCGAATTCAGTGCTAATTCTTGTCCTGTTACTATTAGGCACAGACTTGCCCCATACTGGTCCGATGACCCTGATGCACGGCCGGAGCTGGGAAACAAGATAGAAGCACCAAACTTCGCCGTCGCCGCCTACAGAGCAACTGACGTCATGAGCCACGGGAATTAAGCCCTACAAAAGGTGCGAAAGGCGACACTCCGCAGTCCGGTGGAGCATCGAATGCGGTGCTAATTCTTGTCCTGTTACATTTAGAAGCAGACGTGTCCCGTACTGGTCCGATGACCCTGATGCACGGCCGGAGCGGGAAAACAAGATAGAAGCACCAAAGCGACGACAGATAACTTTGCCGTCACCGCCTACAGTGCAACTGACGTCATGAGCCACGGGATTTAAGCCCTACAAAAGGAAGCTGCGAAAGGCGACACTCCGCAGTCCGGTGGAGCATCGAATTCAGTGCTAATTCTTGTCCTGTTACTTTTAGGCGCAGACTTGTCCCATACTGGTCCGATGAACCTGATGCACGGCCGGGGCGGGGAAGCAAGATAGAAGCACCAAAGCGAAGACAGATAACGTTGCCGTCACCGCCTACAGTGCAACTGACGTCATGAGCCATGGGATTTAAGCACTACAAAAGGAAGCTGCGAAAGGCGACACTCCGCACTCCGGTGGAGCATCGAATGCAGTGCTAATTCTTGTCCAGTTATTTTTAGGCACAGACGTGTCCCGTACTGGTCCGATAACCCTGATGCACGGCCGGAGCGGGGAAGAAAGATAGAAGCACCAAAGTGACGACAGATAGCTTCGTCGTCACCGCCTACAGTACAACTGACGTCATGAGCCACGGGATACAAGCCCTACAAAAAGAAGCTGCGAAAGGCGACACTCCGCAGTCCTGTGGAGCATCGAATTCAGTGCTAATTCTTGCACTGTTACTTTTAGGCGCAGACTTGTCCCATACTGGTCCGATGACCCTGATGCACGGCCGGAGCGGGGAAGCACGATAGAAGCACCAAAGCAACGACAGATAACTTCGTCGTCACCGCCTACAGTGCAACTGACGTCATGAGCCACGGGATTCGAGCCCTACAAGACGAAGCTGCGAAAGGCGACACTAAGCAGTCCGGTGGAGCATCGAATGCAGTGCTAATTCTTGTTCTGTTACCTTTATACGCAGACGTGTCCCATACTGGTCCGATGAACCTGATGCACGGCCGGAGCGGGGAAGCAAGATAGAAGCATCAAAGCGACGACAGATAACTTCGCCGTCACCTCCTAAAGGGCAACTGATGTCATGAGACACGGGATTTAAGCCTTACAAAAGGGAGCTGCGAAAGGCGACACTCCGCAGTGCGGTGGAGCATCGAATTCAGTGCTAATTCCTGTCCTGTTACTTTTAGGCGCAGACTTGTCCCATACTGGTCCGATGACCCTGATGCACGGCCGGAGCGGGAAAGCAAGATAGATGCACCAAAGCGAAGACAGACAACGTTGCCGTCATCGCCTACAGTGCAACTGACGTCATGAGCCATGGGATTTAAGCACTACAAAAGGAAGCTGCGAAAGGCGACACTCCGCAGTCCGGTGGAGCATCGAATGCAGTGCTAATTCTTCTGTTAATTTTAGGCGCAGACGTGTCACGTACTGGTCCGATGAACCTGATGCACGGCCGGGGCGGGGAAGCAAGATAGAAGCACCAAAGCGAAGACAGATAACGTTGCCGTCACCGCCTACAGTGCAACAGACGTCATGAGCCATGGGATTTAAGCACTACAAAAGGAAGCTGCGAAAGGCGACACTCCGCAGCCGATGGAGCATCGAATGCAGTGCTAATTCTTGTCCTGTTACCTTTAGGCGCACACGTGTCCCGTACTGGTCCGATGACCCTGATGCACGGACAGAGCGGGGAAGCAAGATAGAAGCACCAAAGCGACGACAGATATCTTCTCCGTCACCTCCCAAAGGGCAACTGACGTCATGAGCCACGGGATTTAAGCCCTACAAAAGGAAGCTGCGAAAGGCGACACTCCGCAGTCCGGTGGAGCATCGAATTCAGTGCTAATTCTTGTCCTGTTACTTTTAGGCGCAGACTTGCCCCATACTGGTCCGATGACCCTGATGCACGGCCGGAGCGGGGAAACAAGATAAAAGCACCAAAGTGACGACAGATAACTTCGCCGTCACCGCCTACAGTGCAACTGACGTCATGAGCCACGGGATTTAAGCCCAACAAAAGGTGCGAAAGGCGACACTCCGCAGTCCGGTGGAGCATCAAATGCAGTGCTAATTCTTGTCCTGTTACCTTTAGGCACAGACGTGTCCCGTACTGGTCCGATGACTCTGATGCACGGCCGGAGCGGGGAAGCAAGATAGAAGCAAGAAAGCGACGACAGATAACTTTGCCGTCACCGCCTACCGTGCAACGGACGTCATGAGCCACGGGATTTAAGCCCTACAAAAGGAAGCTGCGAAAGGCTACACTCCGCAGTCCGATGGAGCATCGAATGCAGTGCTAATTCTTGTTCTGTTACTTTTATGCGCAGACGTATTCCATACTGGTCCGATGAACCTGATGCACGGCCGGGGCAGGGAAGCAAGATAGAAGCACCAAAGAGAAGACAGATAACGTTGCCGTCACCGCCTACAGTGCAACTGACGTCATGTGCCATGTGGTTTAAGCACTACAAAAGGAAGCTGCGAAAGGCGGCACTCCGCAGTCCGGTGGAGCATCGAATTCAGTGCTAATTCTTGCACTGTTACTTTTAGGCGCAGATTTGTCTCATACTGGTCCGATGACCCTGATGCACGGCCGGAGCGGGGAAACAAGATAGAAGCACCAAAGCGACGACAGATAACTTCGCCGTCACCGCCTACAGAGCAACTGACGTCATGAGCCACGGGAATTAAGCCCTACAAAAGGTGCGAAAGGCGACGCTCCGCAGTCCGGTGGAGCATCGAATGCAGTGCTAATTCTTGTCCTGTTACATTTAGGAGCAGACGTGTCCCGTACTTGTCCGATGACCCCGATGCACGGCCGGAGCGGGGAAGCAAGATAGAAGCTCCAAAGCGACCACAGATAACTTCGCCGTCACCGCCTACAGTGCAACTGACGTCATGTGCCATGTGGTTTAAGCACTACAAAAGGAAGCTGCGAAAGGCGGCACTCCGCAGTCCGGTGGAGCATCGAATTCAGTGCTAATTCTTGCACTGTTACTTTTAGGCGCAGATTTGTCTCATACTGGTCCGATGACCCTGATGCACGGCCGGAGCGGGGAAACAAGATAGAAGCACCAAAGCGACGACAGATAACTTCGCCGTCACCGCCTACAGAGCAACTGACGTCATGAGCCACGGGAATTAAGCCCTACAAAAGGTGCGAAAGGCGACGCTCCGCAGTCCGGTGGAGCATCGAATGCAGTGCTAATTCTTGTCCTGTTACATTTAGGAGCAGACGTGTCCCGTACTTGTCCGATGACCCCGATGCACGGCCGGAGCGGGGAAGCAAGATAGAAGCTCCAAAGCGACCACAGATAACTTCGCCGTCACCGCCTACAGTGCAACTGACGTCATGAGCCACGGGATTTAAGCCCTACAAAAGGTGCAAAAGGCGACACTCCGCAGTCCGGTGGTGCATCGAATGCAGTGCTAATTCTTGTCCTGTTACTTTTAGGCGCAGACGTGTCGCGTACTGGTCCGATGACCGTGATGCACGGCCGCAGCGGGGAAGCAAGATAGAAGCACCAAAGCGACGACAGATAACTTTGCCATCACCGCCTACAGTGCAACTAACGTCATGAGCCACGGGATTTAAGCACTACAAAAGGAAGCTGCGATAGGCGATCCTCCGCAGTCCGGTGGAGCATCGAATGCAGTGCTAATTCTTGTCCTGTTACTTTTAGGCGAAGACGTGTCCCGTACTGGTCCGATGACCCTGATGCACGGCCGGAGCAGGGAAGCAAGATAGAAGCACCAAAGCGAAGACAGATAACGTTGCCGTCACCGCCTACAGTGCAACTGACGTCATGGGCCATGTGTTTTAAGCACTACAAAAGGAAGCTGCGAAAGGCGACACTGAGCAGCCGGTGGAGCATCGAATGCAGTGATAATAATTGTCCTGTTAATTTTAGGCGCAGACATGTCCCGTACTGGTCCGATGACCCTGATGCACGGCCGGAGCGGGGAAGCAAGAGAGAAGCACCTAAACGACGACAGATAACTTCGCCGTCACCGCCTAAAGTGCAACGGACGTCATGAGCAACGGTATTTAAGCACTACAAAAGGAAGCTGTGAAAGGCGACACTCCGCAGCCGGTGGAGCATCGAATGCAGTGCTAATTCTTGTCCTGTTACTTTTAGGCGCAGACGTGTCCCGTACTGGTCCGATGACCCTTATGCACGGCCGGAGCGGGGAAGCAAGATAGAAGCACCAAAGCGACGACAGATAACTTCGCCGTCACCGCCTACAGTGCAACAGACGTCATGAGCCACGGGATTTAAGCCCTACAAAAGGAAGCTGCGAAAGGCGACACTCCGCAGTCAGGTGGAGCATCGAATGCAGTGCTAATTCTTCTGTTACTTTTAGGAGCAGAAGCGTCCCGTACGGGTCCGATGAACCTGATGCACGGCCGGGGCGGGGAAGCAATATAGAAGCACCAAAGCGAAGACAGATAACGTTGCCGTCACCGCCTACAGTGCAACTGACGTCATGAGCCATGGGATTCAAGCACTACAAAAGGAAGCTGCGAAAGGCGACACTCCGCAGCCGATGGAGCATCGAATGCAGTGCTAATTCTTGTCCTGTTACTTTTAGGTGCAGACGTGTCCCGTACTGGTCCGATGACCCTGATGCACGGACAGAGCGGGGAAGCAAGATAGAAGCTCCAAAGCGACCGCAGATAACTTCGTCGTCACCGCCTACAGTGCAACTGACGTCATGAGCCACGGAATTTAAGCCCTACAAAAGGTGCGAAAGGCGACACTCCGCAGTCCGGTGGTGCATCGAATGCAGTGCTAATTCTTGTCCTCTTACATTTAGGCGCAGACGTGTCCCGTACTGGACCGATGACCCTGATGCACGGCCGGAGTGGGGAAGCAAGATAGAAGCACCAAAGCGACGACAGATAACTTTGCCATCACCGACTACAGTGCAACTCACGTCATGAGCCACGGGATTTAATCACTACAAAAGGAAGCTGCGATAGGCGACACTCCGCAGTCCGGTGGAGCATCGAATGCAGTGCTAATTCTTGTCCAGTTACTTTTAGGCACAGACGTGTCCCGTACTGGTCCGATGACCCTGATGCACGGCCGGAGCGGGGAAGCAAGATAGAAGCACCAAAGCGACGACAGATAACTTCGTCGTCACCGCCTACAGTGCAACTGACGTCATGAGCCACGGGATTCAAGCCCTACAAAAAGAAGCTGCGAAAGGCGACACTCCGCAGTCCGGTGGAGCATCAAATGCAGTGCTAATTCTTGTTCTGTTACTTTTATGCACAGACGTGTCCCATACTGGTCCGATGAACCTGATGCACGGCCGGGGCAGGGAAGCAAGATAGAAGCACCAAAGCGAAGACAGATAACGTTGCCGTCACCGCCTACAGTGCAACTGACGTCATGAGCCATGTGTTTTAAGCACTACAAAAGGAAGCTGCGAAAGGCGACACTCCGCAGTCCGGTGGAGCATCGAATTCAGTGCTAATTCTTGTCCTGTTACTTTTAGGCACAGACTTGCCCCATACTGGTCCGATGACCCTGATGCACGGCCGGAGCTGGGAAACAAGATAGAAGCACCAAACTTCGCCGTCGCCGCCTACAGAGAAACTGACGTCATGAGCCACGGGAATTAAGCCCTACAAAAGGTGCGAAAGGCGACACTCCGCAGTCCGGTGGAGCATCGAATGCAGTGCTAATTCTTGTCCTGTTACATTTAGAAGCAGACGTGTCCCGTACTGGTCCGATGACCCTGATGCACGGCCTGAGCGGGAAAACAAGATAGAAGCACCAAAGCGACGACAGATAACTTTGCCGTCACCGCCTACAGTGCAACTGACGTCATGAGCCACGGGATTTAAGCCCTACAAAAGGAAGCTGCGAAAGGCGACACTCCGCAGTCCGGTGGAGCATCGAATTCAGTGCTAATTCTTGTCCTGTTACTTTTAGGCGCAGACTTGTCCCATACTGGTCCGATGAACCTGATGCACGGCCGGGGCGGGGAAGCAAGATAGAAGCACCAAAGCGAAGACAGATAACGTTGCCGTCACCGCCTACAGTGCAACTGACGTCATGAGCCATGGGATTTAAGCACTACAAAAGGAAGCTGCGAAAGGCGACACTCCGCACTCCGGTGGAGCATCGAATGCAGTGCTAATTCTTGTCCAGTTATTTTTAGGCACAGACGTGTCCCGTACTGGTCCGATAACCCTGATGCATGGCCGGAGCGGGGAAGAAAGATAGAAGCACCAAAGTGACGACAGATAGCTTCGTCGTCACCGCCTACAGTACAACTGACGTCATGAGCCACGGGATACAAGCCCTACAAAAAGAAGCTGCGAAAGGCGACACTCCGCAGTCCTGTGGAGCATCGAATTCAGTGCTAATTCTTGCACTGTTACTTTTAGGCGCAGACTTGTCCCATACTGGTCCGATGACCCTGATGCACGGCCGGAGCGGGGAAGCACGATAGAAGCACCAAAGCAACGACAGATAGCTTCGTCGTCACCGCCTACAGTGCAACTGACGTCATGAGCCACGGGATTCGAGCCCTACAAGACGAAGCTGCGAAAGGCGACACTAAGCAGTCCGGTGGAGCATCGAATGCAGTGCTAATTCTTGTTCTGTTACCTTTATACGCAGACGTGTCCCATACTGGTCCGATGAACCTGATGCACGGCCGGAGCGGGGAAGCAAGATAGAAGCATCAAAGCGACGACAGATAACTTCGCCGTCACCTCCTAAAGGGCAACTGATGTCATGAGACACGGGATTTAAGCCTTACAAAAGGGAGCTGCGAAAGGCGACACTCCGCAGTGCGGTGGAGCATCGAATTCAGTGCTAATTCCTGTCCTGTTACTTTTAGGCGCAGACTTGTCCCATACTGGTCCGATGACCCTGATGCACGGCCGGAGCGGGAAAGCAAGATAGATGCACCAAAGCGAAGACAGACAACGTTGCCGTCATCGCCTACAGTGCAACTGACGTCATGAGCCATGGGATTTAAGCACTACAAAAGGAAGCTGCGAAAGGCGACACTCCGCAGTCCGGTGGAGCATCGAATGCAGTGCTAATTCTTCTGTTAATTTTAGGCGCAGACGTGTCGCGTACTGGTCCGATGACCGTGATGCACGGCCGCAGCGGGGAAGCAAGATAGAAGCACCAAAGCGAAGACAGATAACGTTGCCGTCACCGCCTACAGTGCAACTGACGTCATGGGCCATGTGTTTTAAGCACTACAAAAGGAAGCTGCGAAAGGCGACACTGAGCAGCCGGTGGAGCATCGAATGCAGTGATAATAATTGTCCTGTTAATTTTAGGCGAAGACGTGTCCCGTACTGGTCCGATGACCCTGATGCACGGCCGGAGCAGGGAAGCAAGATAGAAGCACCAAAGCGAAGACAGATAACGTTGCCGTCACCGCCTACAGTGCAACTGACGTCATGGGCCATGTGTTTTAAGCACTACAAAAGGAAGCTGCGAAAGGCGACACTGAGCAGCCGGTGGAGCATCGAATGCAGTGATAATAATTGTCCTGTTAATTTTAGGCGCAGACATGTCCCGTACTGGTCCGATGACCCTGATGCACGGCCGGAGCGGGGAAGCAAGAGAGAAGCACCTAAACGACGACAGATAACTTCGCCGTCACCGCCTAAAGTGCAACGGACGTCATGAGCAACGGTATTTAAGCACTACAAAAGGAAGCTGTGAAAGGCGACACTCCGCAGCCGGTGGAGCATCGAATGCAGTGCTAATTCTTGTCCTGTTACTTTTAGGCGCAGACGTGTCCCGTACTGGTCCGATGACCCTTATGCACGGCCGGAGCGGGGAAGCAAGATAGAAGCACCAAAGCGACGACAGATAACTTCGCCGTCACCGCCTACAGTGCAACAGACGTCATGAGCCACGGGATTTAAGCCCTACAAAAGGAAGCTGCGAAAGGCGACACTCCGCAGTCAGGTGGAGCATCGAATGCAGTGCTAATTCTTCTGTTACTTTTAGGAGCAGAAGCGTCCCGTACGGGTCCGATGAACCTGATGCACGGCCGGGGCGGGGAAGCAATATAGAAGCACCAAAGCGAAGACAGATAACGTTGCCGTCACCGCCTACAGTGCAACTGACGTCGTGAGCCATGGGATTCAAGCACTACAAAAGGAAGCTGCGAAAGGCGACACTCCGCAGCCGATGGAGCATCGAATGCAGTGCTAATTCTTGTCCTGTTACTTTTAGGTGCAGACGTGTCCCGTACTGGTCCGATGACCCTGATGCACGGACAGAGCGGGGAAGCAAGATAGAAGCTCCAAAGCGACCGCAGATAACTTCGTCGTCACCGCCTACAGTGCAACTGACGTCATGAGCCACGGAATTTAAGCCCTACAAAAGGTGCGAAAGGCGACACTCCGCAGTCCGGTGGTGCATCGAATGCAGTGCTAATTCTTGTCCTCTTACATTTAGGCGCAGACGTGTCCCGTACTGGACCGATGACCCTGATGCACGGCCGGAGTGGGGAAGCAAGATAGAAGCACCAAAGCGACGACAGATAACTTTGCCATCACCGACTACAGTGCAACTCACGTCATGAGCCACGGGATTTAATCACTACAAAAGGAAGCTGCGATAGGCGACACTCCGCAGTCCGGTGGAGCATCGAATGCAGTGCTAATTCTTGTCCAGTTACTTTTAGGCACAGACGTGTCCCGTACTGGTCCGATGACCCTGATGCACGGCCGGAGCGGGGAAGCAAGATAGAAGCACCAAAGCGACGACAGATAACTTCGTCGTCACCGCCTACAGTGCAACTGACGTCATGAGCCACGGGATTCAAGCCCTACAAAAAGAAGCTGCGAAAGGCGACACTCCGCAGTCCGGTGGAGCATCAAATGCAGTGCTAATTCTTGTTCTGTTACTTTTATGCACAGACGTGTCCCATACTGGTCCGATGAACCTGATGCACGGCCGGGGCAGGGAAGCAAGATAGAAGCACCAAAGCGAAGACAGATAACGTTGCCGTCACCGCCTACAGTGCAACTGACGTCATGAGCCATGTGTTTTAAGCACTACAAAAGGAAGCTGCGAAAGGCGACACTCCGCAGTCCGGTGGAGCATCGAATTCAGTGCTAATTCTTGTCCTGTTACTTTTAGGCACAGACTTGCCCCATACTGGTCCGATGACCCTGATGCACGGCCGGAGCTGGGAAACAAGATAGAAGCACCAAACTTCGCCGTCGCCGCCTACAGAGAAACTGACGTCATGAGCCACGGGAATTAAGCCCTACAAAAGGTGCGAAAGGCGACACTCCGCAGTCCGGTGGAGCATCGAATGCAGTGCTAATTCTTGTCCTGTTACATTTAGAAGCAGACGTGTCCCGTACTGGTCCGATGACCCTGATGCACGGCCGGAGCGGGAAAACAAGATAGAAGCACCAAAGCGACGACAGATAACTTTGCCGTCACCGCCTACAGTGCAACTGACGTCATGAGCCACGGGATTTAAGCCCTACAAAAGGAAGCTGCGAAAGGCGACACTCCGCAGTCCGGTGGAGCATCGAATTCAGTGCTAATTCTTGTCCTGTTACTTTTAGGCGCAGACTTGTCCCATACTGGTCCGATGAACCTGATGCACGGCCGGGGCGGGGAAGCAAGATAGAAGCACCAAAGCGAAGACAGATAACGTTGCCGTCACCGCCTACAGTGCAACTGACGTCATGAGCCATGGGATTTAAGCACTACAAAAGGAAGCTGCGAAAGGTGACACTCCGCACTCCGGTGGAGCATCGAATGCAGTGCTAATTCTTGTCCAGTTATTTTTAGGCACAGACGTGTCCCGTACTGGTCCGATAACCCTGATGCACGGCCGGAGCGGGGAAGAAAAATAGAAGCACCAAAGTGACGACAGATAGCTTCGTCGTCACCGCCTACAGTACAACTGACGTCATGAGCCACGGGATACAAGCCCTACAAAAAGAAGCTGCGAAAGGCGACACTCCGCAGTCCTGTGGAGCATCGAATTCAGTGCTAATTCTTGCACTGTTACTTTTAGGCGCAGACTTGTCCCATACTGGTCCGATGACCCTGATGCACGGCCGGAGCGGGGAAGCACGATAGAAGCACCAAAGCAACGACAGATAACTTCGTCGTCACCGCCTACAGTGCAACTGACGTCATGAGCCACGGGATTCGAGCCCTACAAGACGAAGCTGCGAAAGGCGACACTAAGCAGTCCGGTGGAGCATCGAATGCAGTGCTAATTCTTGTTCTGTTACCTTTATACGCAGACGTGTCCCATACTGGTCCGATGAACCTGATGCACGGCCGGAGCGGGGAAGCAAGATAGAAGCATCAAAGCGACGACAGATAACTTCGCCGTCACCTCCTAAAGGGCAACTGATGTCATGAGACACGGGATTTAAGCCTTACAAAAGGGAGCTGCGAAAGGCGACACTCCGCAGTGCGGTGGAGCATCGAATTCAGTGCTAATTCCTGTCCTGTTACTTTTAGGCGCAGACTTGTCCCATACTGGTCCGATGACCCTGATGCACGGCCGGAGCGGGAAAGCAAGATAGATGCACCAAAGCGAAGACAGACAACGTTGCCGTCATCGCCTACAGTGCAACTGACGTCATGAGCCATGGGATTTAAGCACTACAAAAGGAAGCTGCGAAAGGCGACACTCCGCAGTCCGGTGGAGCATCGAATGCAGTGCTAATTCTTCTGTTAATTTTAGGCGCAGACGTGTCACGTACTGGTCCGATGAACCTGATGCACGGCCGGGGCGGGGAAGCAAGATAGAAGCACCAAAGCGAAGACAGATAACGTTGCCGTCACCGCCTACAGTGCAACAGACGTCATGAGCCATGGGATTTAAGCACTACAAAAGGAAGCTGCGAAAGGCGACACTCCGCAGCCGATGGAGCATCGAATGCAGTGCTAATTCTTGTCCTGTTACCTTTAGGCGCACACGTGTCCCGTACTGGTCCGATGACCCTGATGCACGGACAGAGCGGGGAAGCAAGATAGAAGCACCAAAGCGACGACAGATATCTTCTCCGTCACCTCCTAAAGGGCAACTGACGTCATGAGCCACGGGATTTAAGCCCTACAAAAGGAAGCTGCGAAAGGCGACACTCCGCAGTCCGGTGGAGCATCGAATTCAGTGCTAATTCTTGTCCTGTTACTTTTAGGCGCAGACTTGCCCCATACTGGTCCGATGACCCTGATGCACGGCCGGAGCGGGGAAACAAAATAAAAGCACCAAAGTGACGACAGATAACTTCGCCGTCACCGCCTACAGTGCAACTGACGTCATGAGCCACGGGATTTAAGCCCTACAAAAGGTGCGAAAGGCGACACTCCGCAGTCCGGTGGAGCATCAAATGCAGTGCTAATTCTTGTCCTGTTACCTTTAGGCACAGACGTGTCCCGTACTGGTCCGATGACTCTGATGCACGGCCGGAGCGGGAAGCAAGATAGAAGCAAGAAAGCGACGACAGATAACTTTGCCGTCACCGCCTACCGTGCAACGGACGTCATGAGCCACGGGATTTAAGCCCTACAAAAGGAAGCTGCGAATGGCTACACTCCGCAGTCCGGTGGAGCATCGAATTCAGTGCTAATTCTTGTCCTGTTACTTTTAGGCGCAGACTTGTCCCATACTGGTCCGATGACCCTGATGCACGCCCGGAGCGGGGAAACAAGATAGAAGCACCAAAGCGACGACCGATAACTTCGTCGTCACCGGCTACAGAGCAACTGACATCATGAGCCACGGGATTTAAGCCCTACAAAAGGTGCGAAAGGCGACACTCCGCAGTCCGGTGGAGCATCGAATGCAGTGCTAATTCTTGTCCTGTTAAATTCAGGAGCAGACGTGTCCCGTACTGGTCCGATGACCCTGATGCACGGCCGGAGCGGGGAAGCAAGATAGAAGCTCCAAAGCGACCACAGATAACTTCGCCGTCACCGCCTACAGTGCAACTGACGTCATAAGCCACGGGATTTAAGCCCTCCAAAAAGAAGCTGCGAAAGGCGACACTCCGCAGTCCGATGGAGCATCGAATGCAGTGCTAATTCTTGTTCTGTTACTTTTATGCGCAGACGTATCCCATACTGGTCCGATGAACCTGATGCACGGCCGGAGCAGGGAAGCAAGATAGAAGCACCAAAGAGAAGACAGATAACGTTGCCGTCACCGCCTACAGTGCAACTGACGTCATGTGCCATGTGGTTTAAGCACTACAAAAGGAAGCTGCGAAAGGCGGCACTCCGCAGTCCGGTGGAGCATCGAATTCAGTGCTAATTCTTGCACTGTTACTTTTATGCGCAGATTTGTCTCATACTGGTCCGATGACCCTGATGCACGGCCGGAGCGGGGAAACAAGATAGAAGCACCAAAGCGACGACAGATAACTTCGCCGTCACCGCCTACAGAGCAACTGACGTCATGAGCCACGGGAATTAAGCCCTACAAAAGGTGCGAAAGGCGACGCTCCGCAGTCCGGTGGAGCATCGAATGCAGTGCTAATTCTTGTCCTGTTACTTTTAGGCGCAGACGTGTCGCGTACTGGTCCGATGACCGTGATGCACGGCCGCAGCGGGGAAGCAAGATAGAAGCACCAAAGCGACGACAGATAACTCTGCCATCACCGCCTACAGTGCAACTAACGTAATGAGCCACGGGATTTAAGCACTACAAAAGGAAGCTGCGATAGGCGATCCTCCGCAGTCCGGTGGAGCATCGAATGCAGTGCTAATTCTTGTCCTGTTACTTTTAGGCGAAGACGTGTCCCGTACTGGTCCGATGACCCTGATGCACGGCCGGAGCAGGGAAGCAAGATAGAAGCACCAAAGCGAAGACAGATAACGTTGCCGTCACCGCCTACAGTGCAACTGACGTCATGGGCCATGTGTTTTAAGCACTACAAAAGGAAGCTGCGAAAGGCGACACTGAGCAGCCGGTGGAGCATCGAATGCAGTGATAATAATTGTCCTGTTAATTTTAGGCGCAGACATGTCCCGTACTGGTCCGATGACCCTGATGCACGGCCGGAGCGGGGAAGCAAGAGAGAAGCACCTAAACGACGACAGATAACTTCGCCGTCACCGCCTAAAGTGCAACGGACGTCATGAGCAACGGTATTTAAGCACTACAAAAGGAAGCTGTGAAAGGCGACACTCCGCAGCCGGTGGAGCATCGAATGCAGTGCTAATTCTTGTCCTGTTACTTTTAGGCGCAGACGTGTCCCGTACTGGTCCGATGACCCTTATGCACGGCCGGAGCGGGGAAGCAAGATAGAAGCACCAAAGCGACGACAGATAACTTCGCCGTCACCGCCTACAGTGCAACAGACGTCATGAGCCACGGGATTTAAGCCCTACAAAAGGAAGCTGCGAAAGGCGACACTCCGCAGTCAGGTGGAGCATCGAATGCAGTGCTAATTCTTCTGTTACTTTTAGGAGCAGAAGCGTCCCGTACGGGTCCGATGAACCTGATGCACGGCCGGGGCGGGGAAGCAATATAGAAGCACCAAAGCGAAGACAGATAACGTTGCCGTCACCGCCTACAGTGCAACTGACGTCATGAGCCATGGGATTCAAGCACTACAAAAGGAAGCTGCGAAAGGCGACACTCCGCAGCCGATGGAGCATCGAATGCAGTGCTAATTCTTGTCCTGTTACTTTTAGGTGCAGACGTGTCCCGTACTGGTCCGATGACCCTGATGCACGGACAGAGCGGGGAAGCAAGAGAGAAGCACCAAAGCGACGACAGATATCTTCTCTGTCACCTCCTAAAGGGCAACTGACGTCATGAGCCACGGGATTTAAGCCCTACAAAAGGAAGCTGCGAAAGGCGACACTCCGCAGTCCGGTGGAGCATCGAATTCAGTGCTAATTCTTGTCCTGTTACTTTTAGGCGCAGACTTGTCCCATACTGGTCCGATGACCCTGATGCTCGCCCGGAGCGGGGAAACAAGATAGAAGCACCAAAGCGACGACAGATAACTTCGCCGTCACCGGCTACAGAGCAACTGACGTCATGAGCCACGGGATTTAAGCCCTACAAAACGTGCGAAAGGCGACACTCCGCAGTCCGGTGGAGCATCGAATGCAGTGCTAATTCTTGTCTTGTTACATTCAGGAGCAGACGTGTCCCGTACTGGTCCGATGACCCTGATGCACGGCCGGAGCGGAGAAGCAAGATAGAAGCTCCAAAGCGACCACAGATAACTTCGCCGTCACCGCCTACAGTGCAACTGACGTCATGAGCCACGGGATTTAAGTCCTACAAAAGGTGCGAAAGGCGACACTCCGCAGTCCGGTGGTGCATCGAATGCAGTGCTAATTCTTGTCCTCTTACATTTAGGCGCAGACGTGTCCCATACTGGAGCGATGACCCTGATGCACGGCCGGAGTGGGGAAGCAAGATAGAAGCACCAAAGCGACGACAGGTAACTTTGCCATCACCGCCTACAGTGCAACTCACGTCATGAGCCACGGGATTTAAGCACTACAAAAGAAAGCTGCGATAGGCGACACTCCGCACTCCGGTGGAGCATCGAATGCAGTGCTAATTCTTGTCCAGTTACTTTTAGGCACAAACGTGTCCCGTACTGGTCCGATAACCCTGATGCACAGCCGGAGCGGGGAAGAAAGATAGAAGCACCAAAGCGACGACAGATAACTTCGTCGTCACCGCCTACAGTGCAAATGACGTCATGAGCCACGGGATTCAAGCCCTACAAAAAGAAGCTGCGAAAGGCGACACTCCGCAGTCCGGTGGAGCATCGAATGCAGTGCTAATTCTTGTTCTGTTACTTTTATGCGCAGACGTATCCCATACTGGTCCGATGAACCTGATGCACGGCCGGGGCAGGGAAGCAAGATAGAAGCACCAAAGGGAAGACAGATAACGTTGCCGTCACCGCCTACAGTGCAACTGACGTCATGAGCCATGTGTTTTAAGCACTACAAAAGGAAGCTGCGAAAGGCGACACTCCGCAGTCCGGTGGAGCATCGAATTCAGTGCTAATTCTTGCACTGTTACTTTTAGGCGCAGACTTGTCCCATACTGGTCTGATGAACCTGATGCACGACCGGAGCGGGGAAACAAGATAGAAGCACCAAAGCGACGACAGATAACTTCGCCGTCACCGCCTACAGAGCAACTGACGTCATGAGCCACGGGAATTAAGCCCTACAAAAGGTGCGAAAGGCGACGCTCCGCAGTCCGGTGGAGCATCGAATGCAGTGCTAATTCTTGTCCTGTTACATTTAGGAGCAGACGTGTCCCGTACTGGTCCGATGACCCTGATGCACGGCCGGAGCGGGGAAGCAAGATAGAAGCTCCAAAGCGACCACAGATAACTTCGTCGTCACCGCCTACAGTGCAACTGACGTCATGAGCCACGGGATTCAAGCCCTACAAAAAGAAGCTGCGAAAGGCGACACTCCGCAGTCCGGTGGAGCATCGAATGCAGTGCTAATTCTTGTCCTGTTACTTTTAGGCGCAGACGTGTCCCGTACTGGTCCGATGACCCTGATGCACGGCCGGAGCAGGGAAGCAAAATAGAAGCACCAAAGCGAAGACAGATAACGTTGCCGTCACCTCCTCCAGTGCAACAGACGTCATGAGCCACGGGATTTAAGCCCTACAAAAGGAAGCTGCGAAAGGCGACACTCCGCAGCCGGTGGAGCATCGAATGCAGTGCTAATTCTTGTCCTGTTACTTTTAGGCGCAGACGTGTCCCGTACTGGTCCGATGACCCTGATGCATGGCTGGAGCGGGTAAGCAAGATAGAAGGACCAAAGCGACCACAGATAACTTCTCTGTCACCTCCTAAAGGGCAACTGACGTCATGAGCCACGGGATTTAAGCCCTACAAAAGGAAGCTGCGAAAGGCGACACTCCGCAGTCCGGTGGAGCATCGAATTCAGTGCTAATTCTTGTCCTGTTACTTTTAGGCGCAGACGTGTCCCGTACTGGTCCGATTACCCTGATGCACGGCCGGAGCGGGGAAGCAAGAGAGAAGCACCTAAACGATGACAGATAACTTCGCCGTCACCGCCTCAAATGCAACTGACGTCATGAGCCACGGGATTTAAGCCCTACAAAAGGAAACTGCGAAAGGCGACACTCCGCAGCCGGTGGAGCATCGAATGCAGTGCTAATTCTTGTCCTGTTACTTTTAGGCGCAGACGTGTCCCGTACTGGTCCGATGACCCGGATGCATGGCTGGAGCGGGTAAGCAAGATAGAAGGACCAAAGCGACCACAGATAACTTCGCCGTCACCACCTACAGTGCAACTGACGTAATGAGCAACGGGATTTAAGCCCTACAAAAGGTGCGAAAGGCGACACTCCACAGTCCGGTGGAGCACCGAATGCAGTGCTAATTCTTGTCCTGTTACCTTTAGGCGCAGACGTGTCCCGTACTGGTCCGATGACTCTGATGCACGGCCGGAGCGGGGAAGCAAGATAGAAGCACCAAAGCGACGACAGATAACTTCGCCGTCACCGCCTACAGTGCAACTGACGTCATGAGCCACGGGATTTAAGCCCTACAAAAGGAAGCTGCGAAAGGCGACACTCCGAAGTCCGGTGGAGCATCGAATGCAGTAATAATTCTTGTCCTGTTACTTTTAGGTGCAGACGTGTCCCGTACTGGTCCGATGACCCTGATGCACGGACAGAGCGGGGAAGCAAGAGAGAAGCACCAAAGCGACGACAGATATCTTCTCTGTCACCTCCTAAAGGGCAACTGACGTCATGAGCCACGGGATTTAAGCCCTACAAAAGGAAGCTGCGAAAGGCGACACTCCGCAGTCCGGTGGAGCATCGAATTCAGTGCTAATTCTTGTCCTGTTACTTTTAGGCGCAGACTTGACCCATACTGGTCCGATGACCCTGATGCACGCCCGGAGCGGGGAAACAAGATAGAAGCACCAAAGCGACGACAGATAACTTCGCCGTCACCGGTTACAGAGCAACTGACGTCATGAGCCACGGGATTTAAGCCCTACAAAACGTGCGAAAGGCGACACTCCGCAGTCCGGTGGAGCATCGAATGAAGTGCTAATTCTTGTCTTGTTACATTCAGGAGCAGACGTGTCCCGTACTGGTCCGATGACCCTGATGCACGGCCGGAGCGGGGAAGCAAGATAGAAGCTCCAAAGCGACCACAGATAACTTCGCCGTCACCGCCTACAGTGCAACTGACGTCATGAGCCACGGGATTTAAGTCCTACAAAAGGTGCGAAAGAAACACTCCGCAGTCCGGTGGTGCATCGAATGCAGTGCTAATTCTTGTCCTCTTACATTTAGGCGCAGACGTGTCCCATACTGGAGCGATGACCCTGATGCACGGCCGGAGTGGGGAAGCAAGATAGAAGCACCAAAGCGACGACAGATAACTTTGCCATCACCGCCTACAGTGCAACTCACGTCATGAGCCACGGGATTTAAGCACTACAAAAGAAAGCTGCGATAGGCGACACTCCGCACTCCGGTGGAGCATCGAATGCAGTGCTAATTCTTGTCCAGTTACTTTTAGGCACAGACGTGTCCCGTACTGGTCCGATAACCCTGATGCAAAGCCGGAGCGGGGAAGAAAGATAGGAGCACCAAAGCGACGACAGATAACTTCGTCGTCACCACCTACAGTGCAAATGACGTCATGAGCCACGGGATTCAAGCCCTACAAAAAGAAGCTGCGAAAGGCGACACTCCGCAGTCCGGTGGAGCATCGAATGCAGTGCTAATTCTTGTTCTGTTACTTTTATGCGCAGACGTATCCCATACTGGTCCGATGAACCTGATGCACGGCCGGGGCAGGGAAGCAAGATAGAAGCACCAATGGGAAGACAGATAACGTTGCCGTCACCGCCTACAGTGCAACTGACGTCATGAGCCATGTGTTTTAAGCACTACAAAAGGAAGCTGCGAAAGGCGACACTCCGCAGTCCGGTGGAGCATCGAATTCAGTGCTAATTCTTGCACTGTTACTTTTAGGCGCAGACTTGTCCCATACTGGTCTGATGACCCTGATGCACGACCGGAGCGGGGAAACAAGATAGAAGCACCAAAGCGACGACAGATAACTTCGCCGTCACCGCCTACAGAGCAACTGACGTCATGAGCCACGGGAATTAATCCCTACAAAAGGTGCGAAAGGCGACGCTCCGCAGTCCGGTGGAGCATCGAATGCAGTGCTAATTCTTGTCCTGTTACATTTAGGAGCAGACGTGTCCCGTACTGGTCCGATGACCCTGATGCACGGCCGGAGCAGGGAAGCAAGATAGAAGCACCAAAGCGAAGACAGATAACGTTGCCGTCACCGCCTACAGTGCAACTGACGTCATGGGCCATGTGTTTTAAGCACTACAAAAGGAAGCTGCGAAAGGCGACACTCAGCAGCTGGTGGAGCATCGAATGCAGTGATAATAATTGTCCTGTTAATTTTAGGCGCAGACCTGTCCCGTACTGCTCCGATGACCCTGATGCACGGCCGGAGCGGGGAAGCAAGAGAGAAGCACCTAAACGACGACAGATAACTTCGCCGTCACCGCCTAAAGTGCAACGGACGTCATGAGCAACGGGATTTAAGCCCTACAAAAGGAAGCTGCGAAAGGCGACACTCCGCAGTCGGTGGAGCATCGAATGCAGTGCTAATTTGTGTCCTGTTACTTTTAGGCGCATACGTGTCGCGTATTGGTCCGATGACCGTGATGCACGGCCGCAGCGGGGGAGCAAGATAGAAGCACCAAAGCGACGACAGATAACTTCGCCGTCACCGCCTACAGTGCAACAGACGTCATGAGCCACGGGATTTAAGCCCTACAAAAGGAAGCTGCGAAAGGCGACACTCTGCAGTCAGGTGGAGCATCGAATGCAGTGCTAATTCTTGTCCAGTTACTTTTAGGCACAGACGTGTCCCGTACTGGTCCGATAACCCTGATGCACGGCCGGAGCGGGGAAGAAAGGTAGAAGCACCAAAGCGACGACAGATAACTTCGTCGTCACCGCCTACAGTGCAACTGACGTCATGAGCCACGGGATTCAAGCCCTACAAAAAGAAGCTGCGAAAGGCGACACTCCGCAGTCCGGTGGAGCATCGAATGCAGTGCTAATTCTTGTTCTGTTACTTTTATGCGCAGACGTATCCCATACTGGTCCGATGAACCTGATGCACGGCCGGGGCAGGGAAGCAAGATAGAAGCACCAAAGGGAAGACCGATAACGTTGCCGTCACCGCCTACAGTGCAACTGACGTCAAGAGCCATGTGTTTTAAGCACTACAAAAGGAAGCTGCGAAAGGCGACACTCCGCAGTCCGGTGGAGCATCGAATTCAGTGCTAATTCTTGCACTGTTACTTTTAGGCGCAGACTTGTCCCATACTGGTCTGATGACCCTGATGCACGACCGGAGCGGGGAAACAAGATAGAAGCACCAAAGCGACGACAGATAACTTCGCCGTCACCGCCTACAGAGCAACTGACGTCATGAGCCACGGGAATTAAGCCCTACAAAAGGTGCGAAAGGCGACGCTCCGCAGTCCGGTGGAGCATCGAATGCAGTGCTAATTCTTGTCCTGTTACATTTAGGAGCAGACGTGTCCCGTACTGGTCCGATGACCCTGATGCACGGCCGGAGCGGGGAAGCAAGATAGAAGCTCCAAAGCGACCACAGATAACTTCGCCGTCACCGCCTACAGTGCAACTGACGTCATGAGCCACGGGATTTAAGCCCTAAAAAAGGTGCGAAAGGCGACACTCCGCAGTCCGGTGGAGCATCGAATGCAGTGCTAATTCTTGTCCTGTTAATTTTAGGCGCAGACGTGTCCCGTACTGGTCCGAAGACCCTGATGCACGGCCGGAGCAGGGAAGCAAAATAGAAGCACGAAAGCGAAGACAGATAACGTTGCCGTCACCGCCTACAGTGCAACTGACGTCATGGGCCATGTGTTTTAAGCACTACAAAAGGAAGCTGCGAAAGGCGACACTCAGCAGTCAGGTGGTGCATCGAATGCAGTGCTAATTCTTGTCCTCTTACATTTAGGCGCAGACGTGTCCCATACTGGACCGATGACCCTGATGCACGGCCGGAGTGGGGAAGCAAGATAGAAGCACCAAAGCGACGACAGATAACTTTGCCATCACCGCCTACAGTGGAACTCACGTCATGAGCCACGGGATTTAAGCACTACAAAAGAAAGCTGCGATAGGCGACACTCCGCACTCCGGTGGAGCATCGAATGCAGTGCTAATTCTTGTCCAGTTACTTTTAGGCACAGACGTGTCCCGTACTGGTCCGATAACCCTGATGCACAGCCGGAGCGGGGAAGAAAGATAGAAGCACCAAAGCGACGACAGATAACTTCGTCGTCACCGCCTACAGTGCAACTGACGTCATGAGCCACGGGATTCAAGCCCTACAAAAAGAAGCTGCGAAAGGCGACACTCCGCAGTCCGGTGGAGCATCGAATGCAGTGCTAATTCTTGTTCTGTTACTTTTATGCGCAGACGTATCCCATACTGGTCCGATGAACGTGATGCACGGCCGGGGCAGGGAAGCAAGATAGAAGCACCAAAGGGAAGACAGATAGCGTTGCCGTCACCGCCTACAGTGCAATTGACGTCATGAGCCATGTGTTTTAAGCACTACAAAAGGAAGCTGCGAAAGGCGACACTCCGCAGTCCGGTGGAGCATCGAATTCAATGCTAATTCTTGCACTGTTACTTTTAGGCGCAGACTTGTCCCATACTGGTCTGATGACCCTGATGCACGACCGGAGCGGGGAAACAAGATAGAAGCACCAAAGCGACGACAGATAACTTCGCCGTCACCGCCTACAGAGCAACTGACGTCATGAGCCACGGGAATTAAGCCCTACAAAAGGTTCGAAAGGCGACGCTCCGCAGTCCGGTGGAGCATCGAATGCAGTGCTAATTCTTGTCCTGTTACATTTAGGAGCAGACGTGTCCCGTACTGGTCCGATGACCCTGATGCACGGCCGGAGCGGGGAAGCAAGATAGAAGCTCCAAAGCGACCACAGATAACTTCGCCGTCACCGCCTACAGTGCAACTGACGTCATGAGCCACGGGATTTAAGCCCTACAAAAGGAAGCTGCGAAAGGCGACACTCCGCAGACCGGTGGTGCATCGATTGCAGTGCTAATTCTTGTTCTGTTACTTTTATGCGCAGACTTGTCCCATACTTGTCCGATGACCCTGATGCACGGCCGGAGCGGGGAAACAAGGTAGAAGCACCAAAGCGACGACAGATAACTTCGCCGTCACCGCCTACAGAGCAACTGACGTCATGAGCCACGGGATTTAAGCCCTACAAAAGGTGCGAAAGGCGACACTCCGCAGTCCGGTGGAGCATCGAATGCAGTGCAATTTCTTGTCCTGTTAATTTTAGGAGCAGACGTGTCCCGTACTGGTCCGATGACCCTGATGCACGGCCGGAGCGGGGAAGCAAGAGAAAAGCACCTAAACGACGACAGATAACTTCGCCGTCACCGCCTAAAGTGCAACGGACGTCATGAGCAACGAGATTTAAGCCCTACAAAACGAAGCTGCGAAAGGCGACACTCCGCAGCCGGTGGAGCATCGAATGCCGTGCTAATTCTTGTCCGGTTACTTTCATGCACAGACGTGTCCCATACTGGTCCGATGAACCTGATGCACGGCCGGGGCGGGGAAGCAAGATAGAAGCAACAAAGCGAAGACAGATAACGTTGCCGTCACCGCCTATAGTGCAACTGACGTCATGAACCATGGGTTATAAGCACTACAAAAGGAAGCTGCGAAAGGCGACACTCCGATGCCGGTGGAGCATCGAATGCAGTGCTAATTCTTGTCCTGTTATTTTTAGGCGCAGACGTGTCCCGTACAGGTCCGATGACCCTGATGCACGGCCGGAGCGGGGAAGCAAGAGAGAAGCACCTAAACGACGACAGATAACTTCGCCGTCACCGCCTCAAATGCAACTGACGTCATGAGCCACGGGATTTAAGCCCTACAAAAGGAAACTGCGAAAGGCGACACTCCGCAGCCGGTGGAGCATCGAATGCAGTGCTAATTCTTGTCCTCTTACATTTAGGCGCAGACGTGTCCCGTACTGGTCCGATGACCCTGATGCATGGCTGGAGCGGGTAAGCAAGATAGAAGGACCAAAGCGACCACAGATAACTTCGCCGTCACCACCTACAGTGCAACTGACGTAATGAGCAACGGGATTTAAGCCCTACAAAAGGTGCGAAAGGCGACACTCCACAGTCCGGTGGAGCACCGAATGCAGTGCTAATTCTTGTCCTGTTACCTTTAGGCGCAGACGTGTCCCGTACTGGTCCGATGACTCTGATGCACGGCCGGAGCGGGGAAGCAAGATAGAAGAACCAAAGCGAAGACAGATAACGTTGCCGTCACCGCCTACAGTGCAACTGACGTCATGAGCCATGGGATTTAAGCACTACAAAAGGAAGCTGCGAAAGGCGACACTCCGCAGCCGATGGAGCATCGAATGCAGTGCTAATTCTTGTCCTGTTACATTTAGGTGCAGACGTGTCCCGTACTGGTCCGATGACCCTGATGCACGGACAGAGCGGGGAAGCAAGGGAGAAGCACCAAAGCGACGACAGATATCTTCTCTGTCACCTCCTAAAGGGCAACTGACGTCATGAGCCACGGGATTTAAGCCCTACAAAAGGAAGCTGCGAAAGGCGACACTCCGCAGTCCGGTGGAGCATCGAATTCAGTGCTAATTCTTGTCCTGTTACTTTTAGGCGCAGACGTGTCCCATACTGGAGCGATGACCCTGATGCACGGCCGGAGTGGGGAAGCAAGATAGAAGCACCAAAGCGACGACAGATAACTTTGCCATCACCGCCTACAGTGCAACTCACGTCATGAGCCACGGGATTTAAGCACTACAAAAGAAAGCTGCGATAGGCGACACTCCGCACTCCGGTGGAGCATCGAATGCAGTGCTAATTCTTGTCCAGTTACTTTTAGGCACAGACGTGTCCCATACTGGTCCGATGAACCTGATGTACGGCCGGGGCAGGGAAGCAAGATAGAAGCACCAAAGGGAAGACAGATAACGTTGCCGTCACCGCCTACAGTGCAACTGACGTCATGAGCCATGTGTTTTAAGCACTACAAAAGGAAGCTGCGACAGGCGACACTCCGCAGTCCGGTGGAGCATCGAATTCAGTGCTAATTCTTGCACTGTTACTTTTAGGCGCAGACTTGTCCCATACTGGTCTGATGACCCTGATGCACGACCGGAGCGGGGAAACAAGATAGAAGCACCAAAGCGACGACAGATAACTTCGCCGTCACCGCCTACAGAGCAACTGACGTCATGAGCCACGGGATTTAAGCCCTACAAAAGGTGCGAAAGGCGACACTCCGCAGTCCGGTGGAGCATCGAATGCAGTGCAATTTCTTGTCCTGTTACTTTTAGGAGCAGACGTGTCCCGTACTGGTCCGATGACCCTGATGCACGGCCGGAGCGGGGAAGCAAGAGAGAAGCACCTAAACGACGACAGATAACTTCGCCGTCACCGCCTAAAGTGCAACGGACGTCATGAGCAACGAGATTTAAGCCCTACAAAACGAAGCTGCGAAAGGCGACACTCCGCAGCCGGTGGAGCATCGAATGCCGTGCTAATTCTTGTCCGGTTACTTTCATGCACAGACGTGTCCCATACTGGTCCGATGAACCTGATGCACGGCCGGGGCGGGGAAGCAAGATAGAAGCAACAAAGCGAAGACAGATAACGTTGCCGTCACCGCCTATAGTGCAACTGACGTCATGAACCATGGGTTATAAGCACTACAAAAGGAAGCTGCGAAAGGCGACACTCCGCAGCCGATGGAGCATCGAATGCAGTGCTAATTCTTGTCCTGTTACTTTTAGGTGCAGACGTGTCCCGTACTGGTCCGATGACCCTGATGCACGGACAGAGCGGGGAAGCAAGGGAGAAGCACCAAAGCGACGACAGATATCTTCTCTGTCACCTCCTAAAGGGCAACTGACGTCATGAGCCACGGGATTTAAGCCCTACAAAAGGAAGCTGCGAAAGGCGACACTCCGCAGTCCGGTGGAGCATCGAATTCAGTGCTAATTCTTGTCCTGTTACTTTTAGGCGCAGACTTGTCCCATACTGGTCCGATGACCCTGATGCACGCCCGGAGCGGGGAAACAAGATAGAAGCACCAAAGCGATGACAGATAACTTCGCCGTCACCGGCTACAGAGCAACTGACGTCATGAGCCACGGGATTTAAGCCCTACAAAAGGTGCGAAAGGCGACACTCCGCAGTCCGGTGGAGCATCGAATGCAGTGCTAATTCTTGTCTTGTTACATTCAGGAGCAGACGTGTCCCGTACTGGTCCGATGACCCTGATGCACGGCCGGAGCGGGGAAGCAAGATAGAAGCTCCAAAGCGACCACAGATAACTTCGCCGTCACCGCCTACAGTGCAACTGACGTCATGAGCCACGGGATTTAAGTCCTACAAAAGGTGCGAAAGGCGACACTCCGCAGTCCGGTGGTGCATCGAATGCAGTGCTAATTCTTGTCCTCTTACATTTAGGCGCAGACGTGTCCCATACTGGAGCGATGACCCTGATGCACGGCCGGAGTGGGGAAGCAAGATAGAAGCACCAAAGCGACGACAGATAACTTCGCCGTCACCGCCTACAGTGCAACTGACGTCATGAGCCACGGGATTTAAGCCCTACAAAAGGAAGCTGCGAAAGGCGACACTCCGCAGTCCGGTGGAGCATCGAATGCAGTGCTAATTCTTCTGTTACTTTTAGGCGCAGACGTGTCCCGTACTGGTCCGATGACCCTGACGCACGGCCGGAGCGGGGAAGCAAGAGAGAAGCACCTAAACGACGACAGATAACTTCGCCGTCACCGCCTCAAATGCAACTGACGTCATGAGCCACGGGATTTAAGCCCTACAAAAGGAAACTGCGAAAGGCGACACTCCGCAGCCGGTGGAGCATCGAAAGCAGTGCTAATTCTTGTCCTGTTACTTTTAGGCGCAGACGTTTCCCGTACTGGTCCGATGACCCTGATGCATGGCTGGAGCGGGTAAGCAAGATAGAAGGACCAAAGCGACCACAGATAACTTCGCCGTCACCACCTACAGTGCAACTGACGTAATGAGCAACGGGATTTAAGCCCTACAAAAGGTGCGAAAGGCGACACTCCACAGTCCGGTGGAGCACCGAATGCAGTGCTAATTCTTGTCCTGTTAACTTTAGGCGCAGACGTGTCCCGTACTGGTCCGTGACTCTGATGCACGGCCGGAGCGGGGAAGCAAGATAGAAGCACCAAAGCGACGACAGATAACTTCGCCGTCACCGCCTACAGTGCAACTGACGTCATGAGCCACGGGATTTAAGCCCTACAAAAGGAAGCTGCGAAAGGCGACACTCCGCAGTCCGGTGGAGCATCGAATGCAGTGCTAATTCTTCTGTTACTTTTAGGCGCAGACGTGTCCCGTACTGGTCCGATGAACCTGATGCACGGCCGGGGCGGGGAAGCAAGATAGAAGCACCAAAGCGAAGACAGATAACGTTGCCGTCACCGCCTACAGTGCAACTGACGTCATGAGCCATGGGATTTAGGCACTACAAAAGGAAGCTGCGAAAGGCGACACTCCGCAGCCGATGGAGCATCGAATGCAGTGCTAATTCTTGTCCTGTTACTTTTAGGTGCAGACGTGTCCCGTACTGGTCCGATGACCCTGATGCACGGACAGAGCGGGGAAGCAAGGGAGAAGCACCAAAGCGACGACAGATATCTTCTCTGTCACCTCCTAAAGGGCAACTGACGTCATGAGCCACGGGATTTAAGCCCTACAAAAGGAAGCTGCGAAAGGCGACACTCCGCAGTCCGGTGGAGCATCGAATTCAGTGCTAATTCTTGTCCTGTTACTTTTAGGCGCAGACTTGTCCCATACTGGTCCGATGACCCTGATGCACGCCCGGAGCGGGGAAACAAGATAGAAGCACCAAAGCGACGACAGCTAACTTCGCCGTCACCGGCTACAGAGCAACTGACGTCATGAGCCACGGGATTTAAGCCCTACAAAAGGTGCGAAAGGCGACACTCCGCAGTCCGGTGGAGCATCGAATGCAGTGCTAATTCTTGTCTTGTTACATTCAGGAGCAGACGTGTCCCGTACTGGTCCGATGACCCTGATGCACGGCCGGAGCGGGGAAGCAAGATAGAAGCTCCAAAGCGACCACAGATAACTTCGCCGTCACCGCCTACAGTGCAACTGACGTCATGAGCCACGGGATTTAAGTCCTACAAAAGGTGCGAAAGGCGACACTCCGCAGTCCGGTGGTGCATCGAATGCAGTGCTAATTCTTGTCCTCTTACATTTAGGCGCAGACGTGTCCCATACTGGAGCGATGACCCTGATGCACGGCCGGAGTGGGGAAGCAAGATAGAAGCACCAAAGCGACGACAGATAACTTTGCCATCACCGCCTACAGTGCAACTCACGTCATGAGCCACGGGATTTAAGCACTACAAAAGAAAGCTGCGATAGGCGACACTCCGCACTCCGGTGGAGCATCGAATGCAGTGCTAATTCTTGTCCAGTTACTTTTAGGCACAGACGTGTCCCGTACTGGTCCGATAACCCTGATGCACGGCCGGAGCGGGGAAGAAAGATAGAAGCACCAAAGCGACGACAGATAACTTCGTCGTCACCGCCTACAGTGCAACTGACGTCATGAGCCACGGGATTCAAGCCCTACAAAAAGAAGCTGCGAAAGGCGACACTCCGCAGTCCGGTGGAGCATCGAATGCAGTGCTAATTCTTGTTCTGTTACTTTTATGCGCAGACGTATCCCATACTGGTCCGATGAACCTGATGCACGGCCGGGGCAGGGAAGCAAGATAGAAGCACCAAAGGGAAGACAGATAACGTTGCCGTCACCGCCTACAGTGCAACTGACGTCATGAGCCATGTGTTTTAAGCACTACAAAAGGAAGCTGCGACAGGCGACACTCCGCAGTCCGGTGGAGCATCGAATTCAGTGCTAATTCTTGCACTGTTACTTTTAGGCGCAGACTTGTCCCATACTGGTCTGATGACCCTGATGCACGACCGGAGCGGGGAAACAAGATAGAAGCACCAAAGCGACGACAGATAACTTCGCCGTCACCGCCTACAGAGCAACTGACGTCATGAGCCACGGGAATTAAGCCCTACAAAAGGTGCGAAAGGCGACGCTCCGCAGTCCGGTGGAGCATCGAATGCAGTGCTAATTCTTGTCCTGTTACATTTAGGAGCAGACGTGTCCCGTACTGGTCCGATGACCCTGATGCACGGCCGGAGCGGGGAAGCAAGATAGAAGCTCCAAAGCGACCACAGATAACTTCGCCGTCACCGCCTACAGTGCAACTGACGTCATGAGCCACGGGATTTAAGCCCTAAAAAAGGTGCGAAAGGCGACACTCCGCAGTCCGGTGGAGCATCGAATGCAGTGCTAATTCTTGTCCTGTTAATTTTAGGCGCAGACGTGTCCCGTACTGGTCAGATGACCCTGATGCACGGCCGGAGCAGGGAAGCAAAATAGAAGCACCAAAGCGAAGACAGATAACGTTGCCGTCACCGCCTACAGTGCAACTGACGTCATGGGCCATGTGTTTTAAGCACTACAAAAGGAAGCTGCGAAAGGCGACACTCAGCAGTCCGGTGGTGCATCGAATGCAGTGCTAATTCTTGTCCTCTTACATTTAGGCGCAGACGTGTCCCATACTGGACCGATGACCCTGATGCACGGCCGGAGTGGGGAAGCAAGATAGAAGCACCAAAGCGACGACAGATAACTTTGCCATCACCGCCTACAGTGCAACTCACGTCATGAGCCACGGGATTTAAGCACTACAAAAGAAAGCTGCGATAGGCGACACTCCGCACTCCGGTGGAGCATCGAATGCAGTGCTAATTCTTGTCCAGTTACTTTTAGGCACAGACGTGTCCCGTACTGGTCCGGTAACCCTGATGCACAGCCGGAGCGGGGAAGAAAGATAGAAGCACCAAAGCGACGACAGATAACTTCGTCGTCACCGCCTACAGTGCAACTGACGTCATGAGCCACGGGATTCAAACCCTACAAAAAGAAGCTGCGAAAGGCGACACTCCGCAGTCCGGTGGAGCATCGAATGCAGTGCTAATTCTTGTTCTGTTACTTTTATGCGCAGACGTATCCCATACTGGTCCGATGAACCTGATGCACGGCCGGGGCAGGGAAGCAAGATAGAAGCACCAAAGGGAAGACAGATAACGTTGCCGTCACCGCCTACAGTGCAACTGACGTCATGAGCCATGTGTTTTAAGCACTACAAAAGGAAGCTGCGAAAGGCGACACTCCGCAGTCCGGTGGAGCATCGAATTCAATGCTAATTCTTGCACTGTTACTTTTAGGCGCAGACTTGTCCCATACTGGTCTGATGACCCTGATGCACGACCGGAGCGGGGAAACAAGATAGAAGCACCAAAGCGACGACAGATAACTTCGCCGTCACCGCCTACAGAGCAACTGACGTCATGAGCCACGGGAATTAAGCCCTACAAAAGGTTCGAAAGGCGACGCTCCGCAGTCCGGTGGAGCATCGAATGCAGTGCTAATTCTTGTCCTGTTACATTTAGGAGCAGACGTGTCCCGTACTGGTCCGATGACCCTGATGCACGGCCGGAGCGGGGAAGCAAGATAGAAGCTCCAAAGCGACGACAGATAACTTCGCCGTCACCGCCTACAGTGCAACTGACGTCATGAGCCACGGGATTTAAGCCCTACAAAAGGTGCGAAAGGCGACACTCCGCAGTCCGGTGGAGCATCGAATGCAGTGCTAATTCTTGTCCTGTTACTTTTAGGCGCAGACTTGTCCCATACTGGTCCGATGACCCTGATGCACGGCCGGAGCGGGGAAACAAGATAGAAGCACCAAAGCGACGACAGATAACTTCGCCGTCACCGCCTACAGAGCAACTGACGTCATGAGCCACGGGAATTAAGCCCTACAAAAGGTGCGAACGGCGACGCTCCGCAGTCCGGTGGAGCATCGAATGCAGTGCTATTTCTTGTCCTGTTACATTTAGGAGCAGACGTGTCCCGTACTGGTCCGATGACCCTGATGCACGGCCGGAGCGGGGAAGCAAGATAGAAGCACCAAAGCGACGACAGATAACTTTGCCATCGCCGCCTACAGTGCAACTGACGTCATGAGCAACGGGATTTAAGCCCTACAAAAGGAAGCTGCGAAAGGCGACACTCCGCAGCCAGTGGAGCATCGAATGCAGTGCTAATTCTTGTCCTGTTACTTTTAGGCGCAGACGTGTCCCGTACTGGTCCGATGACCCTGATGCACGGCCGGAGCGGAGAAACAATATAGAACCACCAAAGCGACGACAGATAACTTCGCCGTCACCGCCTACAGAGCAACTGACGTCATGAGCCACGGGAATTAAGCCCTACAAAAGGTGCGAAAGGCGACGCTCCGCAGTCCGGTGGAGCATCGAATGCAGTGCTAATTCTTGTCCTGTTACATTTAGGAGCAGACGTGTCCCGTACTGGTCCGATGACCCCGATGCACGGCCGGAGCGGGGAAGCAAGATAGAAGCTCCAAAGCGACCACAGATAACTTCGCCGTCAACGCCTACAGTGCAACTGACGTCATGAACCACGGGATTTAAGCCCTACAAAAGGTGCGAAAGGCGACACTCCGCAGTCCGGTGGTGCATCGAATGCAGTGCTAATTCTTGTCCTGTTACTTTTAGGCGCAGACGTTTCGCGTACTGGTCCGATGACCGTGATGCACAGCCGCAGCGGGGAAGCAAGATAGAAGCACCAAAGCGACGACAGATAACTTTGCCATCACCGCCTACAGTGCAACTGACGTCATGAGCCACGGGATTTAAGCACTACAAAAGGAAGCTGCGATAGGCGATACTCCGCAGTCCGGTGGAGCATCGAATGCAGTGCTAATTCTTGTCCTGTTATTTTAGGCGCAGACGAGTCCCGTACTGGTCCGATGACCCTGATGCACGGCCGGAGCAGGGAAGCAAGATAGAAGCACCAAAGCGAAGACAGATAACGTTGCCGTCACCGCCTACAGTGCAACTGACGTCATGGGCCATGTGTTTTAAGCACTACAAAAGGAAGCTGCGAAAGGCGACACTCCGCAGCCGGTGGAGCATCGAATGCAGTGCTAATTCTTGTCCTGTTACTTTTAGGCGCAGACGTGTCCCGTACTGGTTCGATGACCCTGATGCACGGCCGGAGCGGGGAAGCAAGATAGAAGCACCAAAGCGACGACAGATAACTTCGCCGTCACCGCCTACAGTGCAACAGACGTCATGAGCCACGGGATTTAAGCCCTACAAAAGGAAGCTGCGAAAGGCGACACTCCGCAGTCAGGTGGAGCATCTAATGCAGTGCTAATTCTTGTCCTGTTACTTTTAGGAGCAGACGTGTCCCGTACTGGTCCGATGACCCTGATGCACGGCCGGAGCGGGGAAGCAAGAGAGAAGCACCTAAACGACGACAGATAACTTCGCCGTCACCGCCTAAAGTGCAACGGACGTCATATGCAACGGGATTTAAGCCCTACAAAAGGTAGCTGCGAAAGGCGACGCTCCGCAGCCGGTGGAGCATCGAATGCAGTGCTAATTCTTGTCCTGTTACTTTTAGGCGCAGACGTGTCCCGTACTGGTCCGATGGCCCTGATGCACGGCCGGAGCGGCGAAGCAAGATAGAAGCACCAAAGCGACGACAGATAACTTCGTCGTAACCGCCTACAGTGCAACTGACGTCATGAGCAACGG
The DNA here is from genome assembly GCF_052857255.1 of Amblyomma americanum. Lineage (NCBI taxonomy): Eukaryota > Metazoa > Arthropoda > Arachnida > Ixodida > Ixodidae > Amblyomma > Amblyomma americanum. Next base: position 167,591,412 of record NC_135502.1, read on the forward strand.
GATTCAAGCCCTACAAAAAGAAGCTGCGAAAGGCGACACTCCGCAGACCGGTGGTGCATCGAATGCAGTGCTAATTCTTGTTCTGTTACTTTTATGCGCAGGCTTGTCCCATACTTGTCCAATGACCCTGATGCACGGCCGGAGCGGAGAAACAAGGTAGAAGCACCAAAGCGACGACAGATAACTTCGCCGTCACCGCCTACAGAGCAACTGACGTCATGAGCCACGGGATTTAAGCCCTACAAAAGGTGCGAAAGGCGACACTCCGCAGCCCGGTGGAGCATCGAATGCAGTGCTATTTCTTGTCCTGTTACATTTAGGAGCAGACGTGTCCCGTACTGGTCCGATGACCCTGATGCACGGCCGGAGCAGGGAAGCAAGATAGACGCACCAAAGCAACGACAGATAACTTCGTCGTCACCGCCTACAGTGCAACTGACGTCATGAGCCACGGGATTCAAGCCCTACAAAACGAAGCTGCGAAAGGCGACAGTAAGCAGTCCGGTGGAGCATCGAATGCAGTGCTAATTCTTGCTCTGTTACCTTTATACGCAGACGTGTCCCATACTGGTCCGATGAACCTGATGCACGGCCGGGGCAGGGAAGCAAGATAGAAGCACCAAAGCGAAGACAGATAACGTTGCCGTCACCGCCTACAGTGCAACTGACGTCATGAGCCATGTGTTTTAAGCACTACAAAAGGAAGCTGCGAAAGGCGACACTCCGCAGTCCGGTGGAGCATCGAATTCAGTGCTAATTCTTGCACTGTTACATTTAGGCGCAGACTTGTCCCATACTGGTCCGATGACCCTGATGCACGGCCGGAGCGGGGAAACAAGATAGAAGCACCAAAGCGACGACAGATAACTTCGCCGTCACCGCCTACAGAGCAACTGACGTCATGAGCCACGGGAATTAATCCCTACAAAAGGTGCGAAAGGCGACGCTCCGCAGTCCGGTGGAGCATCGAATGCAGTGCTAATTCTTGTCCTGTTACATTTAGGAGCAGACGTGTCCCGTACTGGTCCGATGACCCTGATGCACGGCCGGAGCAGGGAAGCAAGATAGAAGCACCAAAGCGAAGACAGATAACGTTGCCGTCACCGCCTACAGTGCAACTGACGTCATGGGCCATGTGTTTTAAGCACTACAAAAGGAAGCTGCGAAAGGCGACACTCAGCAGCTGGTGGAGCATCGAATGCAGTGATAATAATTGTCCTGTTAATTTTAGGCGCAGACCTGTCCCGTACTGCTCCGATGACCCTGATGCACGGCCGGAGCGGGGAAGCAAGAGAGAAGCACCTAAACGACGACAGATAACTTCGCCGTCACCGCCTAAAGTGCAACGGACGTCATGAACAACGGGATTTAAGCCCTACAGAAGGAGCTGCGAAAGGGGACACTCCGCAGCCGGTGGAGCATCGAATGCAGTGCTAATTCTTGTCCTGTTACTTTTAGGCGCAGACGTGTCGCGTATTGGTCCGATGACCGTGATGCACGGCCGCAGCGGGGAAGCAAGATAGAAGCACCAAAGCGACGACAGATAACTTCGCCGTCACCGCCTACAGTGCAACAGACGTCATGAGCCACGGGATTTAAGCCCTACAAAAGGAAGCTGCGAAAGGCGACACTCCGCAGTAAGGTGGAGCATCGAATGCAGTGCTAATTCTTCTGTTACCTTTAGGCGCAGACGCGTCCCGTACGTGTCCGATGAACCTGATGCACGGCCGGGGCGGGGAAGCAAGATAGAAGCACCAAAGCGAAGACAGATAACGTTGCAGTCACCGCCTACAGTGCATCTGACGTCATGAGCCATGGGATTTAAGCGCTACAAAAGGAAGCTGCGAAAGGCGACACTCCGCAGCCGATAAAGCATCGAATGCAGGGCTAATTCTTGTCCTGTTACTTTTAGGCGCAGACTTGTCCCATACTGGTCCGATGACCCTGATGCACGGCCGGAGCGGGGAAACAAGATAAAAGCACCAAAGCGACGACAGATAACTTCGCCGTCACCGCCTACAGACCAACTGACGTCATGAGCCACGGGATTTAAGCCCTACAAAAGGTGCGAAAGGCGACACTCCGCAGTCCGGTGGAGCATCGAATGCAGAGCTAATTCTTGTCCTGTTACATTTAGGAGCAGACGTGTCCCGTACTGGTCCGATGACCCTGATGCACGGCCGGAGCGGGGAAGCAAGAGAGAAGCACCTAAACGACGACAGATAACTTCGCCGTCACCGCCTAAAGTGCAACGGACGTCATAAGCAACGGGATTTAAGCCCTACAAAAGGTAGCTGCGAAAGGCGACACTCCGCAGCCGGTGGAGCATCGAATGCAGTGCTAATTCTTGTCCTGTTACTTTTAGGCGCAGACGTGTCCCGTACTGATCCGATGGCCCTGATGCACGGCCGGAGCGGGGAAGCAAGATAGAAGCACCAAAGCGACGACAGATAACTTCGTCGTAACCGCCTACAGTGCAACTGACGTCATGAGCAACTTGATTCAATCCCTACAAAAAGAAGCTGCTAAAGGCGACACTCCGCAGACCGGTGGTGCATCGAATGCAGTGCTAATTCTTGTTCTCTTACTTTTATGCGCAGGCTTGTCCCATACTTGTCCAATGACCCTGATGCACGGCCGGAGCGGAGAAACAAGGTAGAAGCACCAAAGCGACGACAGATAACTTCGCCGTCACCGCCTACAGAGCAACTTCGTCATGAGCCACGGGATTTAAGCCCTACAAAAGGTGCGAAAGGCGACACTCCGCAGCTCGGTGGAGCATCGAATGCAGTGCTAATTCTTGCTCTGTTACCTTTATACTCAGACGTGTCCCATACTGGTCCGATGAACCTGATGCACGGCCGGGGCAGGGAAGCAAGATAGAAGGACCAAAGCGAAGACAGATAACGTTGCCGTCACCGCCTACAGTGCAACTGACGTCATGAGCCATGTGTTTTAAGCACTACAAAAGGAAGCTGCGAAAGGCGACACTCCGCAGTCCGGTGGAGCATCGAATTCAGTGCTAATTCTTGCACTGTTACATTTAGGCGCAGACTTGTCCCATACTGGTCCGATGACCCTGATGCACGGCCGGAGCGGGGAAACAAGATAGAAGCACCAAAGCGACGACAGATAACTTCGCCGTCACCGCCTACAGAGCAACTGACGTCATGAGCCACGGGAATTAAGCCCTACAAAAGGTGCGAACGGCGACGCTCCGCAGTCCGGTGGAGCATCGAATGCAGTGCTATTTCTTGTCCTGTTACATTTAGGAGCAGACGTGTCCCGTACTGGTCCGATGACCCTGATGCACGGCCGGAGCGGGGAAGCAAGATAGAAGCACCAAAGCGACGACAGATAACTTTGCCATCGCCGCCTACAGTGCAACTGACGTCATGAGCTACGGGATTTAAGCACTACAAAAGGAAGCTGCGATAGGCGATACTCCGCAGTCCGGTGGAGCATCGAATGCAGTGCTAATTCTTGTCCTGTTACTTTTAGGCGCAGACGTGTCCCGTACTGGTCCGATGACCCTGATGCACGGCCGGAGCAGGGATGCAAGATAGAAGCACCAAAGCGAAGACAGATAACGTTGCCGTCACCGCCTACAGTGCAACTGACGTCATGAGCTACGGGATTTAAGCACTACAAAAGGAAGCTGCGATAGGCGATACTCCGCAGTCCGGTGGAGCATCGAATGCAGTGCTAATTCTTGTCCTGTTACTTTTAGGCGCAGACGTGTCCCGTACTGGTCCGATGACCCTGATGCACGGCCGGAGCAGGGAAGCAAGATAGAAGCACCAAAGCGAAGACAGATAACGTTGCCGTCACCGCCTACAGTGCAACTGACGTCATGGGCCATGTGTTTTAAGCACTACAAAAGGAAGCTGCGAAAGGCGACACTCAGCAGCCGGTGGAGCATCGAATGCAGTGATAATAATTGTCCTGTTAATTTTAGGCGCAGACCTGTCCCGTACTAGTCCGATGACCCTGATGCACGGCCGGAGCGGGGAAGCAAGAGAGAAGCACCTAAACGACGACAGATAACTTCGCCGTCACCGCCTAAAGTGCAACGGACGTCATGAGCAACGGGATTTAAGCCCTACAAAAGGAAGCTGCGAATGGAGACATGCCACAGCCGGTGGAGCATCGAATGCAGTGCTAATTCTTGTCCTGTTACTTTTAGGCGCAGACGTGTCGCGTATTGGTCCGATGACCGTGATGCACGGCCGCAGCGGGGAAGCAAGATAGAAGCACCAAAGCGAAGACAGATAACGTTGCCGTCACCGCCTACAGTGCAACTGACGTCATAGGCCATGTGTTTTAAGCACTACAAAAGGAAGCTGCGAAAGGCGACACTCAGCAGCCGGTGGAGCATCGAATGCAGTGATAATAATTGTCCTGTTAATTTTAGGCGCAGACCTGTCCCGTACTGGTCCGATGACCCTGATGCACGGCCGGAGCGGGGAAGCAAGAGAGAAGCACCTAAACGACGACAGATAACTTCGCCGTCACCGCCTAAAGTGCAACGGACGTCATGAGCAACGGGATTTAAGCCCTACAAAAAGAAGCTGCGAAAGGCGACACTCCGCAGCCGGTGGAGCATCGAATGCAGTGCTAATTCTTGTCCTGTTACTTTTAGGCGCAGAAGTGTCCCGTACTGGTCCGATGACCCTGATGCACGGCCGGAGCGGGGAAGCAAGATAGAAGCACCAAAGCGACGACAGATAACTTCGCCGTCACCGCCTACAGTGCAACAGACGTCATGAGCCACGGGATTTAAGCCCTACAAAAGGAAGCTGCGAAAGGCGACACTCCGCAGTCAGGTGGAGCATCGAATGCAGTGCTAATTCTTCTGTTACTTTTAGGCGCAGACGCGTCCCGTACGGTTCCGATGAACCTGATGCACGGCCGGGGCGGGGAAGCAAGATAGAAGCACCAAAGCGAAGACAGATAACGTTGCCGTCACCGCCTACAGTGCAACTGACGTCATGAGACACGGGATTTAAGCCTTACAAAAGGAAGCTGCGAAAGGCGACACTCCGCAGTCCGGTGGAGCATCGAATTCAGTGCTAATTCTTGTCCTGTTACTTTTAGGCGCAGACTTGTCCCATACTGGTCCGATGAACCTGATGCACGGCCGGAGCGGGGAAACAAGATAAAAGCACCAAAGCGACGACAGATAACTTCGTCGTCACCGCCTACAGTGCAACTGACGTCATGAGCAACGGGATTCAAGCCCTACAAAAAGAAGCTGCGAAAGGCGACACTCCGCAGACCGGTGGTGCATCGAATGCAGTGCTAATTCTTGTTCTGTTACTTTTAGGAGCAGGCTTGTCCCATACATGTCTGATGACCCTGATGCACGGCCGGAGCGGGGAAGCAAGAGAGAAGCACCTAAACGACGACAGATAACTTCGCCGTCACCGCCTAAAGTGCAACGGACGTCATGAGCAACGGGATTCAAGCCCTACAAAACGAAGCTGCGAAAGGCGACACTAAGCAGTCCGGTGGAGCATCGAATGCAGTGCTAATTCTTGCTCTGTTACCTTTATACGCAGACGTGTCCCATACTGGTTCGATGAACCTGATGCACGGCCGGGGCAGGGAAGCAAGATAGAAGCACCAAAGCGAAGACAGATAACGTTGCCGTCACCGCATACAGTGCAACTGACGTCATGGGCCATGTGTTTTAAGCACTACAAAAGGAAGCTGCGAAAGGCGACACTCAGCAGCCGGTGGAGCATCGAATGCAGTGATAATAATTGTCCTGTTAATTTTAGGCGCAGACCTGTCCCGTACTGGTCCTATGACTCTGATGCACGGCCGGAGCGGGGAAGCAAGATAGAAGCACCAAAGCGACGACAGATAACTTCGCCGTCACCGCCTACAGTGCAACTGACGTCATGAGCCACGGGATTTAGGCCCTACAAAAGGAAGCTGCGAAAGGCGACACTCCGCAGTCCGGTGGAGCATCGAATGCAGTGCTAATTCTTCTGTTACTTTTAGGCGCAGACGTGTCCCGTACTGGTCCGATGAACCTGATGCACGGCCGGGGCGGGGAAGCAATATAGAAGCACCAAAGCGAAGACAGATAACGTTGCCGTCACCGCCTACAGTGCAACTGACGTCATGAGCCATGGGATTTAAGCACTACAAAAGGAAGCTGCGAAAGGCGACACTCCGCAGCCGATGGAGCATCGAATGCAGTGCTAATTCTTGTCCTGTTACTTTTAGGTGCAGACGTGTCCCGTACTGGTCCGATGACCCTGATGCACGGACAGAGCGGGGAAGCAAGAGAGAAGCACCAAAGCGACGACAGATATCTTCTCTGTCACCTCCTAAAGGGCAACTGACGTCATGAGCCACGGGATTTAAGCCCTACAAAAGGAAGCTGCGAAAGGCGACACTCCGCAGTCCGGTGGAGCATCGAATTCAGTGCTAATTCTTGTCCTGTTACTTTTAGGCGCAGACTTGTCCCATACTGGTCCGATGACCCTGATGCACGCCCGGAGCGGGGAAACAAGATAGAAGCACCAAAGCGACGACAGATAACTTCGCCGTCACCGGCTACAGAGCAACTGACGTCATGAGCCACGGGATTTAAGCCCTACAAAAGGTGCGAAAGGCGACACTCCGCAGTCCGGTGGAGCATCGAATGCAGTGCTAATTCTTGTCTTGTTACATTCAGGAGCAGACGTGTCCCGTACTGGTCCGATGACCCTGATGCACGGCCGGAGCGGGGAAGCAAGATAGAAACACCAAAGCGACCACAGATAACTTCGCCGTCACCGCCTACAGTGCAACTGACGTCATGAGCCACGGGATTTAAGTCCTACAACAGGTGCGAAAGGCGACACTCCGCAGTCCGGTGGTGCATCGAATGCAGTGCTAATTCTTGTCCTCTTACATTTAGGCGCAGACGTGTCCCATACTGGAGCGATGACCCTGATGCACGGCCGGAGTGGGGAAGCAAGATAGAAGCACCAAAGCGACGACAGATAACTTTGCCATCACCGCCTACAGTGCAACTCACGTCATGAGCCACGGGATTTAAGCACTACAAAAGAAAGCTGCGATAGGCGACACTCCGCACTCCGGTGGAGCATCGAATGCAGTGCTAATTCTTGTCCAGTTACTTTTAGGCACAGACGTGTCCCGTACTGGTCCGATAACCCTGATGCACAGCCGGAGCGGGGAAGAAAAATAGAAGCACCAAAGCGACGACAGATAACTTCGTCGTCACCGCCTACAGTGCAAATGACGTCATGAGCCACGGGATTCAAGCCCTACAAAAAGAAGCTGCGAAAGGCGACACTCCGCTGTCCGGTGGAGCATCGAATGCAGTGCTAATTCTTGTTCTGTTACTTTTATGCGCAGACGTATCCCATACTGGTCCGATGAACCTGATGCACGGCCGGGGCAGAAAAGCGAGATAGAAGCACCAAAGGGAAGACAGATAACGTTGCCGTCACCGCCTACAGTGCAACTGACGTCATGAGCCATGTGTTTTAAGCACTACAAAAGGAAGCTGCGAAAGGCGACACTCCGCAGTCCGGTGGAGCATCGAATTCAGTGCTAATTCTTGCACTGTTACTTTTAGGCGCAGACTTGTCCCATACTGGTCTGATGACCCTGATGCACGACCGGAGCGGGGAACCAAGATAGAAGCACCAAAGCGACGACAGATAACTTCGCCGTCACCGCCTACAGAGCAACTGACGTCATGAGCCACGGGAATTAAGCCCTACAAAAGGTGCGAAAAGGGAGGCTCCGCAGTCCGGTGGAGCATCGAATGCAGTGCTAATTCTTGTCCTGTTACATTTAGGAGCAGACGTGTTCCGTACTGGTCCGATGACCCTGATGCACGGCCGGAGCGGGGAAGCAAGATAGAAGCTCCAAAGCGACCACAGATAACTTCGTCGTCACCGCCTACAGTGCAACTGACGTCATGAGCCACGGGATTCAAGCCCTACAAAAAGAAGCTGCGCAAGGCGACACTCCGCAGTCCGGTGGAGCATCGAATGCAGTGCTAATTCTTGTCCTGTTACTTTTAGGCGCAGACGTGTCCCGTACTGGTCCGATGACCCTGATGCACGGCCAGAGCAGGGAAGCAAAATAGAAGCACCAAAGCGACGACAGATAACTTCGCCGTCACCGCCTACAGAGCAACTGACGTCATGAGCCACGGGAATTAAGCCCTACAAAAGCTGCGCAAGGCGACACTCCGCAGTCCGGTGGAGCATCGAATGCAGTGCCAATTCTTGTCCTGTTACTTTTAGGCGCAGACGTGTCCCGTACTGGTCCGATGACCCTGATGCACGGCCGGAGCGGGGAAGCAAGTGAGAAGCACCTAAACGACGACAGACAACTTCGCCGTCACCGCCTAAAGTGCAACGGACGTCATGAGCAACGGGACTTAAGCCCTACAAAAGGAAGCTGCGAAAGGCGACACTCCGCAGCCGGTGGAGCATCGAATACAGTGCTAATTCTTGTCCTGTTACTTTTAGGCGCAGACGTGTCCCGTACTGGTCCGATGACCCTGATGCACGGCCGGAGCGGGGAAACAATATAGAACCACCAAAGCGACGACAGATAACTTCGCCGTCACCGCCTACAGAGCAACTGACGTCATGAGCCACGGGAATTAAGCCCTACAAAAGGTGCGAAAGGCGACGCTCCGCAGTCCGGTGGAGCATCGAATGCAGTGCTAATTCTTGTCCTGTTACATTTAGGAGCAGACGTGTCCCGTACTGGTCCGATGACCCCGATGCACGGCCGGAGCGCGGAAGCAAGATAGAAGCACCAAAGCGAAGACAGATAACGTTGCCGTCACCGCCTACAGTGCAACTGACGTCATGGGCCATGTGTTTTAAGCACTACAAAAGGATGCTGCGAAAGGCGACACTCCGCAGCCGGTGGAGCATCGAATGCAGTGCTAATTCTTGTCCTGTTACTTTTAGGCGCAGACGTGTCCCGTACTGGTCCGTTGACCCTGATGCACGGCCGGAGCGGGGAAGCAAGATAGAAGCACCAAAGCGACGACAGATAACTTCGCCGTCACCGCCTACAGTGCAACAGACGTCATGAGCCACGGGATTTAAGCCCTACAAAAGGTGCGAAAGGCGACGCTCCGCAGCCGGTGGAGCATCGAATGCAGTGCTAATTCTTGTCCTGTTACTTTTAGGCGCAGACGTGTCCCGTACTGGTCCGATGGCCCTGATGCACGGCCGGAGCGGGGAAGCAAGATAGAAGCACCAAAGCGACGACAGATACCTTCGTCGTAACCGCCTACAGTGCAACTGACGTCATGAGCAACGGGATTCAAGCCCTACAAAAAGAAGCTGCGAAAGGCGACACTCCGCAGACCGGTGTTGCATCGAATGCAGTGCTAATTCTTGTTCTGTTACTTTTATGCGCAGGCTTGTCCCATACTTGTCCAATGACCCTGATGCACGGCCGGAGCGGAGAAACAAGGTAGAAGCACCAAAGCGACGACAGATAACTTCGCCGTCAACGCCTACAGAGCAACTGACGTCATGAGCCACGGGATTTAAGCCCTACAAAAGGTGCGAAAGGCGACACTCCGCAGCCCGGTGGAGCATCGAATGCAGTGCTATTTCTTGTCCTGTTACTTTTAGGAGCAGACGTGTCCCGTACTGGTCCGATGACCCTGATGCACGGCCGGAGCAGGGAAGCAAGATAGAAGCACCAAAGCAACGACAGTTAACTTCGTCGTCACCGCCTACAGTGCAACTGACGTCATGAGCCACGGGATTCAAGCCCTACAAAACGAAGCTGCGAAAGGCGACACTAAGCAGTCCGGTGGAGCATCGAATGCAGTGCTAATTCTTGTCCTGTTACATTTAGGAGCAGACGTGTCCCGTACTGGTCCGATGACCCTGATGCACGGCCGGAGCAGGGAAGCAAGATAGAAGCACCAAAGCGAAGACAGATAACGTTGCCGTCACCGCCTACAGTGCAACTGACGTCATGGGCCATGTGTTTTAAGCACTACAAAAGGAAGCTGCGAAAGGCGACACTCAGCAGCTGGTGGAGCATCGAATGCAGTGATAATAATTGTCCTGTTATTTTAGGCGCAGACCTGTCCCGTACTGCTCCGATGACCCTGATGCACGGCCGGAGCGGGGAAGCAAGAGAGAAGCACCTAAACGACGACAGATAACTTCGCCGTCACCGCCTAAAGTGCAACGGACGTCATGAGCAACGGGATTTAAGCCCTACAAAAGGAAGCTGCGAAAGGCGACACTCCACAGTCCGGTGGAGCACCGAATGCAGTGCTAATTCTTGTCCTGTTACCTTTAGGCGCAGACGTGTCCCGTACTGGTCCGATGACTCTGATGCACGGCCGGAGCGGGGAAGCAAGATAGAAGCACCAAAGCGAAGACAGATAACGTTGCCGTCACCGCCTACAGTGCAACTGACGTCATGAGCCATGGGATTTAAGCACTACAAAAGGAAGCTGCGAAAGGCGACACTCCGCAGCCGATGGAGCATCGAATGCAGTGCTAATTCTAGTCCTGTTACTTTTAGGTGCAGACGTGTCCCGTACTGGTCCGATGACCCTGATGCACGGACAGAGCGGGGAAGCAAGGGAGAAGCACCAAAGCGACGACAGATATCTTCTCTGTCACCTCCTAAAGGGCAACTGACGTCATGAGCCACGGGATTTAAGCCCTACAAAAGGAAGCTGCGAAAGGCGACACTCCGCAGTCCGGTGGAGCATCGAATTCAGTGCTAATTCTTGTCCTGTTACTTTTAGGCGCAGACTTGTCCCATATTGGTCCGATGACCCTGATGCACGCCCGGAGCGGGGAAACAAGATAGAAGCACCAAAGCGACGACAGATAACTTCGCCGTCACCGGCTACAGAGCAACTGACGTCAGGAGCCACGGGATTTAAGCCCTACAAAAGGTGCGAAAGGAGACACTCCGCAGTCCGGTGGAGCATCGAATGCAGTGCTAATTCTTGTCTTGTTACATTCAGGAGCAGACGTGTCCCGTACTGGTCCGATGACCCTGATGCACGGCCGGAGCGGGGAAGCAAGATAGAAGCTCCAAAGCGACCACAGATAACTTCGCCGTCACCGCCTACAGTGCAACTGACGTCATGAGCCACGGGATTTAAGTCCTACAAAAGGTGCGAAAGGCGACACTCCGCAGTCCGGTGATGCATCGAATGCAGTGCTAATTCTTGTCCTCTTACATTTAGGCGCAGACGTGTCCCATACTGGAGCGATGACCCTGATGCACGGCCGGAGTGGGGAAGCAAGATAGAAGCACCAAAGCGACGACAGATAACTTTGCCATCACCGCCTACAGTGCAACTCACGTCATGAGCCACGGGATTTAAGCACTACAAAAGAAAGCTGCGATAGGCGACACTCCGCACTCCGGTGGAGCATCGAATGCAGTGCTAATTCTTGTCCAGTTACTTTTAGGCACAGACGTGTCCCGTACTGGTCCGATAACCCTGATGCACGGCCGGAGCGGGGAAGAAAGATAGAAGCACCAAAGCGACGACAGATAACTTCGTCGTCACCGCCTACAGTGCAACTGACGTCATGAGCCACGGGATTCAAGCCCTACAAAAAGAAGCTGCGAAAGGCGACACTCCGCAGTCCGGTGGAGCATCGAATGCAGTGCTAATTCTTGTTCTGTTACTTTTATGCGCAGACGTATCCCATACTGCTCCGATGAACCTGATGCACGGCCGGGGCAGGGAAGCAAGATAGAAGCACCAAAGGGAAGACAGATAACGTTGCCGTCACCGCCTACAGAGCAACTGACGTCATGAGCCACGGGATTTAAGCCCTACAAAAAGACGCTGCGAAAGGCGACACTCCGCAGTCCGGTGGAGCATCGAATGCAGTGCTAATTCTTGTTCTGTTACTTTTATGCGCAGACGTATCCCATACTGGTCCGATGACCCTGATGCACGGCCGGAGCGGGGAAGCAAGATAGAAGCACCAAAGGGAAGACAGATAACGTTGCCGTCACCGCCTACAGTGCAACTGACGTCATGAGCCATGTGTTTTAAGCACTACAAAAGGAAGCTGCGAAAGGCGACACTCCGCAGTCCGGTGGAGCATCGAATTCAATGCTAATTCTTGCACTGTTACTTTTAGGCGCAGACTTGTCCCATACTGGTCTGCTGACCCTGATGCACGACCGGAGCGGGGAAACAAGATAGAAGCACCAAAGCGACGACAGATAACTTCGCCGTCACCGCCTACAGAGCAACTGACGTCATGAGCCACGGGAATTAAGCCCTACAAAAGGTGCGAAAGGCGACACTCCGCAGTCCGGTGGAGCATCGAATGCAGTGCAATTTCTTGTCCCGTTACTTTTAGGAGCAGACGTGTCCCGTACTGGTCCGATGACCCTGATGCACGGCCGGAGCGGGGAAGCAAGAGAGAAGCACCTAAACGACGACAGATAACTTCGCCGTCACCGCCTAAATTGCAACGGACGTCATGAGCAACGGGATTTAAGCCCTACAAAAGGAAGCTGCGAAAGGCGACACTCCACAGTCCGGTGGAGCACCGAATGCAGTGCTAATTCTTGTCCTGTTACCTTTAGGCGCAGACGTGTCCCGTACTGGTCCGATGACTCTGATGCACGGCCGGAGCGGGGAAGCAAGATAGAAGCACCAAAGCGAAGACAGATAACGTTGCCGTCACCGCCTACAGTGCAACTGACGTCATGAGCCATGGGATTTAAGCACTACAAAAGGAAGCTGCGAAAGGCGACACTCCGCAGCCGATGGAGCATCGAATGCAGTGCTAATTCTTGTCCTGTTACTTTTAGGTGCAGACGTGTCCCGTACTGGTCCGATGACCCTGATGCACGGACAGAGCGGGGAAGCAAGGGAGAAGCACCAAAGCGACGACAGATATCTTCTCTGTCACCTCCTAAAGGGCAACTGACGTCATGAGCCACGGGATTTAAGCCCTAAAAAAGGAAGCTGCGAAAGGCGACACTCCGCAGTCCGGTGGAGCATCGAATTCAGTGCTAATTCTTGTCCTGTTACTTTTAGGCGCAGACTTGTCCCATATTGGTCCGATAACCCTGATGCACGCCCGGAGCGGGGAAACAAGATAGAAGCACCAAAGCGACGACAGATAACTTCGCCGTCACCGGCTACAGAGCAACTGACGTCAGGAGCCACGGGATTTAAGCCCTACAAAAGGTGCGAAAGGCGACACTCCGCAGTCCGGTGGAGCATCGAATGCAGTGCTAATTCTTGTCTTGTTACATTCAGGAGCAGACGTGTCCCGTACTGGTCCGATGACCCTGATGTACGGCCGGAGCGGGGAAGCAAGATAGAAGCTCCAAAGCGACCACAGATAACTTCGCCGTCACCGCCTACAGTGCAACTGACGTCATGAGCCACGGGATTTAAGTCCTACAAAAGGTGCGAAAGGCGACACTCCGCAGTCCGGTGGTGCATCGAATGCAGTGCTAATTCTTGTCCTCTTACATTTAGGCGCAGACGTGTCCCATACTGGAGCGATGACCCTGATGCACGGCCGGAGTGGGGAAGCAAGATAGAAGCACCAAAGCGACGACAGATAACTTTGCCATCACCGCCTACAGTGCAACTCACGTCATGAGCCACGGGATTTAAGCACTACAAAAGAAAGCTGCGATAGGCGACACTCCGCACTCCGGTGGAGCATCGAATGCAGTGCTAATTCTTGTCCAGTTACTTTTAGGCACAGACGTGTCCCGTACTGGTCCGATAACCCTGATGCACGGCCGGAGCGGGGAAGAAAGATAGAAGCACCAAAGCGACGACAGATAACTTCGTCGTCACCGCCTACAGTGCAACTGACGTCATGAGCCACGGGATTCAAGCCCTACAAAAAGAAGCTGCGAAAGGCGACACTCCGCAGTCCGGTGGAGCATCGAATGCAGTGCTAATTCTTGTTCTGTTACTTTTATGCGCAGACGTATCCCATACTGCTCCGATGAACCTGATGCACGGCCGGGGCAGGGAAGCAAGATAGAAGCACCAAAGGGAAGACAGATAACGTTGCCGTCACCGCCTACAGAGCAACTGACGTCATGAGCCACGGGATTTAAGCCCTACAAAAAGAAGCTGCGAAAGGCGACACTCCGCAGTCCGGTGGAGCATCGAATGCAGTGCTAATTCTTGTTCTGTTACTTTTATGCGCAGACGTATCCCATACTGGTCCGATGACCCTGATGCACGGCCGGAGCGGGGAAGCAAGATAGAAGCACCAAAGGGAAGACAGATAACGTTGCCGTCACCGCCTACAGTGCAACTGACGTCATGAGCCATGTGTTTTAAGCACTACAAAAGGAAGCTGCGAAAGGCGACACTCCGCAGTCCGGTGGAGCATCGAATTCAATGCTAATTCTTGCACTGTTACTTTTAGGCGCAGACTTGTCCCATGCTGGTCTGATGACCCTGATGCACGACCGGAGCGGGGAAACAAGATAGAAGCACCAAAGCGACGACAGATAACTTCGCCGTCACCGCCTACAGAGCAACTGACGTCATGAGCCACGGGAATTAAGCCCTACAAAAGGTGCGAAAGGCGACACTCCGCAGTCCGGTGGAGCATCGAATGCAGTGCAATTTCTTGTCCCGTTACTTTTAGGAGCAGACGTGTCCCGTACTGGTCCGATGACCCTGATGCACGGCCGGAGCGGGGAAGCAAGAGAGAAGCACCTAAACGACGACAGATAACTTCGCCGTCACCGCCTAAAGTGCAACGGACGTCATGAGCAACGGGATTTAAGCCCTACAAAAGGAAGCTGCGAAAGGCGACACTCCACAGTCCGGTGGAGCACCGAATGCAGTGCTAATTCTTGTCCTGTTACCTTTAGGCGCAGACGTGTCCCGTACTGGTCCGATGACTCTGATGCACGGCCGGAGCGGGGAAGCAAGATAGAAGCACCAAAGCGAAGACAGATAACGTTGCCGTCACCGCCTACAGTGCAACTGACGTCATGAGCCATGGGATTTAAGCACTACAAAAGGAAGCTGCGAAAGGCGACACTCCGCAGCCGATGGAGCATCGAATGCAGTGCTAATTCTTGTCCTGTTACTTTTAGGTGCAGACGTGTCCCGTACTGGTCCGATGACCCTGATGCACGGACAGAGCGGGGAAGCAAGGGAGAAGCACCAAAGCGACGACAGATATCTTCTCTCTCACCTCCTATAGGGCAACTGACGTCATGAGCCACGGGATTTAAGCCCTACAAAAGGAAGCTGCGAAAGGCGACACTCCGCAGTCCGGTGGAGCATCGAATTCAGTGCTAATTCTTGTCCTGTTACATTTAGGTGCAGACTTGTCCCATATTGGTCCGATGACCCTGATGCACGCCCGGAGCGGGGAAACAAGATAGAAGCACCAAAGCGACGACAGATAACTTCGCCGTCACCGGCTACAGAGCAACTGACGTCAGGAGCCACGGGATTTAAGCCCTACAAAAGGTGCGAAAGGCGACACTCCGCAGTCCGGTGGAGCATCGAATGCAGTGCTAATTCTTGTCTTGTTACATTCAGGAGCAGACGTGTCCCGTACTGGTCCGATGACCCTGATGCACGGCCGGAGCGGGGAAGCAAGATAGAAGCTCCAAAGCGACCACAGATAACTTCGCCGTCACCGCCTACAGTGCAACTGACGTCATGAGCCACGGGATTAAAGTCCTACAAAAGGTGCGAAAGGCGACACTCCGCAGTCCGGTGGTGCATCGAATGCAGTGCTAATTCTTGTCCTCTTACATTTAGGCGCAGACGTGTCCCATACTGGAGCGATGACCGTGATGCACGGCCGGAGTGGGGAAGCAAGATAGAAGCACCAAAGCGACGACAGATAACTTTGCCATCACCGCCTACAGTGCAACTCACGTCATGAGCCACGGGATTTAACCACTACAAAAGAAAGCTGCGATAGGCGACACTCCGCACTCCGGTGGAGCATCGAATGCAGTGCTAATTCTTGTCCAGTTACTTTTAGGCACAGACGTGTCCCGTACTGGTCCGATAACCCTGATGCACGGCCGGAGCGGGGAAGAAAGATAGAAGCACCAAAGCGACGACAGATAACTTCGTCGTCACCGCCTACAGTGCAACTGACGTCATGAGCCACGGGATTCAAGCCCTACAAAAAGAAGCTGCGAAAGGCGACACTCCGCAGTGCGGTGCAGCATCGAATGCAGTGCTAATTCTTGTTCTGTTACTTTTATGCGCAGACGTATCCCATACTGGTCCGATGACCCTGATGCACGGCCGGAGCGGGGAAGCAAGATAGAAGCACCAAAGGGAAGACAGATAACGTTGCCGTCACCGCCTACAGTGCAACTGACGTCATGAGCCATGTGTTTTAAGCACTACAAAAGGAAGCTGCGAAAGGCGACACTCCGCAGTCCGGTGGAGCATCGAATTCAATGCTAATTCTTGCACTGTTACTTTTAGGCGCAGACTTGTCCCATACTGGTCTGATGACCCTGATGCACGACCGGAGCGGGGAAACAAGATAGAAGCACCAAAGCGACGACAGATAACTTCGCCGTCACCGCCTACAGAGCAACTGACGTCATGAGCCACGGGAATTAAGCCCTACAAAAGGTGCGAAAGGCGACACTCCGCAGTCCGGTGGAGCATCGAATGCAGTGCAATTTCTTGTCCCGTTACTTTTAGGAGCAGACGTGTCCCGTACTGGTCCGATGACCCTGATGCACGGCCGGAGCGGGGAAGCAAGAGAGAAGCACCTAAACGACAACAGATAACTTCGCCGTCACCGCCTAAAGTGCAACGGACGTCATGGGCAACGACATTTAAGCCCTACAAAACGAAGCTGCGAAAGGCGACACTCCGCAGCCGGAGGAGCATCGAATGCCGTGCTAATTCTTGTCCTGTTACTTTTAGGCGCAGACTTGTCCCATACTGGTCCGATGACCCTGATGCACGCCCGGAGCGGGGAAACAAGATAGAAGCACCAAAGCGACGACAGATAACTTCGCCGTCACCGGCTACAGAGCAACTGACGTCATGAGCCACGGGATTTAAGCCCTACAAAAGGTGCGAAAGGCGACACTCCGCAGTCCGGTGGAGCATCGAATGCAGTGCTAATTCTTGTCTTGTTACATTCAGGAGCAGACGTGTCCCGTACTGGTCCGATGACCCTGATGCACGGCCGGAGCGGGGAAGCAAGATAGAAGCTCCAAAGCGACCACAGATAACTTCGCCGTCACCGCCTACAGTGCAACTGACGTCATGAGCCACGGGATTTAAGTCCTACAAAAGGTGCGAAAGGCGACACTCCGCAGTCCGGTGGTGCATCGAATGCAGTGCTAATTCTTGTCCTCTTACATTTAGGCGCTGACGTGTCCCATACTGGAGCGATGACCCTGATGCACGGCCGGGGCGGGGAAGCAAGATATAAGCAACAAAGCGAAGACAGATAACGTTGCCGTCACCGCCTATAGTGCAACTGACGTCATGAACCATGGGTTATAAGCACTACAAAAGGAAGCTGCGAAAGGCGACACTCCGCAGCCGGTGGAGCATCGAATGCAGTGCTAATTCTTGTCCTGTTACTTTTAGGCGCAGACGTGTCCCGTACTGGTCCGATGACCCTGATGCACGGCCGGAGCGGGGAAGCAAGAGAGAAGCACCTAAACGATGACAGATAACTTCGCCGTCACCGCCTCAAATGCAACTGACGTCATGAGCCACGGGATTTAAGCCCTACAAAAGGAAACTGCGAAAGGCGACACTCCGCAGCCGGTGGAGCATCGAATGCAGTGCTAATTCTTGTCCTGTTACTTTTAGGCGCAGACGTGTCCCGTACTGGTCCGATGACCCTGATGCATGGCTGGAGCGGGTAAGCAAGATAGAAGGACCAAAGCGACCACAGATAACTTCGCCGTCACCACCTACAGTGCAACTGACGTAATGAGCAACGGGATTTAAGCCCTACAAAAGGTGCGAAAGGCGACACTCCACAGTCCGGTGGAGCACCGAATGCAGTGCTAATTCTTTTCCTGTTACCTTTAGGCGCAGACGTGTCCCGTACTGGTCCGATGACTCTGATGCACGGCCGGAGCGGGGAAGCAAGATAGAAGCACCAAAGCGACGACAGATAACTTCGCCGTCACCGCCTACAGTGCAACTGACGTCATGAGCCACGGGATTTAAGCCCTACAAAAGGAAGCTGCGAAAGGCGACACTCCGCAGTCCGGTGGAGCATCGAATGCAGTGCTAATTCTTCTGTTACTTTTAGGCGCAGACGTGTCCCGTACTGGTCCGATGAACCTGATGCACGGCCGGGGCGGGGAAGCAAGATAGAAGCACCAAAGCGAAGACAGATAACGTTGCCGTCACCGCCTACAGTGCAACTGACGTCATGAGCCATGGGATTTAAGCACTACAAAAGGAAGCTGCGAAAGGCGACACTCCGCAGCCGATGGAGCATCGAATGCAGTGCTAATTCTTGTCCTGTTACTTTTAGGTGCAGACGTGTCCCGTACTGGTCCGATGACCCTGATGCACGGACAGAGCGGGGAAGCAAGGGAGAAGCACCAAAGCGACGACAGATATCTTCTCTGTCACCTCCTAAAGGGCAACTGACGTCATGAGCCACGGGATTTAAGCCCTACAAAAAGAAGCTGCGAAAGGCGACACTCCGCAGTCCGGTGGAGCATCGAATTCAGTGCTAATTCTTGTCCTGTTACTTTTAGGCGCAGACTTGTCCCATACTGGTCCGATGACCCTGATGCACGCCCGGAGCGGGGAAACAAGATAGAAGCACCAAAGCGACGACAGATAACTTCGCCGTCACCGGCTACAGAGCAACTGACGTCATGAGCCACGGGATTTAAGTCCTACAAAAGGTGCGAAAGGCGACACTCCGCAGTCCGGTGGTGCATCGAATGCAGTGCTAATTCTTGTCCTCTTACATTTAGGCGCAGACGTGTCCCATACTGGAGCGATGACCCTGATGCACGGCCGGAGTGGGGAAGCAAGATAGAAGCACCAAAGCGACGACAGATAACTTTGCCATCACCGCCTACAGTGCAACTCACGTCATGAGCCACGGGATTTAAGCACTACAAAAGAAAGCTGCGATAGGCGACACTCCGCACTCCGGTGGAGCATCGAATGCAGTGCTAATTCTTGTCCAGTTACTTTTAGGCACAGACGTGTCCCGTACTGGTCCGATAACCCTGATGCACGGCCGGAGCGGGGAAGAAATATATAACACCAAAGCGACGACAGATAACTTCGTCGTCACCGCCTACAGTGCAACTGACGTCATGAGCCACGGGATTCAAGCCCTACAAAAAGAAGCTGCGAAAGGCGACACTCCGCAGTCCGGTGGAGCATCGAATGCAGTGCTAATTCTTGTTCTGTTACTTTTATGCGCAGACGTATCCCATACTGCTCCGATGAACCTGATGCACGGCCGGGGCAGGGAAGCAAGATAGAAGCACCAAAGGGAAGACAGATAACGTTGCCGTCACCGCCTACAGTGCAACTGACGTCATGAGCCATGTGTTTTAAGCACTACAAAAGGAAGCTGCGACAGGCGACACTCCGCAGTCCGGTGGAGCATCGAATTCAGTGCTAATTCTTGCACTGTTACTTTTAGGCGCAGACTTGTCCCATACTGGTCTGATGACCCTGATGCATGACCGGAGCGGGGAAACTAGAAGCACCAAAGCGACGACAGATAACTTCGCCGTCACCGCCTACAGAGCAACTGACGTCATGAGCCACGGGAATTAAGCCCTACAAAAGGAGCGAAAGGCGACGCTCCGCAGTCCGGTGGAGCATCGAATGCAGTGCTAAATCTTGTCCTGTTACATTTAGGAGCAGACGTGTCCCGTACTGGTCCGATGACCCTGATGCACGGCCGGAGCGGGGAAGCAAGATAGAAGCTCCAAAGCGACCACAGATAACTTCGCCGTCACCGCCTACAGTGCAACTGACGTCATGAGCCACGGGATTTAAGCCCTAAAAAAGGTGCGAAAGGCGACACTCCGCAGTCCGGTAGAGCATCGAATGCAGTGCTAATTCTTGTCCTGTTAATTTTAGGCGCAGACGTGTCCCGTACTGGTCAGATGACCCTGATGCACGGCCGGAGCAGGGAAGCAAAATAGAAGCACCAAAGCGAAGACAGATAACGTTGCCGTCACCGCCTACAGTGCAACTGACGTCATGGGCCATGTGTTTTAAGCACTACAAAAGGAAGCTGCGAAAGGCGACACTCAGCAGTCCGGTGGTGCATCGAATGCAGTGCTAATTCTTGTCCTCTTACATTTAGGCTCAGACGTGTCCCAAATACTACTTGTCCTCCTTATTTTCTTCACAGTCATCCCCTTGAAAGCGTAAGATCGTACCGGTATCTTGGCATACATATAACTAACACCCTGTCCTGGAAACTTCATATAGAACATATAGCATCTAAAGCAAACAAAACGCTTGGTTATCTTCGAAGAAATTTTACACTTGCTCCATCTTCATTAAAATCATTATTATACATGACCTACGTACGACCGCAAATGGAATACGCTTCATCTATATGGGACCCTGGACAGGTCTCACTGACACAGGTTCTGGAAACTGTCCAGAATCGTGCAACTAGATTCATTTTAGGCAATTACCATCGTACATCTAGCGTCACCCAAATGAAAAAGTCTTTAAACCTCCTGCCCCTAGCTACCCGCCGTAAGCACTTCCGCATCTGCCTATTCCATAAGATTTTCTACTCCAATTTTCAACTTCGCTCTCGATGGATTCAACCAGCACCGTTCATTTCTCACCGTCGTGATCATGAACACAAGGTCACAGTGCCTCATTGTAACACAGTGACATGTGCGCAATCATATTTTCCGCTAACTTCTAAAGAATGGAATTCCCTACCTGCATCATTAACTAGCATCACTGATTCAACTCAATTTAGAAGAATACTTACCACTCTGATTACATAATGATCGCTTTTATATTTTATTGGAGTGTTGTGTTCTCCACGTATTAGTATTGTTCTTAAACTATTTTATTAGTCTGTTCTGTGTTCATTTTGCTCACTTCTTTTTATCCTGCCTCCGTTGTTCTATAGTTTTGTATGAATTGTGCTTTGTTTATTTTTCTTGTTAACAACTGCCCTTCCCCTCTGAAATGTACTTTGTACCTTGAGGGTATCACAAATAAATAAATAAATAAATAAATACTGGACCGATGACCCTGATGCACGGCCGGAGTGGGGAAGCAAGATAGAAGCACCAAAGCGACGACAGATAACTTTGCCATCACCGCCTACAGTGCAACTCACGTCATGAGCCACGGGATTTATGCACTACAAAAGAAAGCTGCGATAGGCGACACTCCGCACTCCGGTGGAGCATCGAATGCAGTGCTAATTCTTGTCCAGTTACGTTTAAGCACAGACGTATCCCATACTGGTCCGATGAACCTGATGCACGGCCGGGGCAGGGAAGCAAGATAGAAGCACCAAAGGGAAGACAGATAACGTTGCCGTCACCGCCTACAGTGCAACTGACGTCATGAGCCATGTGTTTTAAGCACTACAAAAGGAAGCTGCGACAGGCGACACTCCGCAGTCCGGTGGAGCATCGAATTCAGTGCTAATTCTTGCACTGTTACTTTTAGGCGCAGACTTGTCCCATACTGGTCTGATGACCCTGATGCACGACCGGAGCGGGGAAACTAGAAGCACCAAAGCGACGACAGATAACTTCGCCGGCACCGCCTACAGAGCAACTGACGTCATGAGCCACGGGAATTAAGCCCTACAAAAGGAGCGAAAGGCGACGCTCCGCAGTCCGGTGGAGCATCGAATGCAGTGCTAAATCTTGTCCTGTTACATTTAGGAGCAGACGTGTCCTGTACTGGTCCGATGACCCTGATGCACGGCCGGAGCGGGGAAGCAAGATAGAAGCTCCAACGCGACCACAGATAACTTCGCCGTCACCGCCTACAGTGCAACTGACGTCATGAGCCACGGGATTTAAGCCCTAAAAAAGGTGCGAAAGGCGACACTCCGCAGTCTGGTAGAGCATCGAATGCAGTGCTAATTCTTGTCCTGTTAATTTTAGGCGCAGACGTGTCCCGTACTGATCAGATGACCCTGATGCACGGCCGGAGCTGGGAAGCAAAATAGAAGCACCAAAGCGAAGACAGATAACGTTGCCGTCACCGCCTACAGTGCAACTGACGTCATGGGCCATGTGTTTTAAGCACTACAAAAGGAAGCTGCGAAAGGCGACACTCAGCAGTCCGGTGGTGCATCGAATGCAGTGCTAATTCTTGTCCTCTTACATTTAGGCTCAGACGTGTCCCATACTGGACCGATGACCCTGATGCACGGCCGGAGTGGGGAAGCAAGATAGAAGCACCAAAGCGACGACAGATAACTTTGCCATCACCGCCTACAGTGCAACTCACGTCATGAGCCACGGGATTTATGCACTACAAAAGAAAGCTGCGATAGGCGACACTCCGCACTCCGGTGGAGCATCGAATGCAGTGCTAATTCTTGTCCAGTTACGTTTAAGCACAGACGTATCCCATACTGGTCCGATGAACCTGATGCACGGCCGGGGCAGGGAAGCAAGATAGAAGCACCAAAGGGAAGACAGATAACGTTGCCGTCACCGCCTACAGTGCAACTGACGTCATGAGCCATGTGTTTTAAGCACTACAAAAGGAAGCTGCGAAAGGCGACACTCCGCAGTCCGGTGGAGCATCGAATTCAATGCTAATTCTTGCACTGTTACTTTTAGGCGCAGACTTGTCCCATACTGGTCTGATGACCCTGATGCACGACCGGAGCGGGGAAACAAGATAGAAGCACCAAAGCGACGACAGACAACTTCGCCGTCACCGCCTACAGAGCAACTGACGTCATGAGCCACGGGAATTAAGCCCTACAAAAGGTTCGAAAGGCGACGCTCCGCAGTCCGGTGGAGCATCGAATGCAGTGCTAATTTTTGTCCTGTTACATTTAGGAGCAGACGTGTCCCGTACTGGTCCGATGACCCTGATGCACGGCCGGAGCGGGGAAGCAAGATAGAAGCTCCAAAGCGACCACAGATAACTTCGCCGTCACCGCCTACAGTGCAACTGACGTCATGAGCCACGGGATTTAAGCCCTACAAAAGGTGCGAAAGGCGACACTCCGCAGTCCGGTGCAGCATCGAATGCAGTGCTAATTCTTGTCCTGTTACTTTTAGGCGCAGACGTGTCCCGTACTGGTCCGATGACCCTGATGCACGGCCGGAGCAGGGAAGCAAAATAGAAGCACCAAAGCGAAGACAGATAACGTTGCCGTCACCGCCTACAGTGCAACTGACGTCATGGGCCATGTGTTTTAGGCACAACAAAAGGAAGCTGCGAAACGAGACACTCAGCAGCCGGTGGAGCATCGAATGCAGTGATAATAATTGTCCTGTTAATTTTAGGCGCAGACCTGTCCCGTACTGGTCCGATGACCCTGATGCACGGCCGGAGCGGGGAAGCAAGTGAGAAGCACCTAAACGACGACACATAACTTCGCCGTCACCGCCTAAAGTGCAACGGACGTCATGAGCAACGGGATTTAAGCCCTACAAAAGGAAGCTGCGAAAGGCGACACTCCGCAGCCGGTGGAGCATCGAATGCAGTGCTAATTCTTGTCCTGTTACTTTTAGGCGCAGACGTGTCCCGTACTGGTCCGATGACCCTGATGCACGGCCGGAGCGGGGAAACAATATAGAACCACCAAAGCGACGACAGATAACTTCGCCGTCACCGCCTACAGAGCAACTGACGTCATGAGCCACGGGAATTAAGCCCTACAAAAGGTTCGAAAGGCGACGCTCCGCAGTCCGGTGGAGCATCGAATGCAGTGCTAATTCTTGTCCGTTACATTTAGGAGCAGACGTGTCCCGTACTGGTCCGATGACCCCGATGCACGGCCGGAGCGGGGAAGCAAGATAGAAGCTCCAAAGCGACCACAGATAACTTCGCCGTCACCGCCTACAGTGCAACTGACGTCATGAGCCACGGGATTTAAGCCCTACAAAAGGTGCGAAAGGCGACACTCCGCAGTCCGGTGGAGCATCGAATGCAGTGCTAATTCTTGTCCTGTTACTTTTAGGCGCAGACGTGTCGTGTATTGGTCCGATGACCGTGATGCACGGCCGCAGCGGGGAAGCAAGATAGAAGCACCAAAGCGACGACAGATAACTTCGCCGTCACCGCCTACAGTGCAACAGACGTCATGAGCCACAGGATTTAAGCCCTACAAAAGGAAGCTGCGAAAGGCGACACTCCGCAGTCAGGTGGAGCATCGAATGCAGTGCTAATTCTTCTGTTACTTTTAGGCGCAGACGCGTCCCGTACGTGTCCGATGAACCTGATGCACGGCCGGGGCGGGGAAGCAAGATAGAAGCACCAAAGCGAAGACAGATAACGTTGCCGTCACCGCCTACAGTGCAACTGACGTCATGGGCCATGTGTTTTAAGCACTACAAAAGGAAGCTGCGAAAGGCGACACTCAGCAGCCGGTGGAGCATCGAATGCAGTGATAATAATTGTCCTGTTAATTTTAGGCGCAGACCTGTCCCGTACTAGTCCGATGACCCTGATGCACGGCCGGAGCGGGGAAGCAAGAGAGAAGCACCTAAACGACGACAGATAACTTCGCCGTCACCGCCTAAAGTGCAACGGACGTCATGAGCAACGGGATTTAAGCCCTACAAAAGGAAGCTGCGAATGGCGACACGCCACAGCCGGTGGAGCATCGAATGCAGTGCTAATTCTTGTCCTGTTACTTTTAGGCGCAGACGTGTCGCGTATTGGTCCGATGACCGTGATGCACGGCCGCAGCGGGGAAGCAAGATAGAAGCACCAAAGCGAAAACAGATAACTTCGCCGTCACCGCCTACAGTGCAACAGACGTCATGAGCCACGGGATTTAAGCCCTACAAAAGGAAGCTGCGAAAGGCGACACTCCGCAGTCAGGTTGAGCATCGAATGCAGTGCTAATTCTTCTGTTACTTTTAGGCGCAGACGCGTCCCGTACGGGTCCGATGAACCTGATGCACGGCCGGGGCGGGGAAGCAAGATAGAAGCACCAAAGCGAAGACAGATAACGTTGCCGTCACCGCCTACAGTGCAACTGACGTCATGAGACACGGGATTTAAGCCTTACAAAAGGAAGCTGCGAAAGGCGACACTCCGCAGTCCGGTGGAGCATCGAATTCAGTGCTAATTCTTGTCCTGTTACTTTTAGGCGCAGACTTCTCCCATACTGGTCCGATGAACCTGATGCACGGCCGGAGCGGGGAAACAAGATAAAAGCACCAATGCGACGACAGATAACTTCGCCGTCACCGCCTACAGAGCAACTGACGTCATGAGCCACGGGATTTAAGCCCTACAAAATGTGCGAAAGGCGACACTCCGCAGTCCGGTGGAGCATCGAATGCAGTGCTAATTCTTGTCCTGTTACTTTTAGGCGCAGACGTGTCCCGTACTGGTCCGATGGCCCTGATGCACGGCCGGAGCGGGCAAGCAAGATAGAAGCACCAAAGCGACGACAGATAACTTCGTCGTCACCGCCTACAGTGCAACTGACGTCATGAGCAACGGGATTCAAGCCCTACAAAAAGAAGCTGCGAAAGGCGACACTCCGCAGACCGGTGGTGCATCGAATGCAGTGCTAATTCTTGTTCTGTTACTTTTAGGCGCAGGCTTGTCCCATACTTGTCCGATGACCCTGATGCACGGCCGGAGCGGGGAAGCAAGAGAGAAGCACCTAAACGACGACAGATAACTTCGCCGTCACCGCCTAAAGTGCAACGGACGTCATAAGCAACGGGATTCAAGCCCTACAAAACGAAGCTGCGAAAGGCGACACTAAGCAGTCCGGTGGAGCTTCGAATGCAGTGCTAATTCTTGCTCTGTTACCTTTATACGCAGACGTGTCCCATACTGGTTCGATGAACCTGATGCATGGCCGGGGCAGGGAAGCAAGATAGAAGCACCAAAGCGAAGACAGATAACGTTGCCGTCACCGCCTACAGTGCAACTGACGTCATGGGCCATGTGTTTTAAGCACTACAAAAGGAAGCTGCGAAAGGCGACACTCAGCAGCCGGTGGAGCATCGAATGCAGTGATAATAATTGTCCTGTTAATTTTAGGCGCAGACCTGTCCCGTACTGGTCCGATGACCCTGATGCACGGCCGGAGCGGGGAAGCAAGAGAGAAGCACCTAAACGACGACAGATAACTTCGCCGTCACCGCCTAAAGTGCAACGGACGTCATGAGCAACGGGATTTAAGCCCTACAAAAGGAAGCTGCGAAAGGCGACACTCCGCAGACCGGTGGTGCATCGAATGCAGTGCTAATTCTTGTTCTGTTACTTTTATGCGCAGGCTTGTCCCATACTTGTCCGATGACCCTGATGCACGGCCGGAGCGGAGAAACAATGTAGAAGCACCAAAGCGACGACAGATAACTTCGCCGTCACCGCTTACAGAGCAACTGACGTCATGAGCCACGGGATTTAAGCCCTACAAAAGGTGCGAAAGGCGACACTCCGCAGCCCGGTGGAGCATCGAATGCAGTGCTATTTCTTGTCCTGTTACATTTAGGAGCAGACGTGTCCCGTACTGGTCCGATGACCCTGATGCACGGCCGGAGCGGGGAAGCAAGGTAGTAGCTCCAAAGCGACCACAGATATTTTCGCCGTCACCGCCTACAGTGCAACTGACGTCATGGGCCATGTGTTTTAAGCACTACAAAAGGAAGCTGCGAAAGGCGACACTCAGAGCCGGTGGAGCATCGAATGCAGTTCTAATACTTGTCCTGTTAATTTTAGGCGCAGACGTGTCCCCTACTGGTCCGATGACCCTGATGCACGGCCGGAGCGGGGAAGCAAGATAGAAGCTCTAAAGCGACCACAGATAACTTCGCCGTCACCACCTACAGTGCAACTGACGTCATGAGCAACGGGATTCAAGCCCTACAGAAAGAAGCTGCGAAAGGCGACACTCCGCAGACCGGTGGTGCATCGAATGCAGTGCTAATTCTTGTTCTGTTACTTTTATGCGCAGGCTTGTCCCATACTTGTCCGATGACCCTGATGCACGGCCGGAGCGGTGAAACAATGTAGAAGCACCAAAGCGACGACAGATAACTTCGCCATCACCGCCTACAGAGCAACTGACGTCATGAGCCACGGGATTTAAGCCCTACAAAAGGTGCGAAAGGCGACACTCCGCAGCCCGGTGGAGCATCGAATGCAGTGTTATTTCTTGTCCTGTTACTTTTAGGAGCAGACGTGTCCCGTACTGGTCCGATGACCCTGATGCACGGCCGGAGCGGGGAAGCAAGATAGTAGCTCCAAAGCGACCACAGATATTTTCGCCGTCACCGCCTACAGTGCAACTGACGTCATGGGCCATGTGTTTTAAGCACTACAAAAGGAAGCTGCGAAAGGCGACACTCAGCAGCCGGTGGAGCATCGAATGCAGTTCTAATACTTGTCCTGTTAATTTTAGGCGCAGACGTGTCCCCTACTGGTCCGATGACCCTGATGCACGGCCGGAGCGGGGAAGCAAGATAGAAGCTCTAAAGCGACCACAGATAACTTCGCCGTCACCACCTACAGTGCAACTGACGTAATGAGCCACGGATTTAAGCCCTACAAAAGGTGCGAAAGGCGACACTCCGCCATCCGGGGGAGCATCGAATGCAGTGCTAATTCTTGTCCTGTTACCTTTAGGCGCAGACGTGTCCCGCACTGGTCCGATGACCCTGATGCACGGCCGGAGCAGGGAAGCAAGATAGAAGCACCAAAGCGACGGCAGATAACTTCGCCGTCACCGCCTACAGAGCAATTGACGTCATGAGCCACTGGATTTAAGCCCTACAAAAGGTGCGAAAGGCGCCACTCCGCAGTCCGGTGGAGCATCAAATGCATTGCTAATTCTTGTCCTGTTACATTCAGGAGCAGACGTGTCCCGTACTGGTCCGATGACACTGATGCACGGCCGGAGCGGGGAAGCAAGATAGAAGCTCCAAAGCGACCACAGATAACTTCGCCGTCACCGCCTACAGTGCAACTGACGTCATGAGCCACAGGATTTAAGCCCTACAAAAGGTGCGAAAGGCGACACTCCGCAGTCCGGTGGTGCATCGAATGCAGTGCTAATTCTTGTCCTCTTACATTTAGGCGCAGACGTTGTCCCGTACTGGACCGATGACCCTGATGCACGGCCGGACTGGGAAAGCAAGATAGAAGCACCAAAGCGACGACAGATAACTTTGCCATCATCGCCTACAGTGTAACTGACGTCATGAGCCACGGGATTTAAGCACTACAAAAGGAAGCTGCGATAGGCGACACTCCGCAGTCCGGTGGAACATCGAATGCAGTGCTAATTCTTGTCCAGTTACTTTTAGGCGCAGACGTGTCCCGTACTGGTCCGATGACCCTGATGCACGGCCGGAGCGGGGAAGCAAGATAGAAGCACCAAAGCGACGACAGATAACTTCGTCGTCACCGCCTACAGTGCAACTGACGTCATGAGCCACGGGATTCAATCCTACAAAAGAAGCTGCGAAAGGCGACACTCCGCAGTCCGGTGGAGCATCGAATGCAGTGCTAATTCTTGTTCCGTTACTTTTATGCGCAGACGTGTACCATACTGGTCCGATGAACCTGATGCACGGCGGGGCAGGGAAGCAAGATAGAAGCACCACAGCGAAGACAGATAACGTTGCCGTCACCGCCTACAGTGCAACTGGCGTCATGAGCCATGTGTTTTAAGCACTACAAAAGGACGCTGCGAAAGGCGACACTCCGCAGTCCGGTGGAGCATCGAATTCAGTGCTAATTCTTGTCCTGTTACTTTTAGGCGCAGACTTGTCCCATACAGGTCCGATGACGCTGATGCACGGCCGGAGCGGGGAAACAAGATAGAAGCACCAAAGCGACGACAGAAAACTTCGCCGTCACCGCCTACAGAGCAAATGACGTCATGAGCCACGGGATTTAAGCCCTACAAAAGGTGCGAAAGGCGACACTCCGAAGTCCGGTGGAGCATCGAATGCAGTGCTGATTCTTGTCCTGTTACATTTAGGAGCAGACGTGTCCTGTACTGGTCCGATGACCTGATGCACGGCCGGAGCGGGGAAGCAAGATAGAAGCACAAAAGCGACGACAGATAACTTCGTCGTCACCGCCTACAGTGCAACTGACGTCATGAGCAACGGGATTCAAGCCCTACAAAAAGAAGCTGCGAAAGGCGACACTCCGCAGACCGGTGGTGCATCGAATGCAGTGCTAATTCTTATTCTGTTACTTTTATGCGCAGACGTGTCCCATACTGGTCCGATGAACCTGATGCACGGCCGGGGCAGGGAAGCAAAATAAAAGCACCAAAGCGAAGACAGATAACGTTGCCGTCACCGCCTACAGTGCAACTGACGTCATGAGCCATGTGTTTTAAGCACTACAAAAGGAAGCTGCGAAAGGCGACACTCCGCAGTCCGGTGGAGCATCGAATTCAGTGCTAATTCTTGTCCTGTTACTTTTAGGCGCAGACTTGTCCCATACTTGTCCGATGACCCTGATGCACGGCCGGAGCGGGGGAAACAAGGTAGAAGCACCAAAGCGACGACAGATAACTTCGCCTTCACCGCCTACAGAGCAACTGACGTCATGAGCCACGGGATTTAAGCCCTACAAAAGGTGCGAAAGGCGACACTCCACATTCCGGTGGAGCATCAAATGCAGTGCTAATTCTTGTCCTGTTATTTTAGGAGCAGACGTGTCCTGTACTGGTCCGATTTCCCTGATGCACGGCCGGAGCGGGGAAGCAAGATAGAAGCTCAAAAGCGACCACAGATATTTTCGCCGTCACCGCCTACAGTGCAACTGACGTCATGGGCCATGTGTTTTAAGCACTACAAAAGGAAGCTGTGAAAGGCGACACTCAGCAGCCGATGGAGCATCGAATGCAGTGCTAATTCTTGTCCTGTTACTTTTAGGCGCAGACGTGTCCCGTACTGGTCCGATGACCCTGATGCACGGCCGGAGCGGGGAAGCAAGATAGGAGCTCCAAAGCGACCACAGATAACTTTGCCGTCACTGAGTACAGTGGAACTGACGTCTTGAGCCACGGGATTTAAGCCCTACAAAAGGTGCGAAAGGCGACACTCCGCAGTCCGGTGGAGCATCGAATTCAGTGCTAATTCTTGTCCTGTTACTTTTAGGCGCAGACTTGTCCCGTACTGGTCCGATGACCCTGATGCACGGCCGGAGCGGGAAAGCAAGATAGAAGCTCCAAAGCGACCACAGATAACTTCGCCGTCACCGCCTGCAGAGCAACTGACGTCATGAGCCACGGGATTTAAGCACTACAAAAGGAAGCTGCGATAGGTGACACTCCGCAGTCCGGTGGAGCATCGAATGCAGTGCTAATTCTTGTCCAGTTACTTTTAGGCGCAGACGTGTCCCGTACTGGTCCCATAACCCTGATGCACGGCCGGAGCGGGGAAGCAAGATAGAAGCACCAAAGCGACGACAGATAACTTCGCCGTCACCGCCTACAGTGCAACTGACGTCATGACCCACGGGATTCAAGCCCTACAAAAAGAAGCTGCGAAAGGCGCCACTCCGCAGTCCGGTGGAGCATCGAATGCAGTGCTAATTCTTGTTCTGTTACTTTTATGCGCAGACGTGTCCCATACTGGTCCGATGAACCTGATGCACAGCTGGGGCAGGGAAGCAAGATAGAAGCACCAAAGCGAAGACAGATAACGTTGCCGTCACCGCCTACAGTGCAACTGACGTCATGAGCCATGTGTTTTAAGCACTACAAAAGGAAGCTGCGAAAGGCGACACTCCGCAGTCCGGTGGAGC
Source organism: Amblyomma americanum (assembly GCF_052857255.1). NCBI lineage: Eukaryota > Metazoa > Arthropoda > Arachnida > Ixodida > Ixodidae > Amblyomma > Amblyomma americanum. The sequence continues at coordinate 167,622,352 of NC_135502.1, forward strand.
ATCGAATTCAGTGCTAATTCTTGTCCTGCTACTTTTAGGCGCAGACTTGTCCCATACTGGTCCGATGACCCTGATGCACGGCCAGAGCGGGGAAACAAGATAGAAGCACCAAAGCGAAGACAGATAACTTCGCCGTCACCGCCTACAGAGCAACTGACGTCATGAGCCACGGGATTTAAGCCCTACAAAAGGTGCGAAAGGCGACACTCCGCAGTCCGGTGGAGCATCGAATGCAGTGCTAATTCTTGTCCTGTTACTTTTAGGCGCAGACGTGTCCCATACTTGTGCGATGACCCTGATGCACGGCCGGAGCGGGGAGGCAAGTTAGAAGCACCAAAGCGACGACAGGTATCTTCGCCGTCACCGCATACAGAGCAACTGACGTCATGAGCCACGGGATTTAAGCTCTACAAAAGGAAGCTGCGATAGGTGACACTCCGCAGTCCGGTGGAGCATCGAATGCAGTGCTAATTCTTGTCCAGTTACTTTTAGGCGCAGACGTGTCCCGTACTGGTCCGATAACCCTGATGCACGGCCGGAGCGGGGAAGCAAGATAGAAGCACCAAAGCGACGACAGATAACTTCGTCGTCACCGCCTACAGTGCAACTGACGTCATGAGCCACGGGATTCAAGCCCTACAAAAAGAAGCTGCGAAAGGCGCCACTCCGCAGTCCGGTGGAGCATCGAATGCAGTGCTAATTCTTGTTCTGTTACTTTTATGCGCAGACGTGTCCCATACTGGTCCGATGAACCTGATGCACAGCCGGGGCAGGGAAGCAAGATAGAAGCACCAAAGCGAAGACAGATAACTTCGCCGTCACCGCCTACAGAGCAAGTGACGTCATGAGCCACGGGATTTAAGCCCTACAGAAGGTGCGAAAGGCGACACTCCGCAGTCCGGTGGAGCATCGAATTCAGTGCTAATTCTTGTCCTGTTACTTTTAGGCGCAGACTTGTCCCATACTGGTCCGATGACCCTGATGCACGGCCGGAGCGGGGAAACAAGATAGAAGCACCAAAGCGACTACAGATAACTTCGCCGTCACCGCCTACAGAGCAACTGACGTCATGAGCCACGGGATTTAAGCCCTACAGAAGGTGCGAAAGGCGACACTCCGCAGTCCGGTGGAGCATCGAATGCAGTGCTAATTCTTGTCCTGTTACTTTTAGGCGCAGACGTGTCCCATACTGGTCCGATGAACCTGATGCACAGCCGGGGCAGGGAAGCAAGATAGGAGCACCAAAGCGAAGACAGATAACTTCGCCGTCACCGCCTACTGAGCAACTGACGTCATGAGCCACGGGATTTAAGCCCTACAGAAGGTGCGAAAGGCGACACTCCGCAGTCCGGTGGAGCATCGAATTCAGTGCTAATTCTTGTCCTGTTACTTTTAGGCGCAGACTTGTCCCATACTGGTCCGATGACCCTGATGCACGGCCGGAGCGGGGAAACAAGATAGAAGCACCAAAGCGACGACAGATAACTTCGCCGTCACCGCCTACAGTGCAACTGACGTCATGAGCCATGTGTTTTAAGCACTACAAAAAGAAGCTGCGAAAGGCGACACTCCGCAGTCCGGTGGAGCATCGAATTCAGTGCTAATTTTTGTCCTGTTACTTTTAGGCGCAGACTTGTCCCATACTGGTCCGATGACCCTGATGCACGGCCGGAGCGGGGAAAGAAGATAGAAGCACCAAAGCGACGACAGATAACTTCGCCGTCACCGCCTACAGAGCAACTGACGTCATGAGCCACGGGATTTAACCCTACAGAAGGTGCGAAGGGCGACACTCCGCAGTCCGGTGGAGCATCGAATGCAGTGCTAATTCTTGTCCTGTTACATTTAGGAGCAGACGTGTCCCGTACTGGTCCGATGACCCTGATGCACGGCCGGAGCGGGGAAGCAAGATAGAAGCTCCAAAGCGACCACAGATAACTTCGCCGTCACTGCCTACAGTGCAACGGACGTCATGAGCCACGGAATTTAAGCCCTACAAAAGGTGCGAAAGGCGACACTCCGCCGTCCGGTGGAGCAATCGAATGCAGTGCTAATTCTTGTCCTGTTACTTTTAGGCGCAGACGTGTCGCGTACTGGTCCGATGACCGTGATGCACGGCCGGAGCGGGGAAGCAAGATAGAAGCACCAAAGCAACGACAGATAACTTCGTCGTCAACCGCCTACAATGCAACTGACGTCATGAGCCACGGGGATTCAAGCCCTACAAAACGAAGCTGCGAAAGGCGACACTAAGCAGTCCGGTGGAGCATCGAATGCAGTGCTAATTCTTGTTCTGTTACTTTTATGCGCAGAGGTGTCCCATACTGGTCCGATGAACCTGATGCACAGCCGGGGCAGGGAAGCAAGATAGAAGCACCAAAGCGAAGACAGATAACTTCGCCGTCACCCGCCTACAGAGCAACTGACGTCATGAGGCACGGGATTTAAGCCCTACAGAAGGTGCGAAAGGCGACACTCCGCAGTCCGGTGGAGCATAGATTCAGTGCTAATTCTTGTCCTGTTACTTTAGGCGCAGACTTGTCCCATACTGGTCCGATGACCCTGATGCACGGCCGGGAGGCGGGGGAAACAAGATAGAAGCACCAAAGCGACGACAGATAACTTCGCCGTCACCGCCTACAGTGCAACTGACGTCATGAGCCATGTGTTTTAAGCACTACAAAAAGAAGCTGCGAAAGGCGACACTCCGCAGTCCGGTGGAGCATCGAATTCAGTGCTAATTCTTGTCCCTGTTACTTTTAGGCGCAGACTTGTCCCATACTGGTCCGATGACCCTGATGCACGGCCGGAGCGGGGAAACAAGATAGAAGCACCAAAGCGACGACAGATAACTTCGCCGTCACCGCCTACAGAGCAACTGACGTCATGAGCCACGGGATTTAAGCCCTACAGAAGGTGCGAAAGGCGACACTCCGCAGTCCGGTGGAGCATCGAATGCAGTGCTAATTCTTGTCCTGTTACTTTTAGGCGCAGACGTGTCCCATACTTGTGCGATGACCCTGATGCATGGCGGAGCGGGGAGGCAAGTTAGAAGCACCAAAGCGACGACAGGTATCTTCGCCGTCACCGCATACAGAGCAACTGACGTCATGAGCCACGGGATTTAAGCACTACAAAAGGAAGCTGCGATAGGCGACACTCCGCAAGTCCGGTGGAGCATCGAATGCAGTGCTACTTCTTGTCCTGTTACTTTTAGGCGCAGACGTGTCCCGTACTGTCCGATGACCCTGATGCACGGCCGGAGCGGGAAAACAAGATAGAAGCACCAAAGCGACGACAGATAACTTCGCCGTCACCGCCTACAGAGCAACTGACGTCATGAGCCACGGGATTCAAGCCCTACAAAAAGAAGCTGCGAAAGGCGCCACTCCGCAGTCCGGTGGAGCATCGAATGCAGTGCTAATTCTTGTTCTGTTACTTTTATGCGCAGACGTGTCCCATACTGGTCCGATGAACCTGATGCACAGCCGGGGCAGGGAAGCAAGATAGAAGCACCAAAGCGAAGACAGATAACTTCGCCGTCACCGCCTACAGAGCAACTGACGTCATGAGCCACGGGATTTAAGCCCTACAGAAGGTGCGAAAGGCGACACTCCGCAGTCCGGTGGAGCATCGAATTCAGTGCTAATTCTTGTCCTGTTACTTTTAGGCGCAGACTTGTCCCATACTGGTCCGATGACCCTGATGCACGGCCGGAGCGGGGAAACAAGATAGAAGCACCAAAGCGACGACAGATAACTTCGCCGTCACCGCCTACAGAGCAACTGACGTCATGAGCCACGGGATTTAAGCCCTACAGAAGGTGCGAAAGGCGACACTCCGCAGTCCGGTGGAGCATCGAATTCAGTGCTAATTCTTGTCCTGTTACTTTTAGGCGCAGACTTGTCCCATACTGGTCCGATGACCCTGATGCACGGCCGGAGCGGGGGAAACAAGATAGAAGCACCAAAGCGACGACAGATAACTTCGCCGTCACCGCCTACAGTGCAACTGACGTCATGAGCCATGTGTTTTAAGCACTACAAAAAGAAGCTGCGAAAGGCGACACTCCGCAGTCCGGTGGAGCATCGAATTCAGTGCTAATTTTTGTCCTGTTACTTTTAGGCGCAGACTTGTCCCATACTGGTCCGATGACCCTGATGCACGGCCGGAGCGGGGAAAGAAGATAGAAGCACCAAAGCGACGACAGATAACTTCGCCGTCACCGCCTACAGAGCAACTGACGTCATGAGCCACGGGATTTAAGCCCTACAGAAGGTGCGAAAGGCGACACTCCGCAGTCCGGTGGAGCATCGAATGCAGTGCTAATTCTTGTCCTGTTACATTTAGGAGCAGACGTGTCCCGTACTGGTCCGATGACCCTGATGCACGGCCGGAGCGGGGAAGCAAGATAGAAGCTCCAAAGCGACCACAGATAACTTCGCCGTCACTGCCTACAGTGCAACGGACGTCATGAGCCACGGAATTTAAGCCCTACAAAAGGTGCGAAAGGCGACACTCCGCCGTCCGGTGGAGCATCGAATGCAGTGCTAATTCTTGTCCTGTTACTTTTAGGCGCAGACGTGTCGCGTACTGGTCCGATGACCGTGATGCACGGCCGGAGCGGGGAAGCAAGATAGAAGCACACAAAGCAACGACAGATAACTTCGTCGTCACCGCCTACAATGCAACTGACGTCATGAGCCACGGGATTCAAGCCCTACAAAACGAAGCTGCGAAAGGCGACACTAAGCAGTCCGGTGGAGCATCGAATGCAGTGCTAATTCTTGTTCTGTTACTTTTATGCGCAGACGTGTCCCATACTGGTCCGATGAACCTTATGCACGGCCGGGGCAGGGAAGCAAGATAGAAACACCAAAGCGAAGACAGATAACGTTGCCGTCACCGCCTACAGTGCAACTGATGTCATGGGCCATGTGTTTTAAGCACTACAAAAGGAAGCTGCGAAAGGCGACACTCAGCAGCCGGTGGAGCATTGAATTCAGTGCTAATTCTTGTCCTGTTACTTTTAGGCACAGACTTGTCCCATACTTGTCCGATGACCCTGATGCACGGCCGGAGCGGGGAAACAAGGTAGAAGCACCAAAGCGACGACAGAAAACTTCGCCGTCACCGCCTACAGAGCAACTGACGTCATGAGCCACGGGATTTAAGCCCTACAAAAGGTGCGAAAGGCGACACTCCGCAGTCCGGTGGAGCATCGAATGCAGTGCTAATTCTTGTCCTGTTAATTTTAGGAGCAGACGTGTCCCGTACTCGTCCGATGACCCTGATGCACGGCCGGAGCGGGGAAGCAAGATAGAAGCTCCAAAGCGACCACAGATAACTTCGTAGTCACCGCCTACAGTTCAACTGACGTCATGGGACATGTGTTTTAAGCACTACAAAAGGAAGCTGCGAAAGGCGACACTCAGCAGCCGGTGGAGCATCGAATGCAGTTCTAATACTTGTCCTGTTAATTTTAGGCGCAGACGTGTCCCGTACTGGTCCGATGACCCTGATGCACGGCCGGAGCGGGGAAGCAAGATAGAAGCTCCAAAGCGACCACACATAACTTCGCCGTCACTGCCTACAGTGCAACTGACGTCATGAGCCACGGGATTTAAGCCCTACAGAAGGTGCGAAAGGCGACACTCCGCAGTCCGGTGGAGCATCGAATTCAGTGCTAATTCTTGTCCTGTTACTTTTAGGCGCAGACTTGTCCCATACTGGTCCGATGACCCTGATGCACGGCCGGAGCGGGGAAACAAGATAGAAGCACCAAAGCGACGACAGACAACTTTGCCATCACCGCCTACAGTGCAACTGACGTCATGAGCCACGGGATTTAAGCACTACAAAAGGAAGCTGCGATAGGCGACACTCCGCAGTCCGGTGGAGCATCGAATGCAGTGCTACTTCTTGTCCTGTTACTTTTAGGCGCAGACGTGTCCCGTACTGGTCCGATGACCCTGATGCACGTCCGGAGCGGGGAAGCAAGATAGAAGCACCAAAGCGACGACAGATAACTTCGCCGTCACCGCCTACAGAGCAACTGACGTCATGAGCCACGGGATTCAAGCCCTACAAAAAGAAGCTGCGAAAGGCGCCACTCCGCAGTCCGGTGGAGCATCGAATGCAGTGCTAATTCTTGTTCTGTTACTTTTATGCGCAGAGGTGTCCCCTACTGGTCCGATGAACCTGATGCACAGCCGGGGCAGGGAAGCAAGATAGAAGCACCAAAGCGAAGACAGATAACTTCGCCGTCACCGCCTACAGAGCAACTGACGTCATGAGGCACGGGATTTAAGCCCTACAGAAGGTGCGAAAGGCGACACTCCGCAGTCCGGTGGAGCATAGAATTCAGTGCTAATTCTTGTCCTGTTACTTTTAGGCGCAGACTTGTCCCATACTGGTCCGATGACCCTGATGCACGGCCGGAGCGGGGAAACAAGATAGAAGCACCAAAGCGACGACAGATAACTTCGCCGTCACCGCCTACAGTGCAACTGACGTCAAGAGCCATGTGTTTTAAGCACTACAAAAAGAAGCTGCGAAAGGCGACACTCCGCAGTCCGGTGGAGCATCGAATTCAGTGCTAATTCTTGTCCTGTTACTTTTAGCCGCAGACTTGTCCCATACTGGTCCGATGACCCTGATGCACGGCCGGAGCGGGGAAACAAGATAGAAGCACCAAAGCGACGACAGATAACTTCGCCGTCACCGCCTACAGAGCAACTGACGTCATGAGCCACGGGATTTAAGCCCTACAGAAGGTGCGAAAGGCGACACTCCGCAGTCTGGTGGAGCATCGAATGCAGTGCTAATTCTTGTCCTGTTACTTTTAGGCGCAGACGTGTCCCATACTTGTGCGATGACCCTGATGCACGGCCGGAGCGGGGAGGCAAGTTAGAAGCACCAAAGCGACGACAGGTATCTTCGCCGTCACCGCATACAGAGCAACTGACGTCATGAGCCACGGGATTTAAGCACTACAAAAGGAAGCTGCGATAGGCGACACTCCGCAGTCCGGTGGAGCATCGAATGCAGTGCTACTTCTTGTCCTGTTACTTTTAGGCGCAGACGTGTCCCGTACTGGTCCGATGACCCTGATGCACGGCCGGAGCGGGAAAACAAGATAGAAGCACCAAAGCGACGACAGATAACTTCGCCGTCACCGCCTACAGAGCAACTGACGTCATGAGCCACGGGATTCAAGCCCTACAAAAAGAAGCTGCGAAAGGCGCCACTCCGCAGTCCGGTGGAGCATCGAATGCAGTGCTAATTCTTGTTCTGTTACTTTTATGCGCAGACGTGTCCCATACTGGTCCGATGAACCTGATGCACAGCCGGGGCAGGGAAGCAAGATAGAAGCACCAAAGCGAAGACAGATAACTTCGCCGTCACCGCCTACAGAGCAACTGACGTCATGAGCCACGGGATTTAAGCCCTACAGAAGGTGCGAAAGGCGACACTCCGCAGTCCGGTGGAGCATCGAATTCAGTGCTAATTCTTGTCCTGTTACTTTTAGGCGCAGACTTGTCCCATACTGGTCCGATGACCCTGATGCACGGCCGGAGCGGGGAAACAAGATAGAAGCACCAAAGCGACGACAGATAACTTCGCCGTCACCGCCTACAGAGCAACTGACGTCATGAGCCACGGGATTTAAGCCCTACAGAAGGTGCGAAAGGCGACACTCCGCAGTCCGGTGGAGCATCGAATTCAGTGCTAATTCTTGTCCTGTTACTTTTAGGCGCAGACTTGTCCCATACTGGTCCGATGACCCTGATGCACGGCCGGAGCGGGGAAACAAGATAGAAGCACCAAAGCGACGACAGATAACTTCGCCGTCACCGCCTACAGTGCAACTGACGTCATGAGCCATGTGTTTTAAGCACTACAAAAAGAAGCTGCGAAAGGCGACACTCCGCAGTCCGGTGGAGCATCGAATTCAGTGCTAATTTTTGTCCTGTTACTTTTAGGCGCAGACTTGTCCCATACTGGTCCGATGACCCTGATGCACGGCCGGAGCGGGGAAAAGAAGATAGAAGCACCAAAGCGACGACAGATAACTTCGCCGTCACCGCCTACAGAGCAACTGACGTCATGAGCCACGGGATTTAAGCCCTACAGAAGGTGCGAAAGGCGACACTCCGCAGTCCGGTGGAGCATCGAATGCAGTGCTAATTCTTGTCCTGTTACATTTAAGAGCAGACGTGTCCCGTACTGGTCCGATGACCCTGATGCACGGCCGGAGCGGGGAAGCAAGATAGAAGCTCCAAAGCGACCACAGATAACTTCGCCGTCACTGCCTACAGTGCAACTGACGTCATGAGCCACGGAATTTAAGCCCTACAAAACGAAGCTGCGAAAGGCGACACTAAGCAGTCCGGTGGAGCATCGAATGCAGTGCTAATTCTTGTTCTGTTACTTTTATGCGCAGACGTGTCCCATACTGGTCCGATGAACCTTATGCACGGCCGGGGCAGGGAAGCAAGATAGAAACACCAAAGCGAAGACAGATAACGTTGCCGTCACCGCCTACAGTGCAACTGATGTCATGGGCCATGTGTTTTAAGCACTACAAAAGGAAGCTGCGAAAGGCGACACTCAGCAGCCGGTGGAGCATCGAATTCAGTGCTAATTCTTGTCCTGTTACTTTTAGGCACAGACTTGTCCCATACTTGTCCGATGACCCTGATGCACGGCCGGAGCGGGGAAACAAGGTAGAAGCACCAAAGCGACGACAGAAAACTTCGCCGTCACCGCCTACAGAGCAACTGACGTCATGAGCCACGGGATTTAAGCCCTACAAAAGGTGCGAAAGGCGACACTCCGCAGTCCGGTGGAGCATCGAATGCAGTGCTAATTCTTGTCCTGTTAATTTTAGGAGCAGACGTGTCCGTACTCGTCCGATGACCCTGATGCACGGCCGGAGCGGGGAAGCAAGATAGAAGCACCAAAGCGACGACAGATAACTTCGCCGTCACCGCCTACAGAGCAACTGACGTCATGAGCCACGGGATTCAAGCCCTACAAAAAGAAGCTGCGAAAGGCGCCACTCCGCAGTCCGGTGGAGCATCGAATGCAGTGCTAATTCTTGTTCTGTTACTTTTATGCGCAGACGTGTCCCATACTGGTCCGATGAACCTGATGCACAGCCGGGGCAGGGAAGCAAGATAGAAGCACCAAAGCGAAGACAGATAACTTCGCCGTCACCGCCTACAGAGCAACTGACGTCATGAGCCACGGGATTTAAGCCCTACAGAAGGTGCGAAAGGCGACACTCCGCAGTCCGGTGGAGCATCGAATTCAGTGCTAATTCTTGTCCTGTTACTTTTAGGCGCAGACTTGTCCCATACTGGTCCGATGACCCTGATGCACGGCCGGAGCGGGGAAACAAGATAGAAGCACCAAAGCGACGACAGATAACTTCGCCGTCACCGCCTACAGAGCAACTGACGTCATGAGCCACGGGATTTAGGCCTTCCAAAGGTGCGAAAGGCGACACTCCGCAGTCCGGTGGAGCATCGAATTCAGTGCTAATTCTTGTCCTGTTACTTTTAGGCGCAGACTTGTCCCATACTGGTCCGATGACCCTGATGCACGGCCGGAGCGGGGAAACAAGATAGAAGCACCAAAGCGACGACAGATAACTTCGCCGTCACCGCCTACAGTGCAACTGACGTCATGAGCCATGTGTTTTAAGCACTACAAAAAGAAGCTGCGAAAGGCGACCTCACTCTCCGCAGTTCCGGTGGAGCATCGAATTCAGTGCTAATTTTTGTCCTGTTACTTTTAGGCGCAGACTTGTCCCATACTGGTCCGATGACCCTGATGCACGGCCGGAGCGGGGAAAGAAGATAGAAGCACCAAAGCGACGACAGATAACTTCGCCGTCACCGCCTACAGAGCAACTGACGTCATGAGCCACGGGATTTAAGCCCTACAGAAGGTGCGAAAGGGCGACCACTCCGCAGTCCGGTGGAGCATCGAATGCAGTGCTAATTCTTGTCCTGTTACATTTAGGAGCTGACGTGTCCCGTACTGGTCCGATGACCCTGATGCACGGCCGGAGCGGGAAGCAAGATAGAAGCTCCAAAGCGACCACAGATAACTTCGCCGTCACTGCCTACAGTGCAACTGACGTCATGAGCCACGAATTTAAGCCCTACAAAACGAAGCTGCGAAAGGCGACACTAAGCAGTCCGGTGGAGCATCGAATGCAGTGCTAATTCTTGTTCTGTTACTTTTATGCGCAGACGTGTCCCATCCGATGAACCTTATGCACGGCCGGGGCAGGGAAGCAAGATAGAAACACCAAAGCGAAGACAGATAACGTTGCCGTCACCGCCTACAGTGCAACTGATGTCATGGGCCATGTGTTTTAAGCACTACAAAAGGAAGCTGCGAAAGGCGACACTCAGCAGCCGGTGGAGCATCGAATTCAGTGCTAATTCTTGTCCTGTTACTTTTAGGCACAGATTTGTCCCATACTTGTCCGATGACCCTGATGCACGGCCGGAGCGGGGAAACAAGGTAGAAGCACCAAAGCGACGACAGAAAACTTCGCCGTCACCGCCTACAGAGCAACTGACGTCATGAGCCACGGGATTTAAGCCCTACAAAAGGTGCGAAAGGCGACACTCCGCAGTCCGGTGGAGCATCGAATGCAGTGCTAATTCTTGTCCTGTTAATTTTAGGAGCAGACGTGTCCCGTACTCGTCCGATGACCCTGATGCACGGCCGGAGCGGGGAAGCAAGATAGAAGCTCCAAAGCGACCACAGATAACTTCGTAGTCACCGCCTACAGTTCAACTGACGTCATGGGACAAGTGTTTTAAGCACTACAAAAGGAAGCTGCGAAAGGCGACACTCAGCAGCCGGTGGAGCATCGAATGCAGTTCTAATACTTGTCCTGTTAATTTTAGGCGCAGACGTGTCCCGTACTGGTCCGATGACCCTGATGCACGGCCGGAGCGGGGAAGCAAGATAGAAGCTCCAAAGCGACCACACATAACTTCGCCGTCACTGCCTACAGTGCAACTGACGTCATGAGCCACGGGATTTAAGCCCTACAAAAGGTGCGAAAGGCGACACTACGCAGTCCGGTGGAGCATCGAATGCAGTGCTAATTCTTGTCCTGTTAATTTTAGGCGCAGACGTGTCGCGTACTGGTCCGATGACCGTGATGCACGGCCGGAGCGTAGAAGCAAGATAGAAGCACCAAAGCGACGACAGATAACTCTGCCATCACCGCCTACAGTGCAACTGACGTCATGAGCCACGGGATTTAAGCACTACAAAAGGAAGCTGCGATAGGCGACACTCCGCAGTCCGGTGGAGCATCGAATGCAGTGCTACTTCTTGTCCTGTTACTTTGAGGTGCAGACGTGTCCCGTACTGGTCCGATGACCCTGATGCATGGCCGGAGCGGGGAAGCAAGATAGAAGCACCAAAGCAACGACAGATAACTTCGTCGTCACCGCCTACAATGCAATTGACGTCATGAGCCACGGGATTCAAGCCCTACAAAACGAAGCTGCGAAAGGCGACACTAAGCAGTCCGATGAACCATCGAATGCAGTGCTAATTCTTGTTCTGTTACTTTTATGCGCAGACGTGTCCCATATTGGTCCGATGAACCTGATGCACGGCCGGGGCAGATTTTAGCAAGATAGAAGCACCAAAGCGAAGACAGATAACGTTGCCGTCACCGCCTACAGTGCAACTGATGTCATGGGCCATGTGTTTTAAGCACTACAAAAGGAAGGTGCGAAAGGCGACACTCAGCAGCCGGTGGAGCATCGAATGCAGTTCTAATACTTGTCCTGTTAATTTTAGGCGCAGACTTGTCCCGTACTGGTCCGATGACCCTGATGCACGGCCGGAGCGGGGAAGCAAGATAGAAGCTCCAAAGCGACCACACATAACTTCGCCGTCACTGCCTACAGTGCAACTGACGTCATGAGCCACGGGATTTAAGCCCTACAAAAGGTGCGAAAGGCGACACTCCGCAGTCCGGTGGAGCATCGAATGCAGTGCTAATTCTTGTCCTGTTAATTTTAGGAGCAGACGTGTCCCGTACTGGTCCGATGACCCTGATGCACGGCCGGAGCGGGGAAGCAAGATAGAAGCTCCAAAGCGACCACAGATAACTTCGCCGTCACTGCCTACAGTGCAACTGACGTCATGGGCCAGGTGTTTTAAGCACTACAAAAGGAAGCTGCGAAAGGCGACACTCAGCAGCCGGTGGAGCATCGAATGCAGTTCTAATACTTGTCCTGTTAATTTTAGGCGCAGACGTGTCCCGTACTGGTCCGATGACCCTGATGCACGGCCGGAGCGGGGAAGCAAGAGAGAAGCACCTAAACGACGACAGATAACTTCGCCGTCACCGCCTAAAGTGCAACGGACGTCTTGAGCAACGGGATTTAAGCCCTACAAAAGGAAGCTGCGAAAGGCGACACTCAGCAGCCGGTGGAGCATCGAATGCAGTTCTAATACTTGTCCTGTTAATTTTAGGCGCAGACGTGTCCCGTACTGGTCCGATGACCCTGATGCACGGCCGGAGCGGGGAAGCAAGATAGAAGCTCCAAAGCGACCACACATAACTTCGCCGTCACTGCCTACAGTGCAACTGACGTCATGAGCCACGGGATTTAAGCCCTACAAAAGGTGCGAAAGGCGACACTACGCAGTCCGGTGGAGCATCGAATGCAGTGCTAATTCTTGTCCTGTTAATTTTAGGCGCAGACGTGTCGCGTACTGGTCCGATGACCGTGATGCACGGCCGGAGCGTAGAAGCAAGATAGAAGCACCAAAGCGACGACAGATAACTCTGCCATCACCGCCTACAGTGCAACTGACGTCATGAGCCACGGGATTTAAGCACTACAAAAGGAAGCTGCGATAGGCGACACTCCGCAGTCCGGTGGAGCATCGAATGCAGTGCTACTTCTTGTCCTGTTACTTTGAGGTGCAGACGTGTCCCGTACTGGTCCGATGACCCTGATGCATGGCCGGAGCGGGGAAGCAAGATAGAAGCACCAAAGCAACGACAGATAACTTCGTCGTCACCGCCTACAATGCAATTGACGTCATGAGCCACGGGATTCAAGCCCTACAAAACGAAGCTGCGAAAGGCGACACTAAGCAGTCCGATGAACCATCGAATGCAGTGCTAATTCTTGTTCTGTTACTTTTATGCGCAGACGTGTCCCATATTGGTCCGATGAACCTGATGCACGGCCGGGGCAGATTTTAGCAAGATAGAAGCACCAAAGCGAAGACAGATAACGTTGCCGTCACCGCCTACAGTGCAACTGATGTCATGGGCCATGTGTTTTAAGCACTACAAAAGGAAGGTGCGAAAGGCGACACTCAGCAGCCGGTGGAGCATCGAATGCAGTTCTAATACTTGTCCTGTTAATTTTAGGCGCAGACTTGTCCCGTACTGGTCCGATGACCCTGATGCACGGCCGGAGCGGGGAAGCAAGATAGAAGCTCCAAAGCGACCACACATAACTTCGCCGTCACTGCCTACAGTGCAACTGACGTCATGAGCCACGGGATTTAAGCCCTACAAAAGGTGCGAAAGGCGACACTCCGCAGTCCGGTGGAGCATCGAATGCAGTGCTAATTCTTGTCCTGTTAATTTTAGGAGCAGACGTGTCCCGTACTGGTCCGATGACCCTGATGCACGGCCGGAGCGGGGAAGCAAGATAGAAGCTCCAAAGCGACCACAGATAACTTCGCCGTCACTGCCTACAGTGCAACTGACGTCATGGGCCAGGTGTTTTAAGCACTACAAAAGGAAGCTGCGAAAGGCGACACTCAGCAGCCGGTGGAGCATCGAATGCAGTTCTAATACTTGTCCTGTTAATTTTAGGCGCAGACGTGTCCCGTACTGGTCCGATGACCCTGATGCACGGCCGGAGCGGGGAAGCAAGAGAGAAGCACCTAAACGACGACAGATAACTTCGCCGTCACCGCCTAAAGTGCAACGGACGTCTTGAGCAACGGGATTTAAGCCCTACAAAAGGAAGCTGCGAAAGGCGACACTCCGCAGACCGGTGGTGCATCGAATGCAGTGCTAATTCTTGTTCTGTTACTTTTATGCGCAGACGTGTCCCATACTGGCCCGATGAACCTGATGCACGGCCGGAGCGGGGAAACAAGGTAGAAGCACCAAAGCTACGACAGATAACTTCGCCGTCACCGCCTAAAGAGCAACTGACGTCATGAGCCACGGGATTTAAGCCCTACAAAAGGTGCGAAAGGCGACACTCCACAGTACGGTGGAGCATCGAATGCAGTGCTAATTCTTGTCCTGTTAGATTTAGGAGCAGACGTGTCCCGTACTGGTCCGATGACCCTGATGCACGGCCGGAGCGGGGAAGCAAGATAGAAGCTCCAAAGCGACCACAGATAACTTCGCCGTCACCGCCTACAGTGCAACTGACGTCATGAGCCACGGGAATTAAGCCCTACAAAAGGTGCGAAAGGCGACACTCCGCAGTCCGGTGGAGCATCGAATGCAGTGCTAATTCTTGTCCTGTTACTTTTAGGCGCAGACGTGTCGCGTACTGGTCCGATGACCGTGATGCACGGCCGGAACGGGGAAGTAAGATAGAAGCACCAAAGCGACGACAGATAATTTTGCCATCACCGCCTACAGTGCAACTGACGTCATGAGCCACGGGATTTAAGCACTACAAAAGGAAGCTGCGATAGGCGACACTCCGCAGTTCGGTGGAGCATCGAATGCAGTGCTAATTCTTGTCCTGTTGCTTTTAGGCGCAGACGTGTCCCGTACTGGTCCGATGACCCTGATGCACGGCCGGAGCGGGGAAGCAAGATAGAAGCACAGCAGTTCACACTTGGTTGGGAGATGCTGGAAGCGGTATATGAATATGTGTACATAGGGCAGGTCATGACCACTGATCGGGATAATGAGAGGGATGAGGCGCACATGGCAGTTAACCAATATATCGCAAGAGAAAAGTGTGCAACAGCTGTATCTTACCGGTACTCACTTACGGGGCAGAAACATAGAGGCTAACGAGAAGTGTTGAGCTCAAGTTAAGGACAACGCAGCGAGCTATGGAAAGAAAAATGAAAGGTGTGACGTTAAGTGACCTGAAGCGGGCGGAGTGGTAGAGGGAACAAACTGGGGTTAATGACATTCAAGTCGAAATCAAAAGGAAGAAATGGGCTTGAGCAGGGCATGTGATGCGAAGGCGAGATAACCGGTGGTCCTTTGGAGTAACGGAGTGGATTCCAAGAGAAGACAAGCGTAGCATGGGGGGGGGGAGAAATTTCGGCGGGCTCATGAGATTAAGATGTTTGCGGAAATACGGTGGGCGCAGCTGTCAAAGGAAGGGGTTTTTGGAGAGACATGGGAGAGGCCATGACCCTGCAGTGAGTGTAGTCAAGCTAATGATGATCCCAGTGAAACTACAATGCACGTGCCCCACGTGAGTGCGAGGGAAGCTACACAAAATTTTTAATGAGATTTTCTTTTGCTTCATTTTCTTGGCCATTGTCTAAACTGCGTCATCATTTCCTGAGTATTGCGAGCTCTCATGCTCCAACGAACTGTGTGTTTTCATGCGGCCGGAAAATTGCAGTGGCGCTTTAATTCAAACCACCGCCTTCTTTCACACGAAGTGGATAATCGTGCTCTAAGCTACCGGCGCTCACCGCTTCTATTGATATATTAAACAGCCAACACGTAAACGCACATCGCAAGGTAGGAAGCTTACAGCTATTTTTTTTTTCTTGAGAAGGAAAACCTGAACTCACATTATATTGGAAAAGATTGTGTCTTGTAACCTTAAAAATTAAAGACAGATATGAAGGAAAATTTGCTCACCGTTTTGACGCCACGTTGTCATGGTGACTGAAATCGATACCTTCAATGAGGTTCGCTGCCCGCGAGCTTGAAACCTGAGAGTTATGATAACTCTTTGATTTGAATAATGCCTTGCGACCAAGAATAAATGAGGCAGTTGGAAAGCGCAACGCACTATTCGCATTTTGTAGCTGTACGCAGAGCAAGAACAGAAAGGCCCGGGACGGCCACCTTTTTCCAGGGGGACCTTACCGCCTCGCCCCTACTAAACTCCCAGAGTGGCTATTTACACAAGACCTCTCTTCAGCGTGCTCCCTTCGCGTTAATTTGCTTCTCGTGGCTGTCGAGGTAGTTCACACACGCACTAAGCTACATGCCAAGAAGCATCATCGCGCCCGTCAACAGTACACTGCTGCCCTCGAGGAATTACTCTGCCGAGACGGGTTCCTGCACGCCCCATGCCAACACCCCACACTCGGCCTGGTGTATCTGGCTTGCCTGGAGCGATCTCTTGAGCCCTTGTGCCACCCACACGATGTGTATTATAAACAGGGGCGGGTATTAATTGTTATCACCCTTTCGAAGTCCACGCTCGATGGAGATAGAAGCTGTTCTCGTATCACCCACTCCGCCTTGGCGGTTATCTTAAAGGAGCTGCGTATCATTTGCACTGAGGCCAGGCATCTGGAGTATTCTCCTTAAGATGCGCGTGCGCGCTCAGTCATAGGCCTTACTAAGATCTAGAAAGGCCACGTACAGCGGGCTTCGGATCCGTTGGGTGATTCCTGTGCATTGCGTTACAGCAAACAGGCCGTCTTCACTTCGTCGTCCAGTTCGAAAACCTGTCTGGGACTCTCTCTGAGGCCACCGCTGCAGCCTCTTCCGTACAACCTGAGCATACATTCTAAAGATTACCCGTGTGCCTGCAGCTGGCCTTAAAGTCCCTTCTCTCTCCGGCACCTTTATGCCCTACCCGGTTTGTCTTCTGCTGCTTTGGGCCTCACTATTAGGAGCCCTAGGATGTCCGTGAGATCGTAGCCTACCTGACATCGGCACTCTGCGGCATCTAGATGCTGTTGTAGCGCCGCAACGTTATGCCACTCGTCCCCCCTCTCAGGCTGTTGGCGCTTTCTGAAGGTCCGAGAATGCGTGCGACGTTATGGTGGAGTGGGACCGCATAGAAGTATTGCTATGATCGTGTTTCTAACAACGCGGGTCGGAGCACGCGACATGCGTGACATGCCTTGGCGGAACACTATCAAGCTGCAACACATGCCATCAATTGGAACAACGCCTCATTCATCGCGACTGAGAAGTATTTATCGGCCCGCTTATTTTAGAATCACTTGACATCTAAACGACACCACATGTTTTTAACCGAATGCGGGGTAATCTTCCTCATTTTATTATTGCCACTTCTAAAGCCTTCCTTCATTTTTCGAGACAGGAGTAGGGCAGAGCAATTGGGCGGACAAACGGGAGTTCACAGAGAGCTTTAGAATCGGGAGGTGCATGCAATGGAGGAAGCAAAACGTTTGGAGAGGCCCTCGCTATTCGGCTGCAAGACAAAAGTATGCTGTCATCTACGTGCTTTCGCAAGGACTACATGGACTCTGGTCCATCGCGCAACAGTGTTTTGTCCATCACCGATGTGTCTGTGAGTTGCCGGCAGCTCAGTCCTACGCGAGATCGTCTCGCCCGTCGTCGCGGCGCAAGCACAAGCGCGCCGAGGCGACAAGCCAACTGGCCTGGCGGAGCCCTCACTTCCGGTTTCCAAATATGTCACACTACATATGGAACTGCACATGATGGGGATAATAGCGCGCAACTGCAGAAAGCAAACCTTCCTACACACTTAAGGCCGCTGTACAATCGTTTTTGAGCCGCATGCGGACGTGTCCTTGTGACCGTGCGCTAGGGCGCGTGAGGACGCGGGGCGGGTGAGCTCTGCAGTCAAGCTTGCCTTGCGTGACCGAGCGGACGACTACAGCGTTTTTATTGGCGTGGTCGTTATTGGCGCCAGTGCGGCAGCGCAGGCATGTGCCGTAGCAAAACATGAGGCTATCTTGCGGTGCGAATACCCAGATTAATTGTGGCTCACTCAAAACCTGTTTAGCTGTGATTTCTCGTAGAAGGTAAAATCGCGACCGGCTGTGATAGCCATGGACCTCGGCGTGGCCGACCCTGACGTCCGCGAAAGAAGACACAACAAATTTTGCAACAGCGGAGGCGAGGTTTATTTGAAACAGCGTCACGGGAGACCATTAACGCTTGCGCTATTTCTACTGCAGAAAGTGAAAAAAAGCATCACACCGCGATCGTCGCACAACAGCGCCCCAGGCTCCTCCCGACATTACCAATTTTAAGGCGAAAGCCTTTATTGACTCCTACTCGCTTAGTCCGTCCGTCTGTCCATCCGTCTGTGACACTCTTGAACTCAATAAGAAAACAAAAATTACTGTGTACGATGGGATTCGAACCACCATCCTCCCGTTCCGTAGCCGAGCGTGCTAGCTACTACGCTACTTGCTGCATACGCATATGTAGTTTTCCTTGTCTAGGACGCTGGAGAATGTAGCTTTCTGGGGTAACAAAGAGCCAAATGCGGAGGAGTGGGAGGGACGGCTAACCAGCAGCCAGCTCAAGGTCTAAAGAGACGTAGTCAGCCACGCATGCCGGATGGCCAGGGACAGTGGTGCCTTGGACTAGGGGCGCCAACCACGCTCAGCCTGGAAGACATCGGCAATCTTCGGGCAAGCAGCAAGACTCCTTTATTAGACCATTAAAGTTTATCCACTCACTCACTTGCAGAAAGGCGTCCAATCAAATGGATGCCTCCCAAATGCCGTCCAATGTCTCCAGCATTTAGGATTCACATACAATTGTGCACTTCCTCAATATCTTAACTACACATCAGTGACACAAGCAACAACGGTACGCTTAAGGCTTTCGCCTCACCGCACTTTACGTCAACAAAGTGCCCCCTGAATTTTTCATAAAGTTTGGTTTAGTTAGTTTATGGGGACTTGACGTCCCAAAGTGACTCAGGCTATGAGGGACGCCGTAGTAAATGTCTCCGGAAATTTCGATCACCTGGGCTTCTTTAACGTGCACTGACTTCGCACAGAACACGGGTCCCAAGAATTTCGCTTCCACCGCAATACGACCGACACGGCCGGGATCAAACCCGCGTCTTTCAGGTCAGCAGCCGAGAGCCTTAAGTACTGAGCAACCACGGCGGCTCAGTTTTTATAAAGAGACGAGAGACGACACGCTGTTTCCTGCCTTCCTACCCCGACCTCGACAGAGCGCAAGCCCCCGACCTCCGCATATTGCAGACGCACTGCATTCTCAGCCACTCCAGGCTGTTACTAATCGCCAACGGGGAATATTGCCGTATACATGCCCCAATTGCAAGCACAGAGAACCCGCCAATCAGACGCACGTTCTATGGGGTTGCGAAGGTAACCCGCCCCCACAGGCCCTCCTGCCAGCTCCCTCTGCGGAAAGCTGGGACCGGCTTCCCATCCTGCCAGACAACACCACTCAACTTGCACTGATTTCGGGGGCTCAAGACGTCGTCCCCACCTGGAGTCAACCCAGGACGCACCTGCCCTAACTGCTGACGCCTGTGGCAAATAAAATTGTGTGTGTCTCTCTCTCTCTCTCCTTCGATCGCTAGTCGGCTAGTCTCCGCTAAAAACCGCCTATGTATGCAACCGTTCTCACTATGGTCTGATTTTTGCCCCCTAATATTCGAAGAGTGCTCTCATTGACAGGTTCGATATTCCCGAACGTGCAAAAATTGTGAGGGCGCTTTAATCTGCTTACGTGGAGGAATGGGAAAGCATGTGTTTTGAGCAAAGGAAACGTTTTCACGAAAGGAAAGGTGGCAGGACCTCTCAGATCTAGATATCTCGGTGGACACCTCAACCCCGCGAAAGCTTGTGTTTTGAGGAAAAGGAACATTTTTGACGAAAGTAAAGGGCCCATCTCGACATCATGGTGGACACCTCAACCTGAGGAAAGCATAAAAGCAAAAGTGTTTTGAAAAAAATTGAAAATTGGTTGTTGAAGAAAGGAAATGACGTACTAACTGTCTCACTTATCTCGGTGGACACCCGAACCGCGTCGTAAGGAAAGCAATAAAGGAGATAGCGAAAGAGCGCCCCGCCGCGGTGGCTCAGTGGTTAGGGCGCTCGACTACTGATCCGGAGTTCCCAGGTTCGAACCCGACAGCGGCGGCTGCGTTTTTATGGAGGAAAAACGCTAAGGCGCCCGTGTGCTATACGATGTCAGTGCACGTTAAAGATCCCCAGGTGGTCGAAATTATTTCGGAGCCCTCCACTACGGCACCTCTTCTTCCTTTCTTCTTTCACTCCCTCCTTTATCCCTTCCCTTACGGCGCGGTTCAGGTGTCCAAAGATATATGAGACAGATACTGCGCCATTTCCTTTCCCCCACAAAAAAAAACAATTATTATAGCGATAGAAGAAAGGAAGATAGGGCGCCCTAATGAAGGTCTAATAAATAAAAAAAATAAATAAATTAGTTTTGACGAAAGGAAATGGCGCAGTATCTGTCTCATATATCAGCAGATGCCTGAACCGCGCCGTAAGGGAAGAGATAGAGGGAGTGAAAGAAGAAAGGAAGAAAGAGGTGCTGTAGTGGAGGGCTTCGGAATAATTTCGACCACCTGGGGATCTTTAACGTGCACTGACAACACACAGCACACGGGCCCCTTAGCATTTCGCCTCCATCGAAACGCAGCCGCCGCGGTCGGGTTCGAAATCGGGAGCTCCGGGTCAATAGCCGAGCGCCCTAACCACTGATCCACCGCATCGGGGACCTAGTGAAGGTCTCCGGAATAATTTTGACTACCTTTGAATCTTTAACTTGCACTGACATCGCAAAGCACACGGAACGCCTTTTGCGTTTCGCTTCCACCGAAACGTGGCCTCCGCGGTCGGGTTCAAACTCGGGTACTCCGGCTCAGTAGACGAGTTCCTCAACCACTTAGCCTTCACAGCGGGCGTATGTTTTGAGAAAATGAAAAGGAAACGTTTTTGAAGAAACGAAAGGGCGCAGTATAGCCCTCAGATCTCGACATTTCGGTAGACACCTTATCCCCCCCCCCCCCCCCGTGAAAGCATGTTTAGAGGAAGGAGAACATTTTTGACAAAAGAAAGGACGCAGTAGCTCTAAGATCTCAATATCTCAGATTTCGAGATTTTTACATATTGCTTCCAAATTTTGCGGACCGCTTTTCGCCGGCACAGCCTAGTAATGCTTTCGCATTTATAACGAATTCAGAACGATGGCGCGAATCGTATTGCAAATTCTGGCAGCCAAGGACCCGGGACTAGAATAAGCTAGGGCAGCAGGACATATTCAGTAGTTTGTAATTACAACCAGGAAATTCACATAGCTAAAATCAGGTTCAGGTTAAATCATCAGTTATATTAACGAGCACACTGCAGTCTTTTTGCATGCAAAATAATTGCTTTTATTTTGTAGCTTTTTCATTCATCTATGCGCACTGTAGTTTTCATCTATGAACGTTGGTTGTCACTGCCATGTAAACAGGCCTCTTTGCTGTCTTCCCACTTATCTGTTATTGCAAAAAACTCTTATCTATTCATTGATATAACAAGCGTGTGTTTGAATTAGGCATCCATTAAAATTTTGTATCTTAGCATATTTCAGTCGAGTACGAGTTCAAATACACGCGAAAATTATGATATTCCCAGTGTGAGGACAGTCCCGACGTCCCTTTTTGTTTGGCTTTCCTGCAGTGCACCCTGCAGCAACAGCTTCGCCTCGATGCGGGGCGCGACACGCGGCTCTCCCTGGTTAAGTAAACTAAAAAGAGGGGCGCTAGCATCACAGCGAGAGATACTGCTTACTGGGCGCTCGCGGGACACAGCGTCTCTCTTCGACGGGGATCGTCGCCGCGAGCGGACATGTCGCACGCGGCTCCGCTCTTCGCCAGCGGAGCGAGGAAATGGCGGGGAGACTTGCTCCTGTATATCGTCCCGTCCGGCTTCGGAGTATCCTTTGCCCTAGAGCGGGCGAACATTCGCTCGTAACCTTACTGGTGAGACGGACAATCTCGATTCCTTAGCGTGTTTTGTTGCTAGCTGGCATTATTGTTGCTTTAGCAATGAATGCCCGTTTGTGTCAGCCAGCGTGTCGTTGATTTGTTCCCTCAGAGCAAGGCTCGCCATGGCCGGCGTGCTCTCGGTAGCGCACGCGACCACGGGTTGGGGTCCGGGCTGTTTCGAACTGAATCAGCCGCGATTAAATGAGGAGAATGTCTTTAGGTCTCTAATTAAAACCCCAGACCAGTCATTTGGAATATGTAAAATCTGTTGTAACTGCAGCAGTTCCGCATTTCACAGAGGAGTGACCGTGCAACAACACTGATTTTTTTTCTGTCATATTTTTCAGTCCATCAGAAAAGACAAAATTAAAATTGAACAGTGTGTTGACAATTAAAGGCGCCAAAGCATATATCGTTGCGCTGAAATGCACGGCTTTGTTTTTTGCACAGTGACAGCGGGCCACCAGTTTTGTTTTAGCGGTCATTCCTGAGCTCATATTGCAATGAGAATTATTCAAGCCAAATGCAGCAGTCCAAACAAGAATGTAGTGCTGTGCCGAGAGCCAGTCAATGTTGGCACATGTAGAAACAAGCTGGCATGTTGTCTGTACAGCTCCGAAAAATTCTGAAAGTGTGCATGTGAATGAAAACAAAGTGCTTGCTTAGTACTTAGTAGAAGGCCATACATGCCATCTTCAGTGTTAACATAACATGATGTGGGAGCTGGTATACTGACTTACATCTGGAAGTTTGTTGATTGAGGCCAAGAAGGAATACTTGACATATTCAAGGAACCGACCATGTATGCTTATCTCAAGATGAATTTGTAGAAACATATTTCTAGGGTAAAATCTATCTTGTCGCAAAATACAATGAAAGAGCGTGTGTATGGATTTATATGCACGCCATCTCGTATAGCTTTACAGATATGCTTAAAACTTTTTTTTTCTGACAAAAAAAAATGGATTGCAACATTGATTCTGGTTCTCAAAACAGCAGATAACAGTAAGCAGTCTGCACCACTTGTTATACATAAACTTTTTTGACGTGCTATCTTTTACTTATTAGCAACATCTTCAGGAAAGTAGAGCTTTTTTCATTGCCAGTTCGGGTTCCAAACTGCCTAAGTTATCCTTAAGCATAACTTGAATTAAAATTATTTTCTCGTTAACATAAGTTGCTTAACTATCTCTGCTTAGGCTAAGCCTAGTTTTCTGCTTCATAAAGAAAGTTTCGAATTTAAACCGTGCTAGAATGGCTGCATGTAATTAGGCAAACAAACGTCTTGTCTTGTGGCCTGCTCTTTCAAATTTATGCGCCAAAAAGTTGATCCATTTTAGGGCCTTACAAGAAAATTCGTGTAAGGAAAACATCTGACTCCATCCTGGCTGACACAACTGTATATGAAATTTAGCCCTATTATAGAGAAGGAGCCACTTTTTTAGAAACGCTGTAAATGCTGGCCCCATAGCATACCTCGCTGGCAATTTCAGACGAGGATAAGGATCAAATGACACACAAAAATCACATGAGTAAACACTGTCACGGTGTTTGTGTCAAGACAGGGACCCGACAGTTTGGTAGCACGTCCTTCGGAGAGACGAAGAACTTCAACGTCCTCCAATCCGAGCGCCACCAGCGTCAACGTTTTTTTCCCAGAGCGCCACCTGGCATAAATTCCTTTTAAAAAAATAACGCGAGTACATAAGCACACAAGAAAGGTTCGCAGAAGCTGGGGGGTCACCGCAGAAAATATGGCTTCAAGCGTAAAACATGGACGATCTCTGGATCGGGTAGTCGATGTCTTCTCTGCTGTGGAAGTGTCTCGTCCGGGAGTACCACGTAATTAACGTCGCGAGCGCGCTTCAAGACTTTATAAGGGCCGAAATAGCGAGAAATGAGTTTTTCGGACAAGTCTCGCCGTCGAACAGCTATCCACATCCAAGCGTGGTCGCCGGGATTGTAGAAGACTTGCCTGTGCCGAAGATTGTACCGGCGCACTTCACTATCTTGTTGCTGTGTGATATGGATTCGTGCTAGCTGACGAGCCTACTCGGCGCCTTGGGCAAACTGCTAAGCGTCAGGCGAAAGCTGTTCATCGGTTGCGCAAAGGAGCATTGCGTCGAGCATCATCTGAATCCCCTTGCCGTAGAGGAGGAGGAACGGTGTGAAATGGGTCATCTCTTGAACTGCTGTATTATAAGCGAATGTCACGTACAGTAGCATCATGTCCCAAGTCCTGTGTTGGACATCGATGTACAGCGCGGGCATGTCTGCCGTGGTCTTATTAAGCCGCTCTGTCAGCCCCTTTTCCTGGGGGTAGTAAGCAATAGTTTTAGGATGGGTCGTACCGCTAAGTTGAAAAATATCGGTCATCATCTGGGAAGTAAAGGCGGTCCATCTTTCGGTAATGACGTAGGCCTGGGCGCCGTGCCAACGTGCCATCAGATTCATGAAGAAATCCACAACCTCGAACGCTTTGCCACGAGCTAAGGCTTCGGCATCGGCGTATCGGGTGAAGAAGTCAGTGGAAATGATGATGCACCAGTCGCCACTCGAGGACAAAGGGAAAGGGCCAAGATGGTCCATTCCGGCCTGATAGAACGGGGTTTGTGGCGGTGCAATTGGTTGGAGGATGCTTGCAGGCCGGAACATTACAGCGCTGACATTGCCGACAGCTCTGGACATAGCGTTTAACGACAGCGGCAAGTTTGGGCCAATAGAACAGCTGATGGTGTCGACGACAGGTGTCGATAAAACGACGACAGGTGTCAATAAAAACATTTTAAAAAGTTGGCTGGTTGACCTTCTAAATAGTCGATTACGGGGTCGCAACACTTGATCGACGCGCTGCTGGGTTGAGAGATCATAAGATTGGATAGGCCCAAGGAAACTGATGTCGACCGTGTCAGGGGTTGCGAGTTCGACAGGCGCACGAGAGAGCGTGTCGGCGTCATCATGTTTACGTCCGGACTTGCACACGATCGTGAGGTATAACTCCTGCAGGCGAATGCTCCATCGCGCCAGGCGTCCACTGGGCTACGCAGGTTGACCAACCAACACAGGGAGGGGTGGTCAGTGACCACTTTGAAAGAGCGACCATAAAGATAGGGGCGAAATTTCGCAGCTGCACAAATGATGGCGAGGCATTCCTTTCTCTCGTGGAAAAGTTTAGGTATGCGCGCGACAGAGTGCGGCTTGCATAAGCAATGACTCGTTCAATTCAGAGCGGTTCCGGCAGCCGTGGCTACCACTTCTGCTAAATCGCTGTCTTCACTTGTTGCAGGCATGTGATAAAAAGCGGTCGTCTGCAGCAGCCCAATCATCAGGAGCTATGCGCATGCGCATCGGACACCATCGCAACGGAAGGTGTCATTGTGCTACGGCAGTTCAGCGACTGGGGGCGTCATCTTCGCCAATATAAAGGGACTGAGCGCCAGTCAAGGGACATTCAGAGCGGTTCCAAGGCGGATTTATAGTGGTGGCGAAGGCTGAGCCGAAAAGTGGTTTAGCGCGACTGCAGCACAACCAGAGAATGGGGGGGGGGGGCAAAACACTCATATAAATAAATAATAAAACTACAAAATTGGAATGTAATCTGCCAATAGAAAAGAAAAAATATATTAGCACCTTGTTTTATGAAAGAGGTAAGTCAATTTATT
Organism: Amblyomma americanum; assembly: GCF_052857255.1. Taxonomy (NCBI): domain Eukaryota; kingdom Metazoa; phylum Arthropoda; class Arachnida; order Ixodida; family Ixodidae; genus Amblyomma; species Amblyomma americanum. Next base: position 167,647,976 of record NC_135502.1, read on the forward strand.
AAAACCTGGCAAATTTTGTATTTTTGCAACACTCTTCACCTGCCCCCTATTCATGAGTGTGCGGTGCATTACAGCACGTCTTTGCAGGCCTTGTTTCGATACCCGGCTAACCCGGCCACAGTGGTGGGAGCTTACGAAGCGATCTCTTATCGCCAGCTGTCTGCGATGGCGCGCCTGGTAAAGCGTATAAATTTAGCTCGCTGGTCTCAAAATGCTCCTTTTGCGAAGTTTTCGTCGTCCTTGCACGTCGCTTCTTTGTCACCGTTCGGTAAGATTTGCACCCCGCTGCACCGCTGCGGCAGTTTTCTCGGTTTTGTCGTTTCCTTCGGCGTGCGGCCAGTGCGAAGTCTTTTTCCGTCTTTGCACGCTTCGCGCTCTTCTTTTGAAGCGCTTAGCGCTTCATTTCAAGATGAGCTTGCGGCATGTGAAGAAACGATGTTCCGTGGTACACTGCGACAGCGTGGATAGTACCATTGGTGTCACGCTACACCGATTCCCGCTGGACTTTCACAGGTGTGTCGTCTGCTCTAGGTATGCGCGATAGCTTCGATATGGTTTCGCCGGGCTGTTCGCTCGTGTTTCATAGCTGGCTGTAACCCGTTCGTGCGTACTTGGCTTCATGTTTTCGGGGATATATATGTACTACACTGCAGGGCACACACTTTCAGTGCTGAGTTGTGCGAAAGCTGGCTTTAACATTGCCTTGCAGATGTAAACGCACCTGCTATATTCTTTCAGCTGAAGAAATTAAATGTGAAGAATAATCCCAGTGTGCTCTATGGTCTGTGTTGATGCGCCTACTTATGTCACGTTATGTTTGCTTCAATTGAAGCTGTCGTAGCATTGTTTTCTATACTTTTCAATTTCCTAACTGACTACGTTCGTGGCACTTCAGGGCTTTTTTCCTTCTGTGACTATTGAGATGATTAGCCAACTTAAACAATACTGCTTGTGCTGCCTGTGACATGTATTTTTTGTTTGTGTGCCAAGGGTGTGCTTTGTGACTGTATTTGTTTGGTTGCTGCAATAAACAATGAATATGAAACTATGAAAACCATACTTGCCGTACACTCTATTGCGAACTGTGCACTTGAGCCAGTGCTTTGTGCATCATACCTTACATCATACATTGCTGTACTCAAAAGCTCTCAAAAGTACTAGCACCAGTATTTGCACTACGAATCATGCATGCTTCGCCAGTGTCTGGAAGTGTTGCTGCCTTTCTATGCTGCCCCTCCTTTACCAGTCACTTTCATTGCGTTCCCAATTGCACATTAACAAGGCCATAACTAGCAGGAACTCGAGCACATTTGACTGGCAAAGGTTGGGGCGCGCTGAAAGGCAGCAACCTTCGAGAGGTACGGGCTCGAAAACTCGGATTCTACAGAAATACTTGTATTTGGGCGTGTTGGTTCATATCTTTTCAGGAGGACACAGGGGCGCAACAAAAACACACGGACATAGAAGTAGACAGGGACGAGCGCTCGTCCCTGTCTACTTCTATGTCCGTGTGCTTTTGTTGCGCCCCTGTGTCCTCCTGAAAAAAAAAATTCTACAGAAAGACCGCTTTATAATTCGCGCCAAAAGCGTACGTATGCGTGACGTCATTCTACGTCACGTTTGCGTAGTTTGCCCCCCAAAATCCAGGGGGCGCTGGAGTGCCCATGAGCCGCCATTTTTTGGACCAATGGGCGTCTATGGAGCCTTCGCTACCAGTATACATCTACCTTCGCGGTTCCGGCAGCCGTGGCTACCACTTCTGCTAAATCGCTGTCTTCACTTGTTGCAGGCATGTGATAAAAAGCGGTCGTCTGCAGCAGCCCAATCATCAGGAGCTATGCGCATGCGCATCGGACACCATCGCAACGGAAGGTGTCATTGTGCTACGGCAGTTCAGCGACTGGGGGCGTCATCTTCGCCAATATAAAGGGACTGAGCGCCAGTCAAGGGACATTCAGAGCGGTTCCGGCAGCCGTGGCTACCACTTCTGCTAAATCGCTGTCTTCACTTGTTGCAGGTGGGCGCACAAATCTATTATCTGTTATGTTTCTATGGCTGCCGGGCTGCTCTGAAATTCCAAGTGTTATTGCCCTTGTTTCAATTGGCCGGGAGAGATACACCCTGTCATAATGGAAGGCAAAAGTGATCCTTTAGCCGAATTTGCTAACACTTTCGCTGAAAAAACACCAAACAGTATAAAAGAAATAGTCAGAGTTCTAACAGATATGACTTCTAGGTTCGTGGAAGTCATGACTGAACTAAAGGATGAAGTAAAACAGTTGCAGTCATCAAATACTGCCATTCAGACGGAACTTACCTCGGTCAGAACAGGAATGGACTTTATGAATGAAAACTTCGAAGAATTCAAAACTGAAGTTCAGACTCTCCGTAAAGAACTTGACGATGCGAAAAAACTGGGCCTTGAGTGTCAGAAAGAGAACCGGATTCTAAGTAAGGAACTCGCTGAAACCAAGAAGCAACTAATTGAACTAAAGCAGTACAGTAGGAATAACAACCTCGAACTGAAGGGCATACCTGTTGCTGACAGTGAGGACCTTAACAAGGTTGTTGAAACAGTCGCTTCATGCTTGTCTACAGAACTACCCAGCCATGCCATCGAGGTTGCACATCGTGTAGCTACTAAGGCTAAAGGACCACCAGATGTGATTGTACGGTTTGCCTCAAGGACCAACCGAGACAAATTCCTTGCTGCTGCGAAAAAGTCACGACTAAACGTATCAATGCTTGGGTTTGAAGGAACTGATCCTATATTCGTCAATGAACACTTGTGCCCAGAAAATAAGATACTTTTGGGGAAAGCAATCCAAACCAAACGCGATGTCGGCTGGAAGTTTGCTTGGGTGTCTGAAGGAAAAATATTAATGAGGAAAGCAGAAAAATCGAAGGTGGTTCATGTGACCTGCGAAGCAGATCTAGAAAGAATAACCCGGGCCCAAGGGACACAAGCACAAAGCGATAATAACCCTGACTTGAGCTCATAATGGCTTCCAGAACAAACATATCCATACTTCATAGTAATGTTCGCAGTCTGAACAAAAACCTGAGCCCCCTACTTTCGTTTATCGTTGAGCAGGGGAAGTCTTTTGAAATCATAGCGACCACGGAAACGTGGCTGAAAAAGAACGAAAATATAACAATTCCTGGTTACACGACATTATCACAACCACGGAACTCGGAGAGTCGTGGTGGCGGTGTGGCGATGTTTGTTACAGATAGCCTGCATTACACTATCTTATCATCAGTTTCATCTTGTTCGCCAGAACTTGAAGCACTATTTCTGAAACTTGAATGGGGACTAGTAGTGGGCGTAGTTTACCGACCCCCGAGCTCAAGTCTTACCATGTTTTTTGACAAATTGGAAATAATCTTGTCATCTTTAGCCAAGAACTACAAAAATGAAGTTATAATCGTTGGGGACGTTAATATTGACACACTTTCTAGGAACACCATGGATTATACATATCTACTTCAGTCATACAACTTTCGCAATTTGATTAATTCTCCGACGCGTATAACCACTTTTTCGGCAACATCTATCGATCATGCACTGACAAATATTGACACAGGCGCACACGCAGGTGTATATCAAACCCCAATTTCGGATCACCTGCCGATTTTCGTTAACGTAGACACACCTCCTGCAATAAAAGAGAATAAATCGAGAACTGACATTAAGCTAGATTATGAATCATTCCGCAAAAAGTTGTTATTACTCAATACTGACCTAATCTATCATGAAGATGTTAATATAGAATTCTCTAACCTGATTACAACCCTTGTGGATCTAATAAAAAACAGTAGCCGAAGTACAACAGCCTCGAGGCGTTACAAGCCAATTTGTCCGTGGATGACAGAAGAAATTTTGAACGTATTAAAGAAGAAGGACTATTGGTATCACAAATGGCTACATCATAGAAGTAACCAGTACTACTTGTACCAGTTCAAATGCGCACCTAATAAATCAGTGTCGTTAATGAGAGCCCGCAAAAAGGAATATTTTGCACGCCGAATTAAAGCCGCCACTGGGAATTCAAAGGAAATGTGGCAAATTGTAAATGAGGCGACACATAACTTTAAAAAACGTTCTGTACTTCCCTCCAATGTAACTGAGCAGACAGTAGAAGACTTTAATACATTTTTCACCAAAGTTGGCCCTGATCTAGCATCGAAACTTCCTGATATAAGTACTAGCAGTGATCTTCCGCGGCCAGTTTTAAACTCTTTCTTTCTGCACGAAGTCGAATTAACTGAAGTGATGTGTGTTGTTATGGATTTAGTTACAAACAAGGCGGCAGGCTACGATGGCATTCCTGTGAAGGTAATTAAAGAAAATATTGATGTTCTAGGACCCATATTATGCCATTTATTCAACCATTCAATACTCAACAGCACATACCCATCATCCCTAAAGATAGCACGTGTTACTCCTGTATTCAGGGACGGCGACTCCTCTGACCCTTCCAGTTACAGACGTATCTCTGTACTTAGTGTTATTAATACCATATTCGAAAAAATTCTTAACAAACGTATTCATCAGTTTCTTCAGAAATATAACATTATATGCCCAGAGCAGCACGGATTTCGCCCTTAGTACTCCACCAGCTCAGCAGTCATGACTCTTACCCAGGCAATTAATGATGCTTTACACAATAACAGACTCGCAGCAGTTATATTTCTGGACATTAAAAAAGCCTTCGACACAGTTAACCATGACATTATGCTAAATAAACTAAAAATATATGGACTTCGCGATAAGGTGCTTGACTTTTTCTCTAGCTACCTCACAAACCGCCAACAAATTGTTTCAATGAAATCTTTATCGTCATCCATTCAGCGCCTACTCACAGGGGTACCACAGGGGTCTACTCTTGGTCCGCTGCTCTTTTTACTGTACGTAAATGATCTGCCCAAAGTATTAACTTCATCCAAAGCCATCATGTATGCTGATGACACTGCCATTGTTGTTACTGCTCATCATACGGTCGAACTTGAAAGCATAGCAAATACAGAACTGGAAAAAATCTCCGACTGGTTTCTCACAAACAAATTAACAATCAATGATAAGAAAACTAAATACATACTGTTCCACTCAAAGAAAAAATCAATTCATTCAAGTGATATTACATTAACTATTAACCAGACCCAGCTTGAGTCAACAAATACTTTTACTTACCTTGGAGTCACACTGGATAAACATTTACACTGGCAACATCATATTGAGGCGACTTGCACTAAGATGGCATCCGGTTGTTATGCTCTTCTCCAGACGCGCGAATACTTTGATACCAATATCCTGCGCGTCCTATACTTCACATTAATACATACTCACCTTTCATATTGCATCGAGTCGTGGGGCTGGACGTATAGTACATACCTAGAGCCTATTAAAAAGTTACAAAAGAGAGCACTTAGAATAATTTCATTTTCTAGTTACACTGCACACAGTAAGGCACTATTTACTAAACTACGCGTCTTACCACTCAATTTACTTCGTGAGAAAAGAACTGCTGAATGTGTTTATAAAATAGTAACAAACAACCTTCCGTTTGATATATCAATATTTAACATCCCGCCACTTTCAACACGGAGCCGCACGTACGGCAAATTTAATTTGCCAGTGAAAAGAAATGTATATGGAGAGCGTCTCCTAGAGTTCACGGGCGCAAAAATTTGGAATAATCTACCACATGACCTAAAGACTGCCTACAACTTTTCCATTGGAATAAAAAATTATTACCTTATAAAGAATGACACACTTTGAATTCATACTTTCATTCTTTTTTTTTCTAGTCGTCTGATATTATTTGCATGTAGCAGAAACCTGATACCTTGATTTATTTATAGATTTATAAATTTGCGTCTATTCTAAAAGTGTTTTGTGATTAAAAAGTGTGCACTGAAATCATTTTATCCTCCTCTCGTGTGTTGTACCCTTGTGATGTTTTGTAAATAGTTCACAACTATTTTCCTCTAGCTTTTTGTGATGCCTTAATTTTGGTGTAAGTTCTATGCGTTTTGTTTGATCTGTAAGTTTTTAGTTTATATAATCTGTAATATATGTGTTTCTTTTGTTGATGCTCTTACAAGTGTTGAGAGTGATGTATAGCCTTTTTTTTTACTAACTTGCTTACTTTATTTTGGTATATTGTTGCCTGCATGCTTGTATACATTTTCTCTATTGGACCCGTTACTAGCCGTTGGCTATGGGTCCGAGCAGTGTTTGCGTACAATTGTAAAGCAACAAAGATCAATAAATCAAAAAAAAAACTCCATCCTGGCGTTGCACGAGAACCGCGCCGAGGCCGATGTTGCTGGCGTCGGTGTGCATTTCAATGTCAGCCCGCTCATCAAAATGGGCAAGAACGGGCGCCGTTTGAAGACTAAGGCAGAGCTCGGCGAAAGGCGCGTTTTGCTCCTGGGTCCAAACAAAATGTGTGGCATCGCGGGTGATGCGAGTCAGTTGTTCTGCGCGGTTAGCGAAATTTTCCATGAAACGCCACTAGTAACTGGAGAGCAGGAGAAAGCGACTGACACCTTTCTTGTCACGTGGGGTTCGAAGTTCCGCCACCGCTGCAAGGTTATCGAGATCGGGCTTCGCGCCGCCTGCGATAACGACATATCCGAGAAATTTCAGCTCTTGATAACCGAAGTGGCATTTTTGGTGCTTCAGTGTCAGGTTAGCTGAACGAAGGTCTTCGATGACCATCCCCTGGTGTTCAAGGTGTTGACTAAACGAGTCGGCGAAAACAACCACGTCGTCGAGATAGACTACGCTACATTTTCATTTAAGACCCGCGAGGACAGTGTCCATCACCAGCTGAAATATGGCAAGCGCAGAACAAACCCGGAACGGTAGAACTTGAAGTTCATAAAGGCCGTCGGGAGTGACAAAGGAGTTCTCACCGTCCCGTTCATCGACTTCAAGTTCCCAGTCGCCACTTTTTAGGTTGATGGATGAAAAGTACCGAGCGCGCTGAAGGCGGTCGAGAGAGTCGTCAATACGTGTCAATGGGTAAACGTTCTTTTTGGTGACTGCATTGAGCTTCCGGTATTCGACGCAAAAACGCATCATGCCGTTCTTCTTTTCAACGAGGACGACCGGCGGGGACTATGGGCTGTTGGAAGGCTGGATAACGCAATCTTCGAGCATCTTCCTAACATATGACTTAATGACTTGTGGATTCCTAGATTTGAAGTTGGGCGGTGCACATGCCGAGAGGAGCAATCAGATGACTGCCCGCCGTGCAAACGTGTGTGTCAGACCATGGCGTGAGAACTTTTTAAAAATGGCAGCGATCTGGATGTTCAGAATCGAGTAATCAGCACCAGCATCTAATAACTCTCGAACGTGGCTACCATCTAGGATCACAGGGATGTCCAAGGAAAGCCGCTCGCGAGTTGGAGGCTCCGGTGGCGGTGACCGGGCATAGGAGTCGTCTGCAGTCCATGCCACTGGTAATTCGTCGGCGTCCCGTGCGCGATGTAACGGCGTCAGTGTGTTGGAGGGATCGGTGAGCGCGGACCTCGTAATCGTCGATGCATAGTCATGCGTCAGCGTCGACGTGTCGGAACGATCGGGGACTGTGGACCTCATAACCGTCGAAGCGCCGTTAAGTCGAGTGAGTCGGAGTGAACGATGACCACGGACTTCGGAACCGTCAAGGCGTCGTCACGTCATGTCCGCGTCGATGGGGGGTCTCCCGCACAGCGATGTCCAGCGAGCCGACCTCCTAATGTCGATGGCTTCAGTTTTCCCACCGTGCGCTGGGCGACCGGCCCTGCGCCGCCCGGAAAAAACTCGCGGTGGGTGTTTAAAGACGACCCCTGGGCGATGGGGAACGAGCCTGCGTCCGACGAGACTAAAGCCAGCGTTGATCTTCAAGGAAATCCGCGACGGCCCGGGGTAGTTCGCCATAGCGCGGGCCAGGAGAATCTGCGGGAAACCCTTCGAGGCCCAGATGGCGGTAGGGGCAGTGCCGATAGAGGTGACTACGTTCGCCACAGTGAAAGCATACTCGGCGTCGATCGGGGGTGCGCCACACGTCGGAATTGCGCGTGGACGGTCGGGGAGCTTCCACGTACTGCAGCACGGGCGCAGGCGGCCGCGGCATCTCCGCAGGAGCCGGAACGAAGGATGTCGAAGCGGGAGCAGTGCACCGCAGGGCTTCGCCGTAAGTGAGACGACGTGCAGGCGAGACAGGGAGAGGAGATGGGCGAGGCTCATCGGCAGGTAAAGACGTCTGAAGCGCTTGCTGCACCTTCCCGCGGTAAAAGGTCGCTAAGGAGCTGGGAGCCGTGAGAGGTGCTCCGTACAGCTACTGGAGTTCGTCGCGCAAAATCGAACGGATCAGATCGCGTAACAGCAAGACGTCGGTTTCGGGCAATGGTAACTCGCCAGGAACGGAGGCGGCGGACACGTGGCTCGTACGTGGACGCTCTTTGCTGAAGAGCCTTCTTAATCGTGGAAGACTCGGCGAGAAACTCGGCGACAGTCTTCGATGGGCTGCGAACAAGGGCAGCAAAAAGCTGCACTTTTATGCCACGCATGACATGGCGCAGCTCTTTCTCCTTGGACATTGCAGGGTCCGCGCGCTTGAATAGGAGCGTCATGTCCTCTATATATGCTGCAAGGTTCTCATTTGGGAGCTGAACGCGAGATTGCAGCGCACGTTCTGCCCGTTCGTGACGATCCGAGCAGCCGTCAGTTTCTAGGAGACGGCGCCGGATCTCTCTCCAAGTGGAAAACTGCTCTTCGCGGTTTGCGAACCATGTCCGAGCACTGTCGTCCAGGCTGAAGTACACTTTCCTGAGCTGGGCGGCTACATCCCACTGGGTGAACGTGGCAACTCACTCGTAGTGCTGCAACCAGTCTTCCGCGTCTTCAAAGTTGTCGCCGTCGAAGGACTTCGGGATGTGGGGACCCTGGAGCGTGAAATAGGGGGTGGTTGCGCAAGGCATTGGTGTGGCGCCGAGTTGTTCCGTGGACACTACCAGTAGTGAAGGCTCGGGTGGTAAGCCTCGGAGCCGGTGGCTTGCACTGTGAAATGACGTCTTGATGGTTGTAGGGCTGGAACTCCGGCTAAATGTGGGGGTAAGGCACATGGAATCGATGCCACTTTCATCAGATTATTTACGGCGTTGGTTACAAGACAGGCACCCGCAAAGAGAGGGCTCAGAGCACGTTGTTGTTGTTACCGTCACACAATGGCACAAGCACACACGTGGGGATTGGCTAAGTATTGGGGAGCACTGAGAGATTTTGAGATCAATCTTCGCATAGACGAAAATAAAATGAATGCTGATGAAGAAAGAAGTAAACAAAAAGAAACAGCGAAATTTGTAGCTGAGATATTAAAAGATGATAATTCTAAGAATAATAATAATATTGAAAAAAGTAAGCAACGTAGCGGATTTGATTCCATTAATAAATTTTGGACGGCGGCAAAAACGGACTATTGGCTGCACACTAGTAGGGTGGCTCCAAATGACAATATGACTGGGCTGCTCAAACTAAAGCCAAGCTGCTGTAATGGCTTCTCTTAAAGCCGTTTTTTCATCATGGGGAAGCGGCGACAAAACAGCAAAAAATGGTCTATGGATTCGTGTTCCCCACAGAACACGCAGACGGGACAAAGCGGTGAACTTCAACGTCCTCCAATTCGAGCGCCACCAGCGTCGGCGTCTTTTTGCCAGAGCGCGACTTGGCAATATGCAGCTAGCATTTTAGCCACATCACATAATGGAAGTCTCTGCGTTACTGCGCTCGACGGAGGGTAGGATAGAAACAAAAATGAAATGCTGACATATATAAGCTCGTAATGGAGACTGGTATGGCTGACTGTAAAAACTATTAGCGCAGTCGTTTTAACATTTTGCAAATAGGCCAATATCGAGGATGCAGATGTTTGTTCTGGAGGGTTAGAATGTTCGTATTCATACAAGGATGGCAGACCACGTAGCAATGAATGAAAACTAGTTAAATGAAACTCTGAGAGGAAGGTCATTAAGGAATGTAAGAAAAGGGAAGGCCCAAGTACAATGCCTTTGGGAGAAAGGCAGGATGAGCAAGAGTTAACATGGGCCAACTGCTGACAGCGGTCTAGGATCACTTAAATCCAGCTATGAATAGTAGGATCGAAGGCATTATTCTACAAGGGTTTTTATCGCATCCTTTTTCAAAGAGACCAAGGTGCAAGTGAATGTGACGAAGAATCACAAGTTAGCTATAGCAGGAATGCTTTGTAGAATGCGCGGCGATATAGAAAGACCAATTTAATGAGCCACAACAATCTCGCCGTGTGAGAGTATGTAATGTTTTTCATGATTAGGAACACATGCTAGTCGGAGAAATGGTGCAATGATTAGGTGTTTGTGAAGTTATGAAAACTAAAAAATTTGCCAGATTTTGCTGTATGCCGCCATGCCTGGTTAATATCCACCGTGTAATATGAAGACTTGGACCATGGACAGTTTTACCGGGAACGATTTTTTTCAACGCATGAACGCCTTTTGAACATGGAAACTTGTTGTTTGGACCACGGACAGTACATGAGTTCCTTACCTGGGATGAACATGTCATATAGATTTGCAAAGGCTAAGGAAGTTGCGGCATATATATACAAATTACGAGAAGGGGCGATTGCGAAAACATGTTACAATGTGTTTCAGTTTTTAGGCGAAAGCATCCTACGATAGGCTATAACAATATGCTGCAACTGCTCTGTTAATCGGCAAACGAAGGTTAATAAAGTGCTGAGTAAAATTTCAATAAATATTGTGCACGGGACACAACTCAATAATAGACAATTAGAAGATCTCATGAATGATTTAAGCCTATTGAATTTTTAAAGACAGTTATATCAATATGTGATTTAAAAGCAAATGATTATAACATCAGTTAAAAAAAAACCCTGCGAACAAAGCAAGACTGCTAAGGCCAACGGAGAAATTTGTGATGCCACGAGTTTATACAAATTATGGGAAAAGAACTGGCAGGTATTATTTGCCACAGTTGTTTAACAGTTTACCTGAAGAGCTCCTGAGTATCAGCTTCGGAAAAAGCAAAAGTCCTATTAAGAAACTGGGTACATTCATGATGGATTGTTTTTATTTTTTTATTTTTTAAATCTTTCTTTCCTGCTTGGCATAATCCTATTTCTGAAAGTTTTGCAATTTTTGTGATGTCTCTTTTGTACTTATTTTATTCCTTTATCTCATTTTTTTACTGAGTCTCATAAGCGTGACGGTGTCTTCAGTTAGAAAATGAAAGGTGCACTTTTAGAACTGGATGCATTTGGGGTGGTGTATTGTTGTTTACTCCTTTCTGGCTCTGTGACTAAGCAGAACTCTGTTTGAACATTGGCACTGTTTTCTTGATGTTTTATTCCTGTGCATCTGCTTATTGCTACGTCTTTCACTCGGTGCATGAGTGTCGTATCACTTTTTTGAGGATGTACCTTTTTTAAAAAAATATGTTGATTTATGAATCAAATGAGTACATTTTTGAATGTTTCGTTGTCCGGTATATAGGTGCGGCAGAAAATTAGTATGTAAATATTGCGGACAATAAATCTTCTTTTCCTCTAAAAAATGAAATAATTATTACTGCATATTAGGAGAAATATATTGTCATTGACAGTTATATTGTGAGCAGAAAGGAAAGCGAAAAGAGGGAAGCCAACAGACTATTTGACATCCGTCATGCAGGTAAAAACGAGCCCCTCTTTTTCCCTTCCCTTGTTTGCTCAATAGCTAACGCGGGCCTCGAATCTCGCAGCCTTGATGCCGTAGGTAGTATAAGAGGGTTCTCACTCAGCTTCCACCGTCACCGCTCAGTCACGCCAGAGATGACGTACTACGTCCTCGGCTATGAACGATGGTGGCGCTGGTGAAAGCTTTCAATGTTTGATTGCACTGCATGTAAATACCCCCAAAAGCATAAGATTGTACAGCCGCCACTGTAGCTCAGTTGGTAGAGCGCAGAATGCCAAATTCGGAGGTCGTGGGTTCGGATCCCAACGGCGGTATGTGGTTGCTTTTCATTCCACTGTCTAATCGATTATATTTAAAATAATCACCACATTAATCTCCTATTGATGAAGAGCACAAATTAAAAAAAACATCATTTATGCTAGTTGGTTTCGGTGATTGTTGTCTTCCGTCATGTATTTTCTCAGAATGTAGAACTTGGGGAAAACATAATGATCACGCAGGTAAACAAATAAGCTGCGTTAGTGCTATTATATGTCGACATCCAACGCAACTAGCTAATGAACGAAAAATGAAAGGTGTTCCGTTACGAGACCGGAATTGGGTAGAGTGGGTAAAGAAACAAACGCAGGCTAACGACATCCTAGCCGAAATAAAGAGGAGGAAATGGGCTTGGGCAGGGCATATAATGCGAAGGCAAGGTAACCGCTGGTGCTTAAGGGTGACGGTGCGGATTCCAAGAGAAGGCGAGCGTAGCACGGGGCAGTAGAAAGTTAGGTGGGCGGATGAGAGTAAGAAGTTTTCGGGGATGCGGTGGACGCAGCTGGCAAAGGACAGGGTCAGTTGGAGACACATGGGAGAGGCCTTTGCCCAGTAGTGGGCTTATTCAGGCTGATGACGATTGATGGTGATGAATGGAACACACTTCCAAGTTGAGTGAAGATTCTCTTATAGCAAGCATTCTTGCTGTCATCCCATTGTTGGCGGTGCGGGCTGGGCAACAGTTTTTTTCTTCCTTTTTCTCTGCCCACACTAAAATATCCTATTACTGATTTACTGCCGCACAGTCTGCAAAACAAAGACCAAACGCAACATATACATTACACTAATAGCACAAAAATGGGCAATTACAGTAATAACGAATATATTCTTGAATACTCACAGACTCGTACTTGATGGAGCTCGGTATGCTAAAGATTATTCCATTGTTCTCCTTTAGACTTTTATCCATGTTCGAAGCCGCAGATGTAAATAACTACTAAACCACTCTGTCATTTTGTAACCTTACTCGCTACACAACAGTTTGCGACAGTAGGTGTCGTCACCCATTTGTCACTCCAAATACGGGATGCAATGATTCTCTTTTAACCTAGAGAGATGTCTGAATACTACTGAAAACACCAACATATCAGTTAAGCACATGCCAAGGAGGAGCCTCATAAGTATCCTGTACCTTTTCGAAGACAGGTGTTCACTGGTATCGAAAATTCTCGATAAATTCTGGAGGTGTTTGCTGGTATCGAAAATTCTCGATAAGTTCTCGAGGTATTTGCTGATATCGAAAGAAATATGTCGTTGCAAAATCTGTAAACCGTGTTACTCCTGCTTATGTATCACGTGTAGACAATGCGACAGTGTTGCCGTTTTATTTATTTGCTTTGCTGCTTTTCAAAGGCTGTAATAAATGTGCGTTAATATAATGCTTGAAACATGGTCTATTCAAACGGTGGCAATTTATTTCATAGCGATGTCACCTGCAACTTGCTTGCAAATAACGGGCGCAACATGCCCTTCAAGCTGATTTAGGCAGCTTTTTTCTCGGCGTTCCCTCTATCTGTGTGACAGATTGTACCAGTGAGAGGCAAATAAACCAAACTTTGAGCTTCTTGAATAGGCCATATTCACACCGTCAATCAGGTGACAGTGAAATATTCAGAATATAACCAACCCCCATCAATAGCCTTAACGGATTACGGGAAGGATTAGACTTAGTCCAAAACACTTGAGTCAGTAGAAACCATGCGCGCTATTGGACATTTTATATTCAGCGTAGCAACTGTTACTGCCTAAAGAACGTTATTGCAGTAACAGCCGCATTTCTGGCCCCTATTAGGTAGTATTGATTATTGATGTAGCACAAAGGTAGTATAGGGTCACGAATAGTCGAATGCGACTTACGACTTAACGGCGACGACAAACATATTAACGGTCAGAAAAAATTACGAGGCACACTTATGTCTCCTTAGGTGCAAAATGCGAAAGCTGCATTCTGTCCACTACCTGCGCCATCTTTTCTACCCACGCCGTACATTGCAAAGGAGGTTTTCAGTAGAAGCCGCAGGATGGCGCTACGACTGCACGCAGTCCCTTGATAATGTCAAGGGGCTTTAACGCCAAGCACGGAGGAAGTTTCCCGGAAACGAAGGAAAACTGTTGCTTGCTTCATTGCAACGTCTTTAATTAGCATGCTCATAATTACTCATGCAGGCCTCAGTATATATTCCGAAGACACGCTTTTAAGAACTGTGCAATCACTCGACGCGCCTTTATTCAACTTCAAACGCTGAAGTGTCGTAACAGGAAGAGGAAGCCGTTCTGAACGGATGTGTCTTGAAATGCTTCTAGCTCGAAACAGCGCATCGGCCGTCTGCTGAGGTCACCCGACAACTGAATTTGCCACGGGCTCGTATAAAATTGTCCTCCCTCGACTTCCTACCGGAAATGTTGTCCTCAACGCCGTCTTTGTGCATGCTGATCTCACGGGTAGCCCATACCATGCTTTCGACTTCCGAGACGCGCTCGCGTAGATTCTGGACTTCCGTGAGATTATGTGTATTGGTCAGTACCAAATGAGCCACGCTTAGATGGTTACCTGCGAGAGCAGTGTCTCAAACCAGAAGCTTATTGTCAAAGCAGAGTTCCACGTCAAAGGTCTAAAATGTTTGTTTGAACCGGACACCAAAAACGTGAAGCTTAAGTTTCTTTGGATCCCGCGCTATGTGGAGCACCGGAGGATTTTGGAAGCTTTGGAGCCTTTTGAAGCCGTACAAACGATCGAACTTGAGAAGTGGCGGTGCCCCAGAATGGAGCACATGGAAAAAGTGAACAGTGAAATCTCGCTCACGTTTAAGGACGGGGTGTTAGCAAGTACAATTGCTCACACGCTCAACGTTTTCGGGGTACAAGCTTTATTTGTGATCTCAGGCAGGCATCCACTGTGTCTTCGTTGCAGCCTTATGGGCCATGTACGACGTCAGTGCCGTATGCCTCGATGAACCCTTTGCCGACTCTTTGGGCACATATTATAGACAACTGTGTCATGAGTTATGCTCACAGGTTACGCCACTTACGCCAGGCTACATGAGGATGAAGTGGTGTCATGTGTCGGATGTTGTGAAAGCGTCTAGTGAACAGAGTCATGAGCTCCCAGCAGAAGAAGGACCAGAGACTTCTGCACACAATGAGGGCAAGGGACCGCCTGCAAGTACGGGCAAACAGGAATCCCCGTCTCCGGACCCAGAGCCGCGGGACCCGGGTCTGTCTGGGCCTGCTAATTTGAGTCCTGCGCTTGCTGCTCAGGAGTCATCTGTCACCCAGCGGTCACGAGAGCTGAACGCCCCTTCTGTAGAGTCAGTGGAGGCGCTACAGCCAGTGAATGTGCGACATGCCTTCTTCGCCGGCGATGCCCCTTCGTCGCCGGAGTGCAGCAGTGTGTCGCCTGAAGTGTCAGCCTCTTGTGTGTTCGGTGCCCCGTCGGCTGTCAGCGTGGTTGCGAGCGACGTGGTCCACTTGGCCTCATGAGCCGATGCATTGGCTGTCTCGGAAGAGACGTTAAACAACAGCGTACCATTGAAGCGTCCTGCAGATGATGAGGTGTGTGTCGGTGGCGATGAGCAGATGGCACCTGGTGTGGTGGCATTGGCAAGGGTAACCTCAAAATGAAGGGTGATGTCTGCCCTACAGGCCACAGATTTGCAGGCGGGCCGCACCAGTACAGGGCATGGTGTTCAATAAGACAAGCACCAAAAATGGCGGGCGTCGCATCATTTCAGGTCGCTACGCTTAACATTAGGGGTTTGCGTAACCGTTGAAGGCAGCAACAGTTCCGGCATCATTTAAAGAAATGGGGTGTGAGTGTGGCCGCCATCCATGAAGCCAAGCTGTGCTCAGCTGAGCAGACATTAGCTGCTATCGATCCTTTTTAGTCAGATTTCATTGTTATCGTTAGTGACTCGAGAGGCCTATCAGGAGGGTGGAGGCTATTCTTTGAGAGCACATTGGAGATTTCTGCCGCGTCGTATCACGCAGATGGTAACGGGCGACTTATCTGAGGAGACCTCGCAATTTCGGCTGTGCAGTGACGAATTATTTGTGTTTATGCCCCTGCAAAGCAGCGTGATTGAAGGCGATTTTTCCTATCACCAGTCGACCATTTGTGCACGGATCGTAAAATTATGCTGTAAGTGTTAGGACCCTAGTGCTGCTTTACGTACTGATTTGGCGTGCGAATATAACCTGGTGGATGTTGGGCAAGATAAGGGACATAATATTCATTTCACTCAGCTTCAGCGCTCCTCTAGTGGTCGCCTTGACAGGATTTACGTTTCAGCAGATATGTCAGCCAGCGTTTTTGGTTACTGGGTGCGGCCCCTATTCTTCAGTGATCACTGCATGGTGTCTCTTCAGATAGGGAGGTACAGTCGGCGCATACTCCATCCTCGATGGGAGCGGTGGAAGTTGAATAGCTGTCTGCTCTGAGATGCAATCCTCAAACTTGCTGTATCTACTTAATTGAAGGGCACATGGTCACGCGCTGATCTCAGTTTTGGAAAAAATGGTTCTTATTTAAATAAGAAACAAAAACGTGGCTATTGAAGCCTCTATAAGAAACAAGTTTTTAAAGAAACATCACCTTCGAGAGCTCATCCGTACTTTGATTGAGCTACACGAGTTAGAGAGTATTAGCCCAGGTGCCTATGTAGAAGATATCACTGCCATAAAAGCACACCTTCAGCAGTTTGAAACCGAAAGATACAAGGGGCCCTTGATAAGGTCTAGGTCCCGTAGGCTTCTGGATGAGCAACCATGCTGTCGGGCAATGGGCGATGAAAGGAAGACTGCTCTTGCTGAAGAAACATTGAAAATTCAGTATGGTGGTTAGATATACAACGATGTTCCTGATATTATCGAGGCTTTATTTGAATATTATTGGGGGCAGTTTAGGGGGTGTGCGGGCATAAATGCGAGATCAGATTACAGTCGCTTATTCGATGCCTTTGCTCGACTCGACGATGAGCAGAATGCTGTAGCGGAGGGGCCTATCACTTTGGACGAAATTAAATCTTCCATTTCTGACCTGACGGCACACAAATCTGGTCCAGATGGTATTACTAGCGAATTCTGTAAAACGTTTTCCAATTGCCTAGCGCCTGTTTTGAGGGAGGTTTTCCAGGCTTCTTATGATGTAGGTTTTTTGCCCCACCCCCCACCCCACTTTCCCTTCTGGGCATACTGTGTTCATTCCAAAAAGCAAAGATACAAATTGGTCGAAAACAGTTCAGAGATATTCTCACGTAGTGGTGACGGCAGTCGAAGCAGCGATGAAGACGGACAAAAGGGTCTTCTAAAAGAAAAATGTTTACTGGGGCTGACTTGCACCCAAAATGGACTGAATAACTCGGCGGTGGCGAAGCGAAAAGCGTGCTCGGCGGTCGTCGTACAGAATGCCCGCCGCTGTCGGCAGTGCTCAATTTAAAGCTGATAGCGAAGTACCGGAACAACGTAGAATCAGCTCTGCCTGGCTGCGATCAATCGAGATAAATCTAGTCGCGTCTTGTGTCGCAAACAATGCGATAAAGTGGTGTGGCGGCAGATTTGAAAAAAAGAACAAACTGCAAATATTCGCAGCATTACTCCCCTCTCAAAGAAGCATCGACCCTATGCATTAAAACAAATAATGTGACTAGTAAGAGAAAAAAACGGATCTTGTGAAAATAAAGTATGGAAATGCATCGACCTTTAGCGCGCATAATACGGCTTCAAACGGACTACATGGACAACTTCTGGTCGTACGCGGCGTCGCTGGGATGCAGTCCTTGCGTCAGGGATGACTTCATAATCCAGTTCACCTAGCCGACGAAGAACCTTGTACGGGCCAAAATAGCGGCGCAAAAGCTTTTCACTCAATCCACGGCGGCGAATAGGCGTCCACACCCAGCCTTGGTCTCCTGTCTTGTATTCCGCGTTGCGTTTTCGTAGGTTGTAGCGTCTGGCGTCGGACCGCTGCTGACCTTTGATCCGTAATCGGGCAAGCCTTCGAGCTGCTTCTGCGCGTTGAAGGTAGGCGGCAACGTCGACGTTCTCTTCTTCTGTAACGTTGGGCAGCATGGCGTCTAGCGTGGTCGTGGCCTCCCTGCCATGGACGAGCCTAAAAGGCGTCATCTGGGTGGTCTCCTGTACTGCGGTGTTGTAGGCGAAGACGACGTAAGGCAGGATGACATCCCACGTTTTGTGCTCGGCATCGACATACATGGCGAGCATATCGGAGATGGTTTTGTTCAGGCGCTCGGTCAGTCCGTTGGTCTGCGGATGGTATTCAGTTGTCCTCCGGTGGCTGGTTTGGCTGTAACGCAGGATGGCTTGCGTTAGTTCCGCCGTGAATGCTGTTCCTCTGTCCGTGATGAGCACATCAGGGGCGCCGTGTCGAAGAAGAATGCACTCCACGAAAAATTTGGCGACTTTTGCTGCTGTTCCATTCGGTAGGGCTTTCGCCTCGGCGTAGCGGGTCAGGTAGTCGGTCGCAATGATGATCCACTTATTTCCAGATGTTCACGTTGGAAAAAGGCCAAGCAAGTTCATGCCGATCTTCTGAAAGGGCCTTGAGGGAGGTTCAATGGGCTTCAGAAATCCTGCTGGTCGTGTGGGAGGGGTCTTTCGTCGCTGACAATCTCGGCTGATTTTCACATAGTGTGCGACATCGGCAGACAGTCGGGGCCAGTTATACTTGTCTTGAATGCGGCGGAGCGTGCGAGTAAACCCGAGATGTCCAGCTGTCGGCTCGTCGTGTGAAGCCTGTAGAACTTCTTCGCGGAGACCAGCAGGTACAACAAGGAGGTAGGCTGTTTTGCTCGCTGTAAAGTTCTTCACAGGGACCTCCTTCTGCACACAGAAGGAAGACAGTCCTCGCTTGAATAAACCGGGCGGTGAAGACACCTTGCCTTCCAGATACTCGATGAGGCCTTCTAGGTCGGGGTCCGAGCGTTGCTGCTGAGCAAAAGAGCTGGGGCTGATGGGTCCCAGGAAGGCGTCCTCATCGTCGTCCAGTGGCGGTGTATCTACAGGGGCTCGTGAGAGGCAATCAGCGTCAGAGTGCTTACGTCCGGACTTGTAAACGACGGTGACGTCAAACTCCTGGAGGCGCAGACTCAATCGAGCGAGTTGGCCAGAGGGGTCCTTCAAATTGGCAAGCGAGCAGAGCGCGTGGTGGTCGCTGATTACCTTGAACGGTCGTCCGTAGAGGTAGGGGCGGCATTTCGACGTAGCCCAGATGATGGCAAGGCACTCCTCAGTTTTCGAATAGTTAGCCTCGGCTATGGAAAGGGAACGGCTAGCCTGTCACTTTTTTGAACGAGGACGGCGCCTAGTCCCACGCTGCTTGAGTCGGTATGAACTTCAGTATCGGCGTTTTCATCAAAATGCGCAAGGATCGGTGGTGACTGTAAATGACGCTCAAGTTCCTTGACGGCTTCTGCTTGCGGCGCTTCCCACTTAAACGGCACATCTGCCTTCGTCAGTTGGATCAACGGCCCGGCGATGCGCGAAAATTTTTCACAAATCGTCGGTAATATGCGTACAGTCCGAGAAATCTGCGCACTGCTTTCTTATCGGCCGGCGGTGGAAATTGTTCAATAGGAGCTGTTTTCTGCGGGTCTGGGCGTACTCCCTCCTTGCTAACGATGTGGCCTAGAAATAGCAGCTCTTCGTAGGCAAAGTTGCATTTCTCTGTTTTCAAGGTTAGGCCAGACGACTTGATGGCGACCAGTACTGTTCGAAGTCTTCTGAGGTGTTCTTCAAAGTTCGAGGCGAAGACAACGACGTCATCTAAATATACCATACAAATTTTGTCACTTCAGGCCTGCCAGCACTGTATCCATTACTCGCTGAAACGTCGCTGGTGCGGAACAGAGACCAAATGGCATCACCTTGAACTCAAACAGCCCATCCGGAGTGATGAATGCTGTTTTCTCGCGGTCTCTTTCGTCGACCTCAATTTGCCAGTAGCCGCTCTTGAGGTCCATCGATGAGATATATTTGGCGTTGCAGAGGCGGTCCTATGTGTCGCCGATGCGGGGGAGGGGGTGGACGTCCTTCTTTGTTATGTTGTTCAATCGGCGGTAATCCACGCAGAATCGAAGTGCGCCGTCTTTCTTTCTCACTAGAACAACAGGTGCCGGCCATGGGTGGTTTCAAGGCTGATGACGTCGTCGCGAAGCATTTCTTCGACTTTGTCCCGGATGGCTCGTCGTTCTCGCGGAGACACACGGTAGGGGCTTTGACGGAGATGTCGGGCGTGTTGATCCGTTATAATGCGATGCTTGGCAATTGGCGTCTGTCGCACCTTCGGCGATGTCGAAAAACACTCACTGTAGCTTTGAAGCAGATTGCGGATCTGGTCTTGTTTGTTCAGGTGCAGGGCTGGGTTGATGTCAAAAGTGGGCAAGTTCTCTTGGTCAGGCGAATCTTCTACGGAGGGGTTGGAGAGGGCGAAGGAGTCTCGTACATCGGATGTTTCGTCTAAGGAAGCAATCGTCGTTAATCTGTTAACGTGTCGGTATTCTTCGCTAAAGTTAGTCAGCAGTACTTCGGCCTGGCCATTGCGCAAATGTGCGATGCCTCTTGCGATGCTGATTCCTCGGTCTAGAAGCAATTGCATGCTGCCCTCGATGCTGGATACAGCGTTAATGGCTTTCGTGGCGCCTACGGTCACGATAACGCTTAATCGGGGTGGGACGCTCACTTCTTCCAAGACACTCAGGGCAACGTGATTTCCCCAGTTTTCATCGAAGCGATGGCTTCGTCCGTCGAAAGCGTGATCAGCTTGGATCGCAGGTCGATGATCGCCTGATGCTCATTAAGGAAATCCATACCCAAGATCACATCGCGGGAGCATTGCGGTAGCACAACATAGGTCGCAGGGTAGGTATGTCCTTTGATAGTCACTCGCGCTGTGCATCGTCCTGATGGCGTAATGAGGTGGCCCCTGCGGTGCGAATTTGTGGGCCGTCCCAAGCAGTTGTGACCTTTCTCAGATGCGCAGCGAATGTTGCATTCATCACCGAGTAATCGGCTCCTGTGTCGACTAGAGCGGTAACTTTCCGGCCGTCGATAGTCACTTCTAAGTCGGAGGTCCTGGTTCTTGCATTGAATGTCGCTCTCGGTGTCGGGTCACGGCTTCGTCGCGTATGCGAGTCGCGGGTGTGGCGTGTGGTCGAAGCTTTTCTGGGTGGCGTCGTCGTTTTGAAGGCAGTTTGCGTTGTGGTCGGGGTTGTCATTTTGTGCGGCGTCGGTGCATCGAGGGTAGGTTCCTCATGCGGCGTCGCGGGTGCAGCGTCTTCATGGGGCGTGGTCAGTGGAGGATCTTCGGCGTTTCGCTCGTGAGCAACCTCATGCCTTTAGTTTCCCCTACGGGGGCTGGGAGACCTTCCTCGTACCGCGGCGGCGTAGCTGCGGCGTGGCGAAGCAAAGCGTGAGGTTGACAGCGATGGTGAGCGCGAAAAGCGGTTCGGCGTGTACTCCTCTCGACGCATGTACTCGTCGATTTCTTGCGGACGTTGCCCGAAGCGTGGTCGTGGGGCGTTAACTGCAAATCCTCGAAGACCGATACGTCGGTACAGGCAGTGACGAATAATATGGCCGGCCTCACCGCAATGGAAGCACAACGGCCGGTTGCCGGAAGTTCTCCAGGCGTCGCATTTCCTGGGGCGTGAGCGTCGGTCAATGGCTTGGCGGGCGGGGATGGGAGGCGCCGTTGTGGAACAAGTGACTCATCTTGGGGAGGACGGGGGGGTTGTCGTTGGGGCTGAGCTGTCCTTAATGCAGCGGCGTAGGTCATGGCCTCGCGTTCTGTGGCCGTCGGGGTGCCAAGTGCCTGTTGCACTTCTTCCCGTACCACATCCATTAGAGTCACTGCTTGTGGCTGTGGGGAGGATGGCAGTAATTGGCGTAGCTGCTCTCGGACGATTTCGCGGATAACTTCCCGCAAGTTGTCGCTGGTGGTGGCCGGCGTGTCCGAACGGATTGCACAGGCAGAGGGAGGGCGATTGTACTGCCGAGCTCGGACGTCGAGGGTCTTCTCAATCGTGCAGGCTTCTTGTATGAATTCCTCGGCTGTTTTTGGCGGTTTGCGGACGAGGCTTGCAAAAAGTTGTTCTTTTACGCCGCGCAGTAAAAACTGAACTTTCTTTTCCTCGGTCATTTCTGGGCGAAATAGGCGCTTCATCTCCTCGACGTAACCGCGGACGGGCTCATTCGGAAGCTGGATCCTGGAGTCGAGGAGTCGTTCGCTCTTTCTTTCCTCACGACGCTGGTGAATGCCGTCAATAGTTCTCTCTTGAATAGTTCCATGTCATAAGGAACGACTCGCAGTTTTCGTACCACGTGTGTGCAGAGCCATTCAATGAGAAGAAAAAGTGCCCAATTTTTGCCGCGTCATCCCGTTTGTTGAATGACGCCACGCGCTCAAACTGGTCACACCATTCTTCAGGGTCTTCGCCTAGGGATCCATTGAAAGTTGGTGGCACCCGCGGCTGCTGCAGTATGATAGGTGTCGACATCTTCGGCGAAGTTGCGGTGCTCGTAGCAGCGTCCTTTAGCTGTCTGCTGCGGTCAGGCAGTTTCCTGAACTCAGGCTCCTCTCCGACGTCGGCTGGCTCGCTGAGCTGCTGGCTCGTCCTCGGGTGCGAAGCGCTG
Source organism: Amblyomma americanum (assembly GCF_052857255.1). Classification (NCBI taxonomy): domain Eukaryota; kingdom Metazoa; phylum Arthropoda; class Arachnida; order Ixodida; family Ixodidae; genus Amblyomma; species Amblyomma americanum. Next base: position 167,670,674 of record NC_135502.1, read on the forward strand.
AGGGCTGGCTTCACGACTTGAAGGGGGCGTCCGGAACATGGAAGGCTACCCCGCACCTCCACCAGATGTCACGTAGTCGTGACGGCAGTCGAAACAGCGATGAAGACGGACGAAAGGGTCTTCTAAAAGAAAACTGTTTATTGGGCTGACTTGCACCCAAAATGGACTGAATCATTCGGCGGCGGCGAAGCGACAAGCGTGCTCGGTGGTAGTCGAACAGAATGCCCCCCACAGTCGGCCGTGCTTAATTTAAAGCTGATATTGAAGTTTAGAGATAAAGCATGCAAAGTTACTAGAACATTCCAGAACAACGTATAATCAGCTGTGCCTGGCAGTGATCAATCTAGATAAATCTAGTCGCGTCTTGCGTCGCAAACAAAGCGATCAAGTGGTGTGGCGGCAGATTTAAAAAAAGAACAAACACTGTAAATATTCGCGGGAATATTGTCCAATTTCCTCTGCAATGTAGATTAAAAACTTTCTGCAAAGGTTATTTGCAATCGTCTGCAGCTAGTTGTCGCTGACTTAATAGGCATGCATCAGGTCTGCGGTATCAGAGGCCGCAGAATCCAAACCCAAATTCATATTGCACGTTCTGTATGGGAGACAGTATCAGATGAAGCTGGACAAGTAGCTCTGATTCAGATTGATCTCGCCAAGTCATTTGATAAAGTTCGTCACGATTCTTGTTTGCGGTCTTACAGCATGCAAATATTGCAGATCTCTTGCCTAGGGGCATAAGATTGTGCTATAAGGAGTCCTATACAAGGCTTATTGTTAATCAAGAGCTAACCAAACCTATTCCATTGAAATTATCTCTTCGCCAAAACTTTCCACTATCGCCTTTATTGTTTGCGCTATGTCTTGAACCCCTTTGCCTCAGTGTTATTAACGGCGCAACAATTCGTGGTTTCTCTTTGGCGCAATGTGAAATTAAGATTTTAGCCTATGGAGATGATGCCGCCCTGTTTTCTTCTGACAACGAGTGTGCTTGTGGCATTACATTTGAGTGAACAGTTTTGTGAGGTATCAAGTTCGGCTCTTAATTTAGATAAACCCAAGGGGCTTTGGTTGGGTCATTGGGGTACAACACCAAGTCATTCTGGTGGCATAAGCTTGGACTGCGGGAACATTCAGTATCTAGAGGTTCCTCTTCACCAAATTGCCAACAGTGGAGCCTACTGGACTTCACAGATTATCTCAATGAGGTGATAAACCCAGTCTTGGATGGGTAGGGACTGTCAGTGTTTGCTCGGGCTCAAGTCTGCAACATTTTTTTTATTCGCAAAACTTGCTTATGTGAGCAGGTTCTTCACTGTGCGAGGAAGAAAGTGCAGCTGATACACAGAATATCTCCTACCTTCGTGTGGCGCTCCCAATGGGAACCCATGCGTCGCAATAATCTATTTATTTGTCTTCAGTCTGGGGGAATACACATTGTTCACTTATTTGTGGATCAGCTTGTTGCGCGTTGTTTCTCTTTCAAATCGGCAAACCACCTTTTTTGGTAGCTGTGCTAATTGGGCGTCTCAGTGCTAGTTTGCCTATCCTATTAGCACCGATTGGACACCCTCGTGAGGGACCTTTATGGGGATTCCTCAAGAATGTTGCTGACACCTTCAATTTCCTCACTGTGCGCCTTTCTTTAGACTACCTGTAAAGCGTCTCCAGAAGGCAGAAGACTAAGGAACTTACAGACTATATGGTCCCTGCATCGCTGTATGGGCATCCTTTTCTGGAGTTCTTTGGCACCAATGTTTGAATACATGTTAGGCGAAAGTGCATTTTTACTGGTGCAAAAACATTCTTTAAACTGCCCGCATCGACGCTGTCTGTGAAGGCATGGCTTTATGCTAAGGAGATGCTTGCGCCGTGGACGGCGAATACACCAGAGACAATTAACCATTGTTTTATTGTGTGCATTGATGATATGTTATTCTGATACATATTACAGCGAGCAATTAAGAACGACATTGACATCTCACCCTACAGTATTCGTTTTTTGCCTGTGGAGCAAAAACTGCGTGATGCCATGCCAATAACACAAAACCTCCTGAAAATGTCCCAAAAATAGCCCATCAGGACATTTGAAATCTCCCCAGGAGGTGCCCGTTTTTCCCGAGGGAAACTAAAAAACGTCCCCACAACTAGCCGTGTCCAAAAAGTTGTGCGTCCCAGGGACAGCCCCAAAAAGGTAGTGCTCGGTTTCTCGGCTTTGGCTCAATAAAATTATTTCTTCTTTTTCATGCCGACTTCAGGCATCTAAGCGCACATATGTGCCAAATTTCAGGCACATGCTTACGTTACAGGTGGTGTTATACATCTGTCCACCCGCGTGAATGAATGTTTGCTGGGCCATTCAGACTTACCTGTTTACATGAAATGTGCTTTAACAAGGTGAAAATTTGGGCTGGTTAGAGCATGATATTGTGACGGGAGCAGCGCAGCACGAGACAGAGAGGCGGGACACGACGCTGAATAACAACCAGATTTTTAATGCAGGTTCGTCGAATATATACATCTCGCTCGTATAAGAAGGAAAAGAAAGAAGCATGAAAAACGCATAAGATGTACACGTGGTAAAATATCAAGACATCGCACGCAGATAATCAATCTCTCTGTCACGAAGCGCTATAGAAGGTATGTAGACGCATACGTCGCTCTTTGGTCGGATATGTTGAAGGCTTCTTCAATCTCCCCAGTCCGTTGATGAAAATATGACGTGGTGACCATTGTGTTGATAAGCTGCGGAGCACATTCATGCTCTCAGCATTGTTCTGATAATCCACTGCTGATAGCGCCCTTTATTTATTTTTTATTTATTTTATTTTCAGATACTGTCAATCCCATTGGGATTTTTACAGGATGGGCACATAGTAAGAAGGTACAAAGCGACTACAAATGGAATGGTATATATTAAGAACACTGTTGTTTGCAAGTAATTACATGAGTATGGGAAAAAAAACACAGATAGCAGAAAATAAAACACATAACGAAAGAGTATATTTCACAGAAAAGGGTGCGATTTTATACATTGTAAGTAGTATGTTCATACAGATGCTGTTATATGCAGTGATACGAGCGGTCTGTTGTACTTGTATAATTATTATTTATTTATCTATTTTAATTATCGCGCAACTGTTCTTCTACCAGAGTTACAAATTTCTGCAAAGATGTATTAGTAGTGATAGAGGGGTTCAAACTATTCCAATCTTTTATGGCAAGCGGAAAAAATGAATATCTGAAACAGTCGGTTCGGAATGCGTACTCTCTAAGGGTTAATGGGTGCTTATGCCGGGATGGTCTCGATTCATCTACAGATATATATAACGAAGTATCTATGTTTAACGAGTTATGAACTAATTGGAACAATAATTTTAGTCGTGCTACTCTGGCGCGTTTCTGTAAAGTAAGAATACATGCTTGGTTTAGTAGTTGGGATGGTGAATCACTGGTCCTGTATTTGTTAAAGATAAATCTAATTGCCTTTCTCTGTACTCCTTCTAGTTTGTTAATGAGCTGTTGTGTGTAGGGAAACCAAATCGTGTTTCCATATTAGAGAACTGATTGTATAAATGTGTTATATGCTAACAGTTTGGTCTCCGGTGGCACTTCTCGAAGCCGTCTTCTAAGGAAGAACAATCGTTTTAAAGCAGATGATACTATACTGTTAATATGTGATTCCCATCTTAGATCATGTGAAATGATTAATCCAAGGTATTTGTGTTCGTGAACTCGGGTGAGCGGTATGGTATTGATGCTGTACACATATTCGGACCTTTCTTTTTTACGGGTTACACATAAGAAGGCTGTTTTTTTAATGTTCAATTCCATTTGCCATTTGTGACACCATATTACCACTTCATGAAGGGCGCTGTTTAAATCATCGTGGTCATTTACAGTGTTAATTTCGTTGTAAAGTATGCAGTCATCGGCAAAAAGTTTAATTTTAACTTGTATGTTAGAGGGCAGATCATTAATGAAGATAAGAAATAAAAGTGGAGCAAGGACGCACCCTTGGGGTACTCCCGACGTAACGAGCGCAGTAGAAGAAATTTCATTGTTAACTACAACATACTGAGATCGGTTAGTTAAGTAGTCCTCGATCCAGTTGATAATAGGGCCGTTACCTAAAGTTGATCTAAGTTTGCTAATTAGTTTTTTATGGCTTACTCTGTCAAACGCCTTAGAGAAATCAAGTGCAATCAAGTCAACTTGCTTTTGGTTATCAATGCTCTGGAACAAATCATGTGTTAGTTCGAGTAATTGGGTGATAGTTGAAAGTCCCCTTCGAAATCCATGTTGAACAGGCGATAAAATGTTTTCTTGCTTAACATAACTGGTGATATGCTTTAGTATGATGTGTTCCAATAATTTTCCTACTATGCACGTTAGTGATATTGGTCTATAATTTGAAACGTCATCTTTGCTTCCTGTTTTGTGTATAGGAATAACTTTCGCTATTTTCCATTCATTAGCTAGACTACAGGTTGATAAAGATTTATTGAACAATAAATAAATATTTCGCGTTGACTTCAGCATATCTTTGCAAAAAAGTGTTTGGAATATTATCAGGACCATTTGCTTTTTTTGTGTCTATTGATAATAGTAGGTTGAGCACGCCTGTCTCAGTTATTGTTGGCATGTCTAGCGGTGTTTGAATGCGCTGAATACTCTCCGGTGTGCAGCCATCGTCAACTGTGAACACAGATTGGAAGTATGTATTTAAGGAATTTGCAAAATTTTGATTTTGTCCTTGCCAATTGAAGGTGTCTTCTTGTGTTTTGGGGCTGAGGTATTTCCAAAATTTTCCAGGGGAGTGTTTTAAAAAATTAGGAAGCGTAACTGAGAAGTAGTTTGTTTTCGCTGCCATAATTTTTGCTTTCATTTCACGGATGGCGTTCGCGAGCTTATGTTTTACCTGAGAGTCCTTTTTTGATTTTAGTGATTTCCTTAGTCGTTTTACTTTGCGTTTCCCATGAATGATATCGCGTGTTATCCAAGGGTTACGCGTATTTGTTCGTTTGGTCTTCAATGGTACAAAGTTTTTGATGCAGTGCGATACAATGGCCTTGAAGCTTCCCCACAGCGTATCTATATTTGTACCTTGGTAATTAGCGAGTTCTTCAAACGATTCGTACTCCGAAATTAGGTAATTAAGTATGCTTGAATCATCAGCGTTTGTGAAAGGGATCTATGCTCTCGAAGCCGTTTATTCAAACAGCGCCCTGTTTGACCAATGTAGGTGCGTCCGCATGAGAGAAGTATTTCATAAACCCCGCTTTTCATTCATTTCACGTTTTTTCTTGGATTGATTCTTTCTTTGCTCGCTGTTGACTTGAATGACTGCGTTCGGTTTCCTTTTTTCTGATGTGGTTGTGACATATTTTGTGCCTCTAAGTGCTTGCAGAATGCCTTCTGCGACGCTGGATAGCAGTCTCGTCGGGCAACCTGCTGCTTTCAGCTGACTGTTCTGGGTGTCAAAACTGCCTTGAACTTTATGATGAGAAGATGTCGTCAGTGCGGCTCTTATTGCCGTTTTTTCTACCCCCGCTTAATGATCTTAGAGTGCGGAGGTGTGTAGGGGAGCAGTCCCTTCAAGCTTCGTGGTCCGTACCGCCAGCATATGTGAGCGCCTAGAAAGGTTAGCGTCAAGTCAAGAAATCGCATAACGTTGTTTTCTGGGAGTTCACTCGTTATTTCGAGTCCTAGTTCTTCTAGTCCTTAGCAAAAATCGCAATGAGAGCCGCATTGACGAGATCCTGTCATCATGAAGTTAAAGGCAGTTTTGACGCCCAGAACAGTCGGCTGAAAGCAGCAGGTTACTCAACGAAACTGCTATCCAGTGTCGCAGAAGGGGTTCTGCAAGCACTTAGAGGCACAAATTAGGTCACAATCACATCAGAAAGAAGGAAACCGGACGCGGTCATTCCTTGCATTAATGGCATTTCCCACAGTCTCAAAACGGTAGGCGCAAGAGCGGGCGTAAAAGTGCTCATGTCAGCACCCAACAATTTAAGAAGCGTTTGCGCCGAAGTCAACAGCGAGCAAAGAAAAAATCAATGCAAGAAAAAACGTTAAATGAATGAGAAGCGGGGTTTATGAAACACTTCTGTTATGCGGACGCACCTACATTGGTCAAACAGGGCGCTGTTCGAATAAACGGCTTCGAGAGCACAAAAGATCCCTAAAGGGCGCTATCAGCAGTGAATTATCAAAACATTGCAGAGAGCATGAATGTGCTCTGCAGCTTATCAACACAATGCTCACCCCGTCATATTTTGATCAACGGACCAGGGAGATTGAAGAAGCCTTCAACACATCCAACCAAAGGGCGACGTATGCGTCTACATACCTTCTATAGCGCTTCGTGACCGAGAAATTGATTATCTCCGTGCTATTTCTTGATATTTTACCGCGTGTACATCTTACGCGTTTTTCATGCTTCTTTATTTTCCTTCTTATACAAGCAAGATGTATATATTCGACGAACGTGCATTAATAATCTGGTTGTTAGTCAGCGTCGATTCCCGCCACTCTCTTATTTGTTTCGTGCTGCGCTGCTCCCGCCACAAGAACATAAAATGTTCAAGAATTTTGCGCCACAAAGGAAATATGAGTTCAAAAAGTCGCCCGATCCCGCCCATATAACATAAAATAGCAGCGCAATGCAGATGTAATTTCAGTTTATTAGATGTGTTCTTTGCATCTAAATGAATACAAACTGGAGACACGTATGTATGCACAATTTAACACACATTGTACGGAGCACTAAGGCAAGAGCATATAATAATGGCCAAATTTTTCTCTAGCTCCGAGAAATCTGAAAAAATGAAGGAATAAAAACATAATACAGGCTGAAAGTTGATGCACCTTAAGCAAACATTCTAAAGGGTATATAAAAGATATATACGCACGCAAAAGCAAACGCCTGTAAAGAGCGACCTGGGTGACAAAAAAAAAAAAAGACGAGGTGGGCGTACGATACAGATACGCGGTTTCAAGTCACGGATTTTCTGCTGGGTGAAACCTCCCTCTCGCTATGCCTCTTTCACGAGCCTCGCAGTAAGCTTGAGCGTGTTATCAAAACAGGAAAAAAATTAATTCTGCAAGGCGAAAATAAAAAAACCAGCATAAACCAACGTACCTTGACGACATTGCCAATGGAAACCCGGGGATTAAATAAAATGCTGCAACAATTTATATGAATTCAACGCAGCCTTCTGTCCTGCGCCTTCTCACGGTACAGCGAACGCTCAAACATACGCGTTACATCGTCGTTACACATCCGTTTTATTTTCTTGTGACTAAGTGACTAAGACTGCTTGGAGCCTATGGAGAGGGGGGACGTCTTGAGGTAGGAGCCCTGGCGGGCCGCACCCATGGTACAGCAGACCGCGCGTGTAGCACAATACGGCGTGGAAGGCGAGATCAAGGTGATCAAGGCACAATTAATCCGGTGGGGGTCGGTGGGGAGTGAGCGACGCGAACACAACACAAACTATACCGCTGCGACAGGAAGGGAATATAGGCAGAGCAGGTTAATCCATGGGCACTCGCGGCAAGAGTCTGGTGGGCATCCGAAGATCTCTCCCGCCCATGACCGCAGTGGACGGCCACGCTGCCACCAACAGCACGCCAAAGTCGTCGGAGGCGCTGAGGGATGCAGAGTGCGCGCTATGAGTCGCCCATTGCCTTGAAATCCGCTGCCGCGAACGACGCCTGTATGAGCGCCATTATTGTGTAGGGCCGTGAAGCTGCGCAAAAGAATTGCGATGCGCCGCACGCCGCTGCACCAGTTCCGAAAGGAATTATGTGGGCACGCCGAGGTGCGTCGGAAAGCTACAATGAATCCGTAGCTACGAAGTTCACGACAGCCCAGTGATGAGAGCAAGAGCTGCCGCGCGCTGGGGCTTGCGCGCGAGCGGCTAGGGGCTGCGCGAATACGTGCGCTCAAGATGGCTTCCGTCCAGCGAGGAAGCCGGGCGAGCGACGGGAGGCCATTACTGCGCCTCTGCTAGACAGCGGAGGAACGAGGACTGCTGGTAGTTGGAGATGCCTACAGGGACCGCCGCACCGTACTGAAGTCGGAAACACTTTAGAAGACGGGCACGTTGGTGACCGCCGCATCCGGCGGTACGATGAAAAGGCAGGCCACCGTCGCCTGCCTGCCAGCAGCATGGAGCCGACGGTCCTCAAGAGAGAAGCGGGGTGAACTGCGCTTTCTGCGGGTTTTCGAACAAAACTGTTTGATCTCTCAAAACGGCGAGTGCAACAGCAAAACCTTCTCTCCCCGTAGCTTTTGGAGCGAGGGACAGAGAAAAGGAAACGAGGAGTCAATTTGTATTTTTTGTTGAAAGCATTGATCCTAAAACGTTCTCCCAGTTACCTTTCTGGGGCCAAACGCTATGATTTGTTTTTGTTTCTGCTTAACACCCTCGAAAAAACGCTTCTAGGCCATTAGTGGGCGCACTGCCCTTTTACTTGTGTTTCTGTGTCCTGCCTCTATGGCCTTGAAATGTTCGATAAATGTTGTACTGGGACTGGGACATTCCTTCCTTTCTGGGAGCACATGGGGTGGTACGTTATTTGCTGGGATATGTTGTCCTTATGTTGCTGGAAATATTTAGTCTTTGGAAGAGCCGCTTGATGGACGGCCACACCGAATCACCACGGTCGTCGAAATATTTGTATCGTGAGCAATGAGCTTTGTGGCGGGGAGTATATGCTGCCCTGGAAGAGTCGCCTAGCAGGCTCCCCTATCTGGATCGATGTGTGTGCCTCCCAGACGTGGGGTCGTGCAAGGGTAAGGTGGCCTGGTGTTTTGTGGCGTAAGCATGCTTAGATTTTTCTTTTCAGCACTATTTCAATGCAATAAAAAATAAAAGAAGTGTTTCGGAACAGCAGCGTCCCTGCGTTGCACGCCGGCGGCCCGAGTACAACTCACACTTAGGCCCCAATTTAGTTTCTTTCTTTTTTTACCACTATACGAGTGCGGGCACCTTTGTTGCCAGGCTTTGGCTAAAACTTCCGTCCACGCCACTGCGGGCAGCCTCCGTCTGCAACTTCTGTCCAAACCACTCACAAGCCGAGAAAGGCTTTCACCTTAAAATGTAGTAGCAGGGGCTGTTTCAACCGTTCTACTAGGATATTTTTTCTAAGTGTATACGCCTTCGCCCCAGCGTCATAACTTGCACCGGTGTTCATCCTGTCTCGCTGCCCAAACTCCCCTTTTCACTCTTCCCGCAAGCCTTTAGACCGTGCCCTTCTCCGCAGGCATAATCGTGCCCGGATACCAACTTAGATCCTGTGATACCACCGGCACCAGCACATCAGATCATATGGGCCCGTGCAGCTTCATCACAGTTTCTGTTCCGAACTCCTCCATCACAGCGACACCACAAGGTTCTTCAGCTCGCTCTCCATTTGTCGCGCCTCTCCATCCACTCCATTTGACTCAGCCGTGACCTTCGTAGCTGCACTTGTTATGCGACCTTGTAGAACCTCTGTCCTACATACTACAGAGAAACTTATCAGTACATATGTGTAATGCTGTTTGTTCACAATTTTCTTTTCTTGCTCCTTGCTTATTGCTAGTTTCATTTCAGTGTCATTTTTGACATGTCTGGGTGGGGGGCTGGACTAGCGTTTGAATAGAAGACGGGGTGCCGGACATGTGCACGGTGCATTGTTTAAGGTAGTCGGCTAGAGTGGGCCTGTTTGTTTGCTCCTGCCGCCGCTCATCACGTCTCAAGCCATTTTCAAGAATTCATCTACGAAAGCGCTGCAATTAACACGGACTCTAAGAGAGACAAGAAACAACGAGCCCCACTTCAAACTGCTTGATTTAGAGTGTGGGGCTAGTAACGAACCCGTGCCGAAGTGTTAATTGAGTGGCACTTCGTCTACATATCGCGGGATCGGGCCAGAGCGAGCTGAGGGCATAGCCAGCGTTAGGCGCGTACCTGCGCTCTCGCTCCGAAGGAAGGAAGGCGCAGTTGAGAGCACAAGTGTTTATTACAAAGAAAGCTGCATTACATAACACTGTACTGATCCCCAGACCTCAGTACAACCCATAGCCCAGTCACAGCACCCGAAAGCGGGCCCGCGGAGCCACGCGCGCAAAGCAAAGACTACAGACGCGCGTGATTGCACAGCCAAGCGCGATAGCATGCCGCACGGCCAACCAGAGGGTTAGATCGCGCGCGACACAACACAAGGGAGGATGGGGAATGCGGGGAATACATCTTGACGACGCCAGTCGCACGTCGATGGCTCATCGCGCGTCGTCACCGGCAATGGCCGGCGATGACGGAGAACCAGCCAAATGAGGCCCTCCCGAATCCGGAGCGCGTGAGAGCCGCACAGGCGGGCGACGGGACTCCGGAGGCTCGGGCCTGGACTCAAGCATACATACTAGGTGTGCAAGGTTAAACCACCTGCGCTATTGGTCCCCTGGCGAAGGCCGGGGTCCCCGGGAGGCGAAATCTACGCATCTTTTTGCTGCCCGAGTCGGTGGCGGTCTCTCCGTTCATTTCCCGCTCGGGCCTCTCGCCGAAACGACGCCACCCCCCCCCCAACTGTCACTGGAAGTGACCCAATGGGGACGCGAGGTCGAAGCGAGAAGAACGGAAGGGAGGGCGACTTACTGTGGTTCTCGAAAGAGCTTCCCATGGAAAGGAGGACAAGCAGCAGCCGCCTGCATTCCGCTCGCGGACACCCCACGGGGGGTTCCTCTAACGAGCAAACAGCAGCAGCGGGCGCGCACTCCGATCGCTCAAGAGGCCCAATCCCCACAAGAGAAAAGCACGTGCTCTTTGTGCTCATCCTCAAGCACTGGAGTGACAATAACAAGAATACATCTGAAAGATTACTACGTCATACAAGAAAGGCAAGCTCTTTTCGTGATAATGAAAGCCCTCCACTGCGGCGTACTTCATAGCCTGAGTCGGTGTGGGGCGTTAAACCATAGCACTACTGATTGGCCACGAGCTCTGCCAGCAGGGAGCCGCCACTGTGCCTCATTGGTCAGTGTGCTCGACTGCTGACACGAAAGACAGGGGCCGATACCGCCTGCTGTGATCGCATATCGGTGGAGGCGAAATGCTAGAGGCCCGAGTGCTGTGCGAAGTTAGTGCACGTTAAAGAACACCAGGTGGCCGAAATTATCCGAAGCCCTTCATTGCGGCGTACTTCATAGCCTGAGTCAGTCTGGGACGTTAAACCCAAACACTCCTCAGTGGCTGAGAGCTCTGCCAGAAGGGAGCCACCACTGTGGCTCAGTGGCAATGGTGTTTGTGTGCTGACCAGAAAGACGCGGGGTTGATCCCGGCCACGGAAGTGACATTTCGGTGGGGGCAAAATGCTTGAGTCTCGTGTGCTGTGTGATGTCAGTGCACGTTAAAGAGCACTAGGTAGCCGAAATTATCCGAAGCCCTCCATTGCGGCGTACTTCATAGCCTGAGTCGGTGTGGAACGTTAAACCCTAGGACTACTGAGTGGCCGAGAGTTCTGCCAGCAAGGAGCCGCGACTGTGGCTCAGCGGTAATGGTGTTCGTGTGCTGGCCAGAAAGACGCGGAGTTGGTCCCCGCCGCAGCAGTCGCATTTCAGTGGGGGCAAAATGCTTGAGGCCCGTGTGCTGTGTGATGTCAGTGAACGTTAAAGAACACAAGGTGGCCGAAATTATTCGAAGATCTCGACTACGGCGTCCTCCATAGCCTGAGTAGGTCTGAGACGTTAAACCCTAGAAACTTTCAATCAGAGAAGTGAAGCCTGTGCTTAAAATAATTTTTGATATATTTACTTATTGTAAGCCTAGGCCCTGATTTAGGGTGCTATATGATGGGCGGGGTTTGATATGTCTCGGTTAAAGAAACAAGACCAGAGACGTTCATGGTCGTCGTACATGTTGGATTTATTGCTTTCGCAGACATGGTCACCATATGAGGACACGTCTTTAAAATAAATGACTCTATACAATGCCTTTGATCGCATCTACCTTTTCTCCATCGGCATGGTGTCCTGATATGAGGACACGGAAAGGTTGTTAAGGCTGAACGAGGCAGTATGAATTGTCGAATTTGGTCAAATGTTTAGATTTTTCAGTTTATCCGTTTTTCATAACCATGGTTTGTTCTTCTGTTTCGTAGTGAAAAATTCAGCTAAATAGATCAGAGAAACTTTTTAACGAACAAATTTTGTTATTTGTGATGGCAAAAATTTTTAGAGAATCGCACGTCTGAATGGTCCCAGCGTGTCGATCACTGCGCTGGTTAGCGAGGTAGGAAGACTTTCGCTCTTCGGAATGCTGCATTTCTGTGGCCAAAAACATACGAAGCGATAGACGCGGTAAACGAGAAAATAAAGTTGATGGTTGATTTTCTCAGCTTTTACCTTTTGTCATGGTGCTATGACTCATCCCTTCAGCATTCCGTAGCGAATGACAGTACAGTAATTCTGCTTGTTGTGCATAAGTGCTGAGACATTCGGGATTGCAATAAAGCTTTCTCTTTGTCCATGTATTCCCGAGATATGTTTTTAAAGGAAATTCTGTAATAAACATTTTCATGTAATTATGCATGTTAGAGTCTAAATTTTAATTCCATGACTGCTGGCATCAAAAAAGTTAACCGTATATATTACTGCATAGAAAATGTCATTGTGAACATGTTTAAGATATGCAGCGCTGGCAGACGAAGGACGACAGAGAACCCACAAAATTGCACCTAAAAAAATTATTACCGCCGAACTGCACCCTTTATACTTTGAGTGAAAGTTGGCAATAGAAAACCGACAAGAGATGAGCATGCGCAGCGCTATCCAGACTTCCTGCTCTGCCCCACGATGCCCTATACAACGCCGTGTTGATTTCGGCAACCGTACACGATGGGCAGCATAGTGGTTACAGGAGTAATTAGGGTAGGGTTAGCTCTGGTACGGTGAAACTCTGTTTTATCGGCTTTTTGGCCTTGTTTACGACATTCTGTAACATAATGCAAGATGAAGTTCCTGTATCCAAGGCAGGGCCGACGTCGTAGCTGTTGGCCAGCGAAAGTATGGCTAATCTCTGTCCCGAGTGTCGGCTAATATTGGGCCACGTGTAGCCAAGTGGGCCGCCGATAGTGGCTAGAATCCGTCCAACGTCGTTTCTTTGATTAGGAAAGCGCATCTGGCTGCAAGCGTGCCCGGCTATAAAGTTGCATCCCAAGCCCGCCCATTCGGCCCGGGGCTCGAATCGCAGGTCATGTTCTCGGCGCTGAGCGTGCCCAAATAGCGGCCTCTGAGTTGCTCAGGTAGTGCGCACTCGGAGTATGTCCAGCTGTCTTCATAGCCGACAAGGAAGCGCAGGTGGCAGTCGCATCGAAGAGGGTTTCCTGCGCCAAGGATCCAACAAGGCATTGATTAATATAAATGAGACAGGAAAAAAATGCTGCCACCGTCTGGAAGACGTTGAAGTAACGAGCATTAGCTGTTTGGTAGCGCAATCTATCGCATTCAATGCATTACCATGTGATTAGGCTGCTTTTGTTTACCTCACGGCGAGCGGGCGCCTACCACCTTGTGGTGTAAAAAAAAGCTCCTGAGCTGAATCCGAGCAAGAGTACGGGAGTGGCGTACTGCTGTTGCGACTCATGAGATATCGGAATGGCGATGCACCATCTTACAGAGGAGACGCAACGTGGTTGATGACGCCAAGCCAAAACTCCATGTGAGGACCCTGGCTTCTCGAGCAGTCTCTTGATTATTTGTACGCTTTTCTCTGCGAGTTCATTCGAGTTCAGAAAACATGGCTGGAAACTGTATATTCAAAGTGAACTGGTCTCTAAAGTCTTTAATTCCTCGGTTGTGAATTAGGTAATAAGATTGTTCAACACTAAATTTATTTCTTTTCTTGTTTTGTCTGGTCTCGAAACATTTGAAACAGAAATGAATGGTTGTTATGATACGGTTCCTTAGATGTGCGGATTGTTAACCAAATGGCTTCTAAACTTCTCAAACCTCTGCAGATCAGTTTTTTCCTTCGTCGTTATAAATTTTGCGCAATGTTTATCTGTCTTTCGCGTCATGTGCAACCATTCTTTTGTAATGCACGGTTTTTGTGTCTTCGTGTTTGATTTTGGTGTTTTGATGTGAAGGCATTCGTCCTACAACTCTATGAATTTAGCAAAAATGTGTTATATGCGTCATAAGTATTATTTATTTGGTAGACATCTTCGCAAGACATGGCTGTTATTGTATTCTGAAAACATTCCACCGTAGTTGTGTTTATGTTTTGAACCGATAGGATGCGTTGTTTTCGATTCAGTGATGTTTTTTTGAACAAACATGTAAATGGGTAAGTGATCGCTGATCGCTGTGTTTTCCGCTCCTTTGGGTAGGTTCGTGGAGTCTACATTTGTGGGGAAAAGACCAAATATAGATTATGAAGACTGCGTAGTGTGTGTAGGGCAGTTTGTCACATTGTCCTTGCAACAGTGTCGTGGCCTAGTGGTCTGGGCGTCCGCTTCGATTCGAAACCCACCGCCGAACACCCACCGATAAAACTATGTACAAGCCATCCCGGCCCGGCGCCCGGATTTTTCAGGGGTGTGTGCTTGGAGGAGGCTCCGCAAACTCCGTTACGCCCTTTCGGGCACAAACGCAGTTTCCATCACGCAGCCTGCAAAGATGGTTGGTGTTTCACTCCCAAGTGAATAGTCCGACTCACAGCTCGTACACGATAACCAGCGTCAAGTTCAACACTAAGCGATCCTTCGTCAGTAGCGATTCAGAATATCACTGCGGTCCTGGGCAAGTCCCGTTCTTCCGGCTATATATATATATATATATATATATATATATATATATATATATATATATATATATATATATATATATATATATATATATATATATATATATATATATATATATATATATATATATATATATATATATATTCTTTTCAGCCCGTCTTTTTTATACCATCCGTTTGCTTGTTGTTTTGTTCATGTGTCCAACACGTGTGTCAATGCCAACCCCTTAAGCAGAGGAGGAAGCTCGCTGTAACTTCAGTCTTGAGAAAGGACAGGCTCTCCGAAACGTCGACTCAAAATAAGTCTCTGTCTACATAAAGCGTTTCTCAAATTTGCATATATATACGTTCACAGATATTCGGAGCATGCTCGAAAGGCACGCAAGACATACAGCGCATGAGCAAACACACTCTGCGAAAAAAAAAACTACATCCAACTAGCCCGAACAGCCATTCTTCTGCCACTTCTAAACCGCAAAACTGCCAATTGACATTTGAGGCTTTTTCAAAGTTGAAAACTGGATGCTAGGCTGGGACATTGTAACGTCTCTCTGGAGAGCACTGTTCATGAGCAATGCATCGATCGGAGTGCCATAGCGTCCGACCCCTAATAAGGGGCTAATCGAGGTCACATGCGACGACTCCAGTGAGTAGCAACGAGCCCAACGTCTGCAGAGAAGAGATGCCGCCGCGCCAGCTGTGACAGCGCTACTCGCTCGTCTTGTCCTGCCTATCGCTGCTCTTTTCCTATGGTTGGTACTGTTGGAGGTAGCAGGCCCGCGTTGCAGTGGCAGTGGCCTGCAGCCCGGGAGCTATAGCAGCCTTCAGGTGATGGATTCTGCGAGCGCTTGGCGGACAGATAAAAACCTTGCATGTGTATAATTAACGGAGTGCACTCCTTCCAAATTCAGTGATGCAGCGGCCCGCATGAACGACGGCATACCAGCGCATGCCCGTTCTTGTACAACCGGGACCTTCGACCTCAGATAAATCCAGCTGCCATCCCGACATCGGCAGCATTTGCAAGTGCCGTCTAACACCGTGCCGAACTGCAATTATAATCGCATGTAACAAGCATATCACACTTGCACCCTGTTTGCCCGTGCTGAAGATTGCTCAGTTTGAAAAACATGGCTCTTGCAGCGCAGTACGCACCAAACATGTGCACGTAGGTTGTGTTGCGTCGCAGCGGGGCCAAGCTTCGCTCGTTCAGGGTGCTGATGCGGTTACGCCCGACGTTGAGGAACTCGAGCACAGGCATCTGCTCTCCCAGGTCTTCCGGTATCTCAGTAAGGGCATTCCTCCTACGAAGGCAAGCATATTTTGCGGTCACAACTAAACCCCTGATGGCAAGGACACAAGAGGAAAATGGCTGAGTTAAAGTATTCGGCGAGAGACTTCATTGGTCACAATTGACAACTCGCAAAATGATCTGAATCAGCTTCACTCGCATATTAAAAAAATCTCGTTGAATGATTCAGTTGCACTGAATGCTCTGCCGGCAAAAGTTTTTAGAGATCCGTTCCTCTATCGTATATTTTTTTTTTAAAAGGAGACGGCTAGCCATCTACCAAAACAAAAACATTGCAACGTAAAATTACTTTATTTCGGTATTTAAAATGGTAAGTAATATTTTAAATATAGATATAATGAAACGGGCTTTGTTCATAGGTGCAGCCCTTAGGCAAAGGCCGGGTAAAGCAGGCGTTTTAGCTCCTCCGCTGCATCTGGAGGAGCTGGCATGGACGCACGAGATCGGACGCGGGCGTAACTGGCTCGACGATGTAATTTACAGGAGAAGTGTCTTCAAGGACGTGGTAGGGTCCGTGGTACTTCGCAAGCAACTTGGTAGAGAGACCAGGGGAGGCAGGAGGCACACGGAGCCAAACAAGAGGTTACGGAAGAAAATGGTCTGTGCCATGTGAATTGCATGGTGGTGGAACATCGCAAGAGACGAAACACAGGAAGAAAGAAAGACACACACGGGCGCTGTTATGAGGGTTATCGAAGTCGGTATTTCTGGCGCACCTGGTCGTCGGGCGTGAACGTTCACGATCAGGCGAGCTGCCGGCACTCTTCAGCGTATTTGGAGGTTTATGAGACGGTTGTGTACCTCGGCTAATCAGGATGGCAAGTAAGAATGGTGTCAAGTGCGCAGGATGTTTCGCTGCCTTACATAAAGAAAAATGGCGAGAAACCAGTAGTACCCTATCTAGAAATAATGTAGGTTTAGGTGACCAATGGTAGCACTACGTCCCAGCTGGACGTAAATTGACTACATGTAACCTAATGTCCGATTAAAACGTTCAATCAGGCCGTTAGTCCGCGGTGCGATGATTGCACTTTGCACTGCTGCAGAAGAGATGACATGACATCAGATGGAAACACTCGCCCATGGTCGCTCAGCAGTTCAGCTTCATTTTCAGGTTGGTATTTTTCTTCCTTTTACAAAAAGGAAACCAGGGCTAAGATCTGCATTCAACAGCTTGGCGAGGGCCCGGGCACCTAGGAAAAAATTGGCAATGCAGTGCAATCGAAGGCCACAGTAGCCTTTTACAATAAGTCACAACATCAATACGCGCTATACAATGCGATGAAAGAATGCAACTCTTTTGCAGGTAAGATGCTTTGTATCGCATACTGCTAAAAGGAAAAATTGGTTACAGGAATAAGTTCTCACGACCAAAACACTTAATAGATTTGTTAAATTTATGAGCCCGGTTTAAAACGCTGCACTGTCACTCTATTTAACAAAAGAGGGAAAGTATAAGATAAAGACTGTGTTTTATAATGTGCCCGCGGTGTCGGGATGTACAATTTTTCTCCGTGTCTTGCTTTCAGACAGAGATGTTTTCCTGCAGTTTCGCAAGGAATATCATGATATTACTTAAGTTTCAAAAAAGACACCGTTCTGTAGTGTATGATTAATCTGTAATGAGACAAATAAAACACTGGCAGAATATTGTATTTCATAAAGAAAGCACTAGCAGGATGACAATAGGGTACATTAGCTATACATCGGACTGTCCTCTTTTGCAGCAGATGTAATTAGGACAAGTTGATAACAGCAGCGGCACACCAGATTATAGGCAGTATTGTAAAAGCGAAAGCACTAATGCATTATAAAGTAAAATTTCATTTTTTTTCTGGCAGCATATGCTTTGTTTTGCATATAACTACAACATATGATGCGACCTTCGATGCAAGGTACTCCACATGTTCATTCCAAGTCATGTTCTTAGAAAACAGCACACCAATGACCTTTACACAGTCAACTAATTCTATACGTTCTTTTATTTATTTCGGAATACTGTCAATCCCTTATTGGAGTTTTTACAGCAGATGACAAAACACAGAAATACAGGCTGAGTGCTAATATTTTTTAAGAGTCAAAAATAAAGGCAAAACATGCAATACACATGACAGTAATAAATAAAGCATCGTGTTATAAAACCGATGATGGCGCTTGAATACAATAAATACACTCAGGGGAACACTGTAATATAAGATTATGAACAAGGTTATGCTGACAAAAATGTAAGCACAAACCACTCAGCGAGGGTAATAAATTTGCCTATGGTGCGCTGGGCTGTGACTGATGGATGCAAGCGATTCAAATCTCGGACAACTTGTGGAAAAAAAGAATATGAGAAAGTATCACTGTGACAGAAATATTTTTCAAGAGTGAGTGCATGCTTGTATTGTGTTCTTCTTGTAGTGTTTATATGAACAATGTCCGTGGAAGACATCTTTATTGTATTATTAAGCAGTAAATAAATAACAAAAAACTTTACAATTTGGCACGACTGGACAGTGTGTGAAGCCCAGCCGTGCGTAAAAGATCCGTGGCTGAATGCATGCGTCCATAGCAGTTGAAGATAAAGCGCACGGCTTTCCTTGGAACCATTTCGAGTGTTTTAGTGTTGTCTTGAGTTTGAGGGAACCAACCTATGTTAGCGTGTTCTAAGGCCGGACGGATAAAAGTAACGTAAGCAAGAATTTTTTATGAGATGTAGAATGACGAAGGGACCTTTTAAGGAAAAATACCTTGTTCATTGCTTTGCTAGCTATGCTTTGAACATGTGTAGTCCAGTTTAAATCAAAAGTGATGAGTACACCGAGGTATCGATATTCAGTCACACTACGGATATTCATGTTATAGGCTTCGTACAGTGACCAGGGAGCGCTGCGGAGCAGCACCGCTTTCAGCGCCGACGTGGCAGACATGATGATACTGGGTAGGCGAACGCTCCTCCGCATTCCCTGCTCTCAAGTCCTCGCTGCGTTTTGTGTACGACCGCCAGCCCTGTTCGTGCGTTGCACCGTGCGCAGTGCTTTCCAGTGTCGCTAGTGGCCTTTTCTGGCTTTATGCCCATTAAAGGCTTATAACAATACGTTGTTCCCGCCACTCTTAAGGGCTTAATTCAGTTGCGTTTTATTACATTGCAGAAATTCCCTCTTTGGCATCAGTGGAAAGCAGGACTCCAATGAGTGGTGCATATCATGGTTGTTATGGTATGATTATGGTGTATGAAACACGTCTGATACCTTTTATCTCTTGAAGGCGTCTTGGTCGCATACACTCGGCTAACTATAGTAATTGACATGCGTTTCAATTGCGCTTTTTTTCATACGTTCGCGAGGCACTTAGTTTAGATGCTTGTTGACTAATTCGGCACAAATTCGCAGCCATCGCTCTGAATATAAAATAAAATAAATTGACAAGAGCCAATTTGCACAACGGCGAAGGATGCGCACGCCGCGCAGCGCAGGCAAAACAGAAAAATTTATCAAAAGCCTGATTGTTTGGCACTCTATCTAAGAATGCATCCACATAGCCTGTTTGCACTTTTCTCCGCGACCTGCAAAGTTCACCCCTCAATGCCTTGTCGCGCCTACAGCAGGCGAGAAAGTCCAGCTTTTTCGTGATTTCGAAGCTCAGAAAACTGTTGTGGGCGTCAGTACGAGATATTGGCAGCAAAGCTTATTGGATGCGAGTTCTCGAACAAACAAAAAAGTAGCGCTGCCTCTCAACCCAGTCGCTAGGTAATATTACCAGCAATGGCGAAATAATTCACCCCCCCCCCTCCTCGCATTCCGTTAAGTTTTGATTCCGACAGTACGTACGTGTGTCAGATGATCACAAACGTCAAAGAAACTAAAGCGCGGCGAGTAGTCGCACATACGCCAAAAGTGCGTTTAGACGCCCGAAATTAGAAAGTAGCTCTAGCGCTAACAAAATTCTCAATGCACGTCGTAGGAGTTGTAACGTGTACGCAGTTAGAAAATGTAGCTTTACATACACGGCACTACGACTGATTTTGAACGTGACAGAAGTTGTCGACTTGACTGTCCGGGCTGCTACAATCCACTTCTCGGTCGTGAAACCTACCCGAAAGTTTGCACAATTTGAAGCCAAGCTTCCCGCCCAGCTGCGATAATTCTGGACGCGGCATAACCGGCAGTTGTGTATTTTGCTTTCTGGAATTTGTTAGGTACTTTTCTCTAGTACTCACCATCGTTGCAGTGCCCTGAAAGCGTGCTGCCGAAAGCGCCGCTTCTGCTCCCGCCTACCCACAGTTTCATGAAAGATGTGTTAGGTGGAGCAGCGCACATGACCAAACTTTACTGTACGTAGCCTATTGCAAGAGTATACATAATCTAATTGACACTTTTTCCTTGTAATGAACATAGAGACCGTTTTTTCGGAGTTAATTACCATCTGCAATTTATCACACCACTCTGCAATTTTTCCTACAGGACTGTTAAGTTTTTCCTGGTCATTAGAGTCTTTTATTCCTTGGTATACCACGCAGTCATGTGCGAATAGTCACATTTTTACATCAGTTTCATTTGATATGTATTTAATAAAAAGTAGAAACAAGAGCGGGGCGACAGGAACTACCTTGGAGGCATGATGGTCGTATTGCACAAATTGATAACAATCAGAGAGGTAATTATAAATCCATCGTGCCACTGGTCCACCACCAAATATCGTTTTAATTTTAAAGTGGTGCTTAGTATGAGAGACGCGGTCAAACGCCCTGCATAGATCCAGGGAAAGGGCATCGATTTCCGACTGATTGTTGAGGCATTGCGCAAAATCATGCATAACTGCAACTAGTTGCGTAGCGGTTGACAAGAAGCTACGAAATTCATGTTGTTTTCTGTGGTGTGTGTTATTGACTTCAACAAAATTTGTCAGAAATTTTAAAATGATGTGCTCCAGTAATTTTCGGCATGTACATGTCAGTGATATCGTTCTATAATGAGCTGCAGATGAAATATTGCCAGATTTATGCACCGGAATTACTTTCGCTACTTCCCATTCAGTAGGAAGGCTACAATCGTCGATTGATTTTTTATATATCAGGCTGAGGTATTTAGTTATAGGCTCGGTATACCGTTTGAGAAATATGTTCGGGATTCCATCTGGTTCATCACATTTCTTATCATCCACGTTTAACAACATCATAAGCACTCCCGCCTCAGATATTGATGGAGTACCCGTCAGCGTGGTCTTACATTTGAACACGAGGGTAGGGTCAGAACAGTCACTGTCATGTGTGAACATTGACTGAAAGTGAGTGTTAAAGGTGTCAGCGTCAATTCCTTCGGTGGATTTTGTCTTGCTGCTTGTGCGTTGAGAACTTGGGTATCTCTAGAATGGGCTGGATGCTGATTTAATGAACCCATTAAGTGTGCTATTACAATAAGTCAGTTCAGCAGTCTTATTTTTCTTTTTAATAGGTCACTTAGACAGTGAAGGCGAATAATGTACTTTGGAACCGGGCGTATTTTGTTTGATTTTCTCCGTCGTTTGATTTTACTCTTGAGGTGAATAGCATCGCGTGTTATCCCTGAATTTTTGTTGTGCATTTTGTTACAGTGGGAATGAAATTGTCAATGCAGTACCTGACATGAACCTTAAAACATGCGCATACCTGATCAATGGCGGACGAATCATCAATACACCGTTCAAGAAAGTTGGCGTATTCATGGACAAGATAGGTCTTAATGGCTGCGCCATTTGCCTTTCCAAATGCTAATATCGGCGAATTATCTTTTAAAAGCGTTAGCTCTTGCTCACCACGCTTCGAGACTTCGTGGGGTCTGTTACCACCCTTGATCACAGCGCCACTTATGGCAGCAACTAGAAAACAGCGCATCTCGCATTGAGACTTGTAGAGC
This sequence comes from Amblyomma americanum, assembly GCF_052857255.1. Classification (NCBI taxonomy): domain Eukaryota; kingdom Metazoa; phylum Arthropoda; class Arachnida; order Ixodida; family Ixodidae; genus Amblyomma; species Amblyomma americanum. The sequence goes on from NC_135502.1 coordinate 167,692,660, forward strand.
CATCTACAATAGCATTGTAGATGGTGCCAATGATGATGTCAAGGTCCTATATAGTGGATAGAGGTGTAACTATGTGAGTATGATGTCAGGGGATGAAATTTTGGCATAGTTTACGTTTCTCGAATCCAATATAGCGGCCATTAAAATTGGTTGTACCATCTCATTCGTCCCCCCTCTCAAATGAAAAAAAGAAATCCTAAGACGGGTAGGAAAACTGTCCCGGTACGGGACCGCTATACATGTATGCATTCTTTCCGCTATATATACTCCGACAACAACGGGCACCCATCTGGGTACAGTTGTATACCGAATTTGGTAGGCAAATAAAGCCATATGAGTTGTGGTGTAAAAATAAAACCACAATGAGATAATAGGTAAACATTGTATGCCTGCAATTACTAATTGAAGCGTTACCATATCGCACCGCAAGCCGAATTCCAGGCCCACCTTAGCCCCCTAACGAAGCAAATTTTGTTTGGGACGTATCTTCAGGGGGTGCAACTGCACAATGGGTAGACGAGCATCGTAATTTCTCTGATAGATGGCGGTAGGCGGCGATCGTTCCGCTAGGCGGCGTGCGTGCACGCGTAGCCGAGCATGGTGGCAATCCATCCCGTTTCAAAGGGTATTACATTCAAGTTTCTCGAGACGAGCGGCGCGTTCTTCGCTTTCTTCATCTAGTAAACCGAACCACTAAAGCTCGTTACTTCAGCGCCTTCCAGACGGTGGCGGTCTTTTTTTGACAGTCTGAGGAACAGGGAAAGGCAGAGTGTCCAACACAGGCTTACGGTCTGACAAACCTTCTACTATTTCAGTGTCTGTTGCGGTTGCGGTTGATGGAAAATAATCGATAACGAAAACCAGATTGAGTATCGAGCTAGACGGCCCTTGAATGCAAGTAGCTGTGTGGGCAAGTTGATTCAAGTTAAACGCATATATAATGTCCCAGAGAGCATTAGTATAAAGTGACCTCGGGGTTTGGGAGCTCCAGTCCGGTCCAGAAATATTAAAGCCCCCAGCCAAAATATTTTTGTCACCGGATATGTGCCGGTGCATGTAATCAAGTAAGGGAACCAGGTACTCTGGATCAGCGTTTGGTGGCCTATAAATAGCGCCTACGTGCAGGACGTATCCTTCTATGTTTAGTTTGCAACAAATACTTTCGACGTTCGGTACATCAGGCATAGGCTTGAAACATAAATCATCCCTCAAAATAATAGCGACACAACCGCCTCTCGATGCTCTATCTTTGCGCAGAATAGCCTAACCTGGAGGAACAACTTCCTTATCTGAGACGCTAGAGTGAAGCCAGGTTTCGGATATAGTGACCACGTCCGGACTCAGTGCTATCAATAAAGCTTCCAGGCTTTCCACTTTGTTGACAAGACTTCGGGCGTTCAGAAGTTGAGAAGGGTTAATTTCGATGAGATTGTGTGCTTCTGCGGTCTTAACTGGATTCTTCGTCGTTTTTGCAGCGACAACTACATTACGGTAGCATTTCGAACCTTCTGCGTGGCGGCGCCGTGGCGGTGGCAGCGCTGCCACCCTGCGGCTGCACCACCACGCTGCCACGTGATTGGTCACGTGGTGCGGAGGAGCTGCCAGCTACACGGTGCCGTGGCTAATCACGTGGTTTGTCACGTGACAAGCCACGTTGTGCGGTCCAGCTGCTGCTGCCGGAGGCGCCGAGCGCCGGCGAAATCGGGCGGCAACAGCAGTGCGCATGCGCCTTGTCAAGATATGGAAGAAGTTAGCGCTATACTTAGACAGAGACCGAGAATAAACACACCAGACGACAGACGAGCGCTACTACCAACTGTTTATTGGGGCGTAAGACCCGGAATATATAGCCGAGCATGCAGACAGTTGGAGGCACACACGTCAAACACCAGCGTTGGACAAGGCGAAAGCGTATCCAGAAACGCACAATCAGAAGAATAAATCTGCAAGGAAGGATCACTCGCGCCGCGATCAGATAGCCTTTTGATTCGGAAGGCCTCCAGCACAAGCCGCGCTGTAACATTGGCGCTCCTGTCCAGAAACTTAGTTTTCTCAAAACGTGCCCTACACGTGCGGTCACAGGAAGAAATATGCCGTACGATATAAGCCGTGCTGTCGTTGTTTTCTAAATTTCTATCATGCTCCCGTAGTCGGTCATTTAAGCAACCGAAAGTTTGACCTACATAGGAAGACCCACAAGAAAGGGGTACACTGTACACCACCCCTGTAGCGCATTTGAGATAAGAAATGCCATGTTTCTTTTTGCAGCCACCCTCACAAACGCCAGAAATGCGTCGGCAAAGCTTTGAAAGCTTGTTGAGGGCTGAGAAGACTAAGGGCACGTGGTGCCTGCCGGCAACCTTCTTGAGGAAGTGTGACACTCGGTGAACATATGGAACAACCACCGGCTTTGATGTCGAGAAATCGGGTCTTCTTTTTTGAGCGCCTTTTTTTTTTGCAGTACCCACAGAGCGATAGATGTGTAGAAGGCTTGCCCTGTCAGAACCCCAGTGTTTGTGTGAAAGCACTTTGAGTATATTCAGCGATCGAGAAGCTTTCTTTTTCAAGGCATTTATGTGAGGTAGAAAAGTTAGTTTTCGGTCAAATGTTATGCCTAAGAATTTGTGTTCAGTTATTAAAGGTAACTGGCTTTCGTTTAGGTATAATGTGGGGTCGGTCTGTAGACCTCGTTTCAGTGAAAAAAGTAAGGCCACTGTTTTCTGTGGAGAGAACTGGAAACCATTCCTGTCTGCCCATGTTGCCAGTTTATTTATTGTTAGCTGTATTTGTCTTTCGCAAGTGGATATGTTTGAGGATGTACATGCTATCTGAAGATCGTCAACAAAACAGAATGCATAATGTACCTTGGGATTTTTTTCCTAATAGAATTCAGTTTTACGACAAAGAGAGTTGTACTTAAAATACAGCCTTGGGGTACCCCATTTTCCTGAATAAAATTCTTTGAAAAGGTCGAGCCTAGGCGCACATGGAATGAGCGATTGGATAAAAAGTCTTTTATGCAATTTAACATCCTGCCGCGGACGCCAAGCTCGGCAAGGTCTTGCAGAATTCCAAACCTCCAGGTTGTGTCGTATGCCTTTTCTAAGTCAAAAAAGACTGCAAGACATGGTTGTCTGTGTATAAACGCATCTCTTATAGTATTTTCAAGGCGGACTACGTGATCTGTGGTGCAGCATCCTTTTTTAAAACCACATTGATGGCTGTCGAGAAGTTCACGGAATTGAAGGACAAAAGTTAATCTTATGTTTAGGACACTTTCAAAGGACTTGGCGAGGCAACTGGTAAGGGCTATGGGTCTATAACTGTTCGGAGCGGTTGGTGGCTTCCCGAGATTAAGAAACGGCACAATAATAGCTTCCTTCCAAGCTTTGAGTATTTTTCCTGATACCCAAACTTTGTTAAAAAACTTTAGAAGTCCCTCTACGGCAGGTTCAGAAAGATGGGCTAGCATTTGGTAATGTATTTGGTCTGGGCCGGGGGCGGTATGTTTACCGGCAGAAAGTACTGTTTGGATTTCATGTATTGTAATTAAACTATTGTACGGTTCGTTTGTACCGCAGTCTGTCGGCAGTCTTTGTTTCTCTGCTGTATTTTTGTATTTTAAAAATGAATCGCTGTAGTGGGATGAGCTGGAAACTTCGGAAAAATATTCGCCTAAAATATCTGTTTGTTGTTCTAGACTAGTCAGTACACCGAGAGCGGTAAGAAGGGGGACTGTGAATGGAGAGTAGTTGCCTTTTAGCTTTCTGACCTTCTGCCACATTTGTTTTGATGTGGTTGAGTTCTTTATCGACGACACGTAATTTTTCCAAGAAGATTTTTCTGCATTACGACGGATATAACGAGCTTTTGCTCTCGCCTTTTTAAATTTTATAAAATTCTCCTGTGTGGGGTATCTGCGAAAAATGCCCCAGGCTTTGGTTTGTTTCTTTTTTGCTTCTTTGCATTCTTTTGTGTACCAGTATTTGTGATTTTGTTTTACTATTCCAGAGGATTGAGGAATAGCTTGGCGTGCAGCGGCAATAATACAGTTTGTGAGACATTCGTTTAGTTCGTCTACACTCACGTCGTCAGAAACTATTCTATCTAGGCTGGCTTTTTCACGGAACAGTGCCCAGTCGGCTAAGTGCAGTTTCCATCGTTGTGGTTTAGTTGGGATTACTTCGGGTGAATGTGCTAAGCTAATTAGTATGGGTAGATGATCACTTCCATATGGGTTATCTAAGACATCCCAATTAAAATGTGCAAAAATCGAGGACGAACTAAAAGACAAATCTATACAACTGAATTTTCCTGAGCTAGGGGAACAATAGGTTTGTTTGCCAGTGTTCAGGAGGCAAAGGTTATTGGAGAGTATAAAATCCTCGATCAGTTGGCCTCTAGTGTCGGTTTTGTTACTACCCCAAAAACTGGAGTGGGCGTTAAAATCTCCGACCATCAAAAATGGTTCTGGTAGTTGCACTAAACGGTCTTGTAAGTCTTGGAGTGTTATTTTAAGATGTGGATCAATATAAACGCAGCACACTGTGAGTGTTTTAAATGTGTGCAGGATGGCCGCCACAGCTTCTAATTTGGTTTTAAGCTTGTGTTCTCGGGCTGCGATTCCACTGTTAACAATGATGGCTACGCCACCCGAAAGCCGGCTCACCTGCTCTCGGTCACGGCGGAAGACCTTATAGTGTTTTAGAATGTTTTCGTGTTTAAAGCCTAAATTTGTCTCCTGTAAACACAAGGCGACAGGTGAGTATGTGGCTAATATGTCTTTTATGTCGCTTAGGTTATGTAACAGTCCCCTACAGTTCCAGTGTATAAAAGCCATCTTGTATTATGTGGGTACTGAAAGGAACTAGGTTGGGTTTTCAGGCGCCCTTATTCGGGGCTTTTCTTTTTTTTCGGTCTATGAAGCCCCGCCGCCCTTTCGACGTCGACGCCTTAGGACTACTTTGACTTGTGTCCATCGTGTCCATCGCATCCTCGGACACGCTGGACTAACGTGCGAGCCGCACGTTTGTTTTCATGTTCGGCCTCTCCGTGTGCGGAGGGACCTTGGGGCCCGCGGACATGGAGGTCCGCGCGTCCTGTTTTGTGGGTGGTGGCGCAGCGCTAGCTGCTGCCACCTTGGGCACGGGTGGCCCCACTACAGGCTCACTGCGTGTGGCCTGAGTGGGAGCCAAAAGCGGCTGTGGTGCTGTGCCCCTTTGCACCAAGAAAGTAGGTTTGTGTATTGAAGCTACCCTCTTTCGCGCTTCCCTAAATGTTATGTTTTCTTTGACTTTGATTGTGACAATCTCCTTTTCTTGTTTCCAAACTGGACATGCGCGTGAGTATGCAGGATGGCTGCCCTCACAATTTACACATAGGTGTGGTTCAACTGCACAGTTTTCGGAATCGTGTTCATGGGAAGAGCATTTAGCACATGTGAGTTGGCCCCGGCAACTCTGAGAGCTCTGGCCGTAACGTTGGCATTTGAAGCAGTGTCGTAGGTTTGGTATGTACTTTCTTGGTTGGAGCTTTATGTAGCCTATTTCTACGGAGTCGGGGAGGATACTAGATGCAAATGTCAGGACAATGTGCTTTGTGGGGATTTCTTTATTATCTCGTCTCATTTTTATCCTGTACACATTGGTCACGTTTTGCTCCTTCAAACCTTCCAGAAGTTCTTCATCAGTTACATATTTGAGGTCATCATCTGAGATAACTCCCCTAACAGTATTCAAAGATCGGTGTGTGCTGATTGTGACCGGTATATCTCCGAATGACTTCACTTCTGACAATTTCTCTTGTTGGTGGTTGTATAAAACTTCTAAAAGAAGGTCTCCGTTTGCTAGTTTTTTGATCTTGTACCCTTCTCCTATGGCACTTGTTAAAGTCCTGGTAACAATGAATGGTGACACTTGTCTAGCAGTTTGTTCCTCGTGTTCGCTGTGAACAACGTGGAATCGAGGGAAGGTTGTAGCGTTTTTTTTTTTGAAGAATTTATCTGTCTCGTTGCGCCCTCTTTTTCGAGGGAGATCGGGTTGAAAAAAATGAGAAGCCATGGAATGTGTTCTTTGTTCGGCAATGGTGGCAGCCACCCACCATGGAGCCCTACATGGGGACGGGACAGGTGCCTTTAAAAAGCCCTGCCTGCGCCAGCTGTACACCATCACTATAACCAAATATGGCGTAACAAAGGTTTGTCAGCCACACAAGGTTAACCCTCGCCGCCAGGAAAAAGGAAAAAACCAAGAAGTGAGTGGGAGACAGGAGAGTTGTGAGAAAGGGGTAGGAAAGTGAAAGATGAAGTGGAGAATAGGAAAAGGCGACTGCCGATTTCCCCCGGTCGGGTCAGGCCAAAGGTGCCGTCTACAGGAAGCTGGGGCCAAAGTGGTGTGTTGCCTCCGCCGAGGGGCCTTAAGGGTCCAAACGCTCGGCATCGGCTCAACCACCAGGATCCCCTTTTCGCCGCACACGGCGATGCCACGCACGGCGAAACGTGGGTGCTCGGGTCCGTGGTGATGCACTGTTCACCATCATCCCCTTGCGGGGATGTCCCTGCGGATGCTCGGGAACCCGCGGTGTCGCCACACACCGTCGCGACGCCTGCAGGCTGCAGGCGCCCCCCTGCGGGGACAACTTGAAGGGCGTCAGTGCGGCTGACAATGCGGGCCGCAGGGAGCATAGTTATGTCGACGACAGAGCAGAGTGCTTCTTGAACTGCAACGAGCTCAGCACAAAAGGACGAAGGGGGTTCCGTAAGCTGAAACCAAGAGGTTTGATTCAGGGCAGGTCTGCACGGGCAGTAAATAACTGTTGTTGCTTTGCAGTCTTGTATGCTTGCGTCTACGTAGACAACAATGGATCCTTCAGGCAGGGAAGCATCTTGTTCCTCAAATTTTTGGCGAAGCAACGATGCCGAATTAGGTGATGTTGACCGGCGATTACCTGTTGGCTTGTTGTCGCTGAGCTGTACAAACTTCTATGGGGGAAGAAATAGCTTTGGCGGCTAAAGAACGGAGTGTGACGTTGCATAAGTCCTCACTTCATGCGTGGAGTGCGATAGACGGGCCTTAAGGCTGCGCGCTTCAGGGCGCTGCTACACCAGCTCATCAATGGTATTGAGCGGCGCATTCTCTTGTAAAGCTATGACCGGTGTGATGCGTGGAAGGCACGTAATGGTCATCATAGCCTATCGGTTCACGGCTTGAAGGCGATCCTATTGGGCTCTTGAAAGATGTTGAAACTGGGCTTGATAAACAATACGTGGCTGCAGAACTTCCCCCACCAATTTCCGTGCAACGAACGAGCCTGCGCCACCAGTTTTAAGAGCAATTCTTCTAATCAAACCCAAAGTCTGAATAGCTTGCATTTTTGAATGAGAAAGCCATGCAGTCGCTGATCCTGATTGTTGAATCATTAAGCCAAGGATTTTTACACTCGGACTTTTCTGTAGTGGGGTTCCTGACAGACAAAAGCGGATTGGACTTGCGGCAAGTTTACGGAGTCCCCAGCGGTTGCCGACTGACGTGTATGTTGTTTTATGCACGGATAGCTGAAGTCCGATGGATGATGCGTAATTGGAGGTAACATCCAAGACAGATTGAAGGGCAGCCTCCTGAGTACGGAGATCTTGGTGAGTACTCCACACCGTGATGTCGTCAGCGTACTGATGAAATTTTATATCACGGGTGTTATGTAAGCGCCAAGCCAACGGGATGAAAACAATATTAAATAACGTCGGCGATAATATTGATTACTGGAGCACGCCGCAGAGAGGAACAAATTTTGATCCGACGGCTTCGCTGCCTGCGGCGTATTGATATTTTCTGCCTTCCAAAAATGATTCGACAAAGCTACGCACTCTCAGAGGAAGATAAAGCATGTCAATAGGGTTCAGAATGGCTGCATGACTGATGTTGTCATATGCCTTTTCAACGTCCATTGCTAAAACGGTACGCACATCGCGGCTGCGGGTAGATGACAAAACTGCAAATGCCAAGACAGCCAACCCGTCCTCTGCACCAATATATGGACGAAAGCCGATTTGTGCGGGGTGATAAAAACAGTGCTGCTCTAGCTGCCATGACAATCGTATGGCTGGCATTTTCTCCGCCAGCTTGCACAGCGTAGGAGTTAAGGAGATAGGTCGCAAGTTGGCAAGGTCCGTCGGAGGCTTTCCCGGTTTCGGGATAGGAATCACGACAGCGGATTTCCAGCTCTCGGGCACTACGCCATCCAACCATAGTTTGTTTATGGTGTCTAGAAGTTGAGGGAGTGCAGCGCTACTCAGGCTCTTGCACACCTCGTACTGAATACTGTCCGGGCCGGGCGCTGTTTTCTGTTTCGCATCATCTATTGCAGCCAGCAACTCAGGCATAGAGAATGGACACGCATTTCCATCTACGTCGACATCAGATGGCATTTGATATACATGCGCTGGGATGCTTGCTATATTTAAACTAGCGGATGAAGAAGGCACAGCATCGTATTTTGGGAAAAACTTTCGCGCTGCTTCTTTGGGGAGATTATCTGGTGACAAGTCGGCCCCGAAGCATGCGGTTGCTGCTGCGTGAGTTGAACGGCGACCGCGTTCCATTGTACGGAATGTTCGCCAGAAAGAGGCATTCGAGGATTTTGCAGAAAATTGTTCGCACCACGCGTACCACTGCCGCCGAGGGAGGTCGCATTCATACTTGCGTGCCTTAGCTTTAAGATAGTGCAATCGCGTACGTGCCTGCGACAAAGTAGGGTCTCGCGTAGCAGCCAGCTCGGCTTGACGGCGTGCCGCCCACAAGTTAAGAAGGCCGAGGTCTGGTGCCGGTCGACCAACGTCAGTCAAGGTGATAGTTGTAGCACTGTTGGGCACTGTTTGTTTGCGCTCAACAAGGATTGGCGAAGCATCTGAGGAGAGATTTTCCATACAGAAGCGAAAACTGTCCCAAGCAGCGAAAGCTACTTGGAAGCCATCTTTTATCTGGTTGCTGTTGACGATCGGGCTTGCAGTTCCAAAGTTTAAAAATTGGTGCCGCTGGGAACGCTGGTTTGTCTCTCGATAATAGGCATCAGAATGATCGGACGGGTCACCCAGTCGCCGTCGGGAGCCGGGAAGTGCATCAGCGGTGTGGCGTGCTCCGTTGTCGGCCCTGGTATCAGCAACAACCATGCAAAAACCTGGGCGAAAAACAAAAACGGCTTGAGGCCATAATCCTGGCGTTGCCGCCATGCCCACTGCCGAAAGCTACTTGGAAGCAATCTTTTATACTGGTTGCTGTCGTTGACGATCGGGCTTGCCAAATGTATGGTGATAATTCCTAATAGCTGCTTACCTCTCGGGACATATACAATGGCCATCGATTTATGTGAAATAATTCTTAAACTATTAACACTTACACAAAGAGATAAACGGCTCAAAACTTAATTTGTTTTTTGCTCAATGAAGGATTCATCCTCCCCTGCCAGAAAGAGCGTATTGTCGTCAGGGTAAGAAACCACCCGCGCATTTTCTGCATAATGCACAGTATCATTCCCACAAATGATGAGAGTGTCCCAAGGATACAAAGCCTTGTGGTCCACCGGTAACAGCAGTTTGTTCTGAAGACTTGGTGCCACCGATATCTGGTGCACTCTATTTTCCAATCACGATTTTAGAAGGTTTAAAGCTGTTCCGCGGGCACCATATTTCATTAACTTTGAAACCAGAATTTTGTAATTAACAACATCAAATGCATACTTCACCATGAGAGGCGCGTTGGCAAAGTATTAAATGTAGCAAGATGAACGCTGCAACATCCTGCGCCGTAGCAGCAGGCAGAGCGGCAGTTTCGGCGTACCGGGTCAAGTGGTGTACCGCAACGGTGACCCAGCGGTTTAGGGTAGCTGTGTAAGGAAGCCGTTCGTACAGGTCAATGTTAACTCGGTCGAAAGGCCTGGATGGGCACTGCAAAGGCTGCATTGGGCCGGTCGAATGGTGGTGACCGGGCTTGCGACGTTGACAATCTCGGCAGGAGCGGACGAACTTGCGGACGTAGGTTTACATATACCATGCCAGTAATATTGGAGGCGAAGCCGGGTATAAGTCTTCAAGGCATCTGCGAGACAGGCTTGGGGGTCACTGTGAAATGCAGTGCATATTTCCAAATGCCCGGGATCAGAAGGAGCCATTTGCGGCAGTCAGGGAAGTAATTTCGGCGGCACAAGAGTCCACCACGAACTGCAAAGTGGCCAGCTCGACAGCGGACGGCGCGCGCGATCGGAACGACCGAAAGATTTGAAAGATAAGTGGGAAGAGAAATGATGCAGGGATCCTTGGACTGCTTGGTGGCCATATCGTGCAACGACAAGGCGGCGTAGTCGAGGGGTGGAAGTTGAACATTCAGTTGCCAGAGGCGAGCGAGACAATGCGTCGGCGTCGGGATGCTTAGTGCCAGAGCGATAGAAGACACGAATATCTTACTCTCGAAGGCGTAAAGCCCAGCGGGTGAGGCGGCCATTTGGGTCCTCGAGGAAGGACACCCAACAGAGGGAATGGTGGCCAGTAATGACCGCGAAAGGTCGGCCGTAGACGTAAAGTCGAAACTTCCGGGCCGCCAAAACGATGGCCTAGCATTCCTTTTCAGTGCCTGAGTAGTTAAACTCAAGTTTCGTCGGGGTGCGGCTCGTGAAGGCAACAACATACTCGACAAAGCTGGGTTTGCATTCCGCAAGAACAGCACCGATACCAGTGCCACTGGCGTCTCTGTGGATTTCATTTAAAGCATCGGGGTAAAAGCGGCGTTATATGGGTACCGAGATGAGCAGACGACGCAACGTGCTGAACCATCGTCACAGACAGGACTCCAGCTTGAAAGATCGCTGCTCCCGCGAAGAAGGAAAGTCAGAGGTGTGATGATAGAAGCGCAAATGCGGGTAAAGCACCGGGAGTAAGCGCAGAGGCCGATGAAACTTCGAAGTTATCGCATCATGGAGGCTTTCGGAAACTAAGCGACCGCACGAAGCTTTGCTGGGTCGAGGAGTACACCGTCCTTAGATACGGCGTGGCCCAAATCGTCAACTGGCGGTCGGGGAAGGGACATTTCTTCAAATTGAGTTTGAGATCGCCTGCGGTGAGACAGCTAATAACATTCCTCAAGCGAACAAGGTTCGTCTGGAAATCTGGGGAGAAAACAACGACATCATCGAAGTAACACAAGCATGTTTTTCATTTGATGCCGTGCAATATGGTATCCATCGGACGGCAAAAGTGGGAAGCTGAAAAAGAAGAAAGAAATCTAAGGCGATTGCAGCTTGAAAGCGAAAATTGAAAAAAATGCGACAGTACGAGAGCCGGGTCTCTTGAAAGAGCAAGCGATGTACAATCATATAGAATGAACAGATTCATGCAGCCCTATGAAACTGGAAGGGACATAGGATTGTACCTGGGAAACTTTGAGAGAACTTGCGAAAGGGAGAACTTTGCTCGCAGTACATGGCCGGAACGGCTTCTGACACTCTTTCCATGTGAAGTAGCTGAAGTCATAGCGAGACGTAGCACACAAGACGCAGCTGACTACGAAAAAGTCAAAGCCAGCCTGCTAAAAAGGTACCGGCTGTCAGCCGAAGCTTTCCGACAGCGCTTCAGGAACACAATTAAAAATGATAGCGAGGGCCATCCGGATTTCGCGTATCGCCTAAAGACGAATCTGATAGAGTGGCTAAAAGGAGCCGAGGTTTATGAAAGCCGAGACAAAATCATTGAGTGTTTTGCCTTGGGCAATTTTACCGAAGCATTCCCCAAGTGGCGAAACTGTGGGTTCAAGACAGGGAAAAAGTCGACAGTTGAAAGGGCCGCTGAGCTAGCAGAGGAGTACGTTTCGCGCAGAAGGTTGAGCACTGAAGCGGGTTCGTCACACGCTCGAAACGCGATGCGAGATAAAGGGCCGAGCAGAAAGACGCGAAGTGCTAGAAGTTCGGAGCAATCGGAGGCAATGAAGGTAGCGCCAGAAAAGCGTGAAGAACAGGCGAAGAGACAGGGAGCAGACAAAGCCGCGAAAAAAGAGTTTGAGGCTAGTAGGCCATTTCGTTGCTACAACTGCAATGGTGTTGGGCACTTTGCAGCCAAGTGTACAAAGCAACGTTTGGTGTTTTCGTGCGTCGAGGATAACGCCGAGAATATAGAGCTCCTTAATCCATACCTGCACGAGCTGCACGTTAACGGGAAACCGTGCAGGGTGCTTCGTGATCGCGCCGCGACGATGGACGTTGTCCAACCGTCTTACGTGTCCGCGGACGATTTTACGGGACAAGTCTCGTGGATAAAACAGGCAGTAGAAGAACACAGTGTATGCCTTCCCATAGCTAGAGTGATAATTTGTGGACCGTTTGGAGAGCTAATCACTGAGGTCGCAGTTTCGAAGGCCGTGCCACTTCAATATCCTTACCACTTCTCGAATCGATCAGACCAATTGCTACGCGAGAGAGGCCAGAAACATGGAAGTGGGGTGATACAAGCTTTGACAAGATCGAAACTCGTCAGCTCGCATCTCAACTAAGTCAGATTCCCGAACCTCAGGTAGCCAGAGACGCATCAGCCAGCATATCGTTGCAATCAAATGAGGAGGGAAGGGAACCAACGAGGAATGAAAGCCAGACAGCTGACCGAGCAAATCAGCGACGAGGGACTTCAACCACTAAGTCGGTAGAGGAATCAGAAAACGCTGAAGGATCCGTTTTATCTCCAACATCGCGTAGTTTTGATCGCCTTCTGCAGGTGAAGAGGGAGTCCCTAATAAAAGAACAGAAGCAGGATCCCACTTTGAAAAGACTGCACCTTACAGCTAAAGAGGGTATCGCGAGACGCAACATAACGATGCATGAGAAGGAAGGTTTACTATACCGACGCTACCAGGACAGAAAAGGCAAAACATTTGATCAGCTGGTCGCGCCCGGAAAACACAGAGCGGACATTCTGAGTCTCTGCCACGGAAATGGCTGGGCAGGATATCTGGGAATGAATAAAACAAAGGAGCGGCTATTAATGGAATATTACTGGCCGGGTTGTTTCAAAGATGCAGAACGCTACGTAAAATCATGCGATGCGTGCCAGCGCGTGGGCAAGCCGGGAGAGACATGGAAGGCTCCACTGAAAATTGTTCCATTGATCTCGGAACCCTTCCGCCGGCTTGTAATAGACACAGTAGGCCCTTTGCCTAAAACGAAATCAGGCTATAAGTACTTGCTTACTATACTATGTCCCGCCACAAAATTTCCCGAAGCAATTCCGTTCAAGGACTTGAGCTCCACAGAAATAGTTGACGCCCTTTTGTCAGTGTTCGCGAGAATAGGATTTCCGGCCGAAATTCAAGCCGATCAGGCGACAGTCTTTACAAGCGCCTTGACGACCACATTCCTAGAAAGATGCGGAATAAAATTGTTACACAGCTCGGTGTACCATCCGCAGTCCAACAGTGTAGAGAAATGGCATTCGGTGCTGAAGCGGGTGCTACACGCTCTTTGTTATGAGCATAAAGCAGACTGGGAGGATTGTCTGCCGGCTACACGTTTCGCTTTACGAACAGTCCCCCACGAAGCTACGGGGTTTACGCCAGCAGAACTCGTGTACGGAAGAGCCCTCCGCTCTCCCCTCCGAATGCTGAGAGAAATGTGGGAAGGGACAGGAGAGAACCAGACAGTGCTTGAGTACGTGCTTCAGCTACTGGACCGCCTTAACAACACGAAGGAATTAGTAAATCGAAATATGAAAGCTGCCCAGGAGGCCGCCAAGGTCTATTATGACAAAAACGCGCACCTTCGAGGTTTCACCGCGGGCGATCGCGTGATGATCCTCCGGCCATCGAGAAAAAACAAGCTGGAAGTTCACTGGGATGGTCCAGTAGAAGTGTTGCAAAAACTTTCGGAGACGAATTACGTGCTAAGGGTTCCAGGCAGGGGAAAGCAGGTGAGAATCTATCATTGCAATCTGATGAAGCCGTTCGTGGACAGCAGCGGGATCGTCAATCTGACTCTAAATGAACCAGAAGAGCTGGACAGCGATAGTCAGGGTTGGAAGAGAGGTGCGGACGCTAGTGACAACGTGGAGAGCATTCTGGCTCACTCCGTGAATGCAGATTTCCTAAGCGGGACACAGGTTGACACGCTAAAGCAGTTGTTGAGCGAATTCGCTGGCCTATTTAGCAGTCGCCCGGGAAAGACACACCTCCTGACACACGAAATCGAGCTCACCTCTGATGAGCCGGTACGGTCGGAACCCTACAGGGTATCACCGCGGCAAAACGAAATAATGGACGCGGAAATTGAGCGCATGTTGGAGTTAGGGGTTGTAGAGCCAGCGGAAAGTGACTATACCTCACCGCTAATTCTTGTTGAGGCCCCAGGGAAAGATCCTCGTCCCTGCGTGGATTATAGAAAGCTGGATGCAATTACCAGGGATCAGCTATACCCGATTCCCAACATAGAGGAAAGGATAGAAAGGGTGAGCGGCGCGAAATTCATTTCCACCCGCGATCTCGTACGGGGATATTGGAAAGTTCCCCTCTCAGAAAGCGCGAGCAGGTATGCCGCTTTCATCTCCCCAGCGGGCACCTTTCGACCCTTAATGCTTAGTTTTGGGTTGAAGAATGTCCCCTACAGCTTCTCGAAACTCATGCACATCGTACTGAAGGACATGCAGTGCTTTGCACTCTCTTATTTAGACGATGTGGCAATTTTTTCGGAAACCTGGCAAGAGCATCTAGAACACCTAAGGACCGTGTTTTCCAGTTTACGACAGGCTGGACTGACACTGAAGGCAGAAAAGTGTAGATTTGGTTGCGCACAAGTGACGTACTTGGGCCACGTTGTAGGCCAGGGAACTAGGAGCCCATCCGAATTAAAGATTGCCCCAATCGCAGCATTTCCGCAACCACGGACGAAAACGGACATTCGCTCATTTTTGGGATTAGTTGGGTACTACCAGCGATATATTCCTACCTGTACGGAGCAAAGTTTGTATTTGAGACTGACCATTGTCCTTTAACGTGGCTGCGACAGATGTCCCCCAAAAATGGTCGCTTGCTCAGATGGAGTCTTGCTCTCCAACAGTTCAATTTCTCGGTGCGTTATAAGAAGGGCAAACTGCACGGAAATGCTGATGGCTTGAGCATACTGATGTAAGCGGGAGAACTAAGAGGAATCTCCTCCTGTGTGAGTTTTTTTTTACTTTGTTCCGAGTAATCCGGCTGTGGCAGTTTCAAAAAGGGATGTTTTGCGCTCAGTCGGCACAAATTTAACCCAAATTTGAACACAATTTTTTTTAAAAGTGTATTGTTGTCAATGGAAGAGGCCTGGTGATTCTTTGGCGAAGTCCGAGCGCTTGCGGGTGGGGCAGTGCTTTGCTGTTTGGAACGTCCCACCTTCGCTTTCCTTTGTTGGTGGTGCTTTGGGTTCTGCCTTGGGGGCGATAATATTGCAATCCAGGGGACCAACACGGACGCCATCTCATCTCTTCCTGCCCAGCGGTCGTCAACGCTGGACATTTGAGATTTTTCGGGCCGCGGAGGAGCTGTAAAGTTTCTGGCGACAGCCGGTGGTCTGATTCAGCTGCGTATTCGGCCCGGACACCTGCAACCGGGGTCACTGCACGGCGATAGGCATCTTGGTTCCCACGGCCGGCCCTCGCCTGGTTTATTGGATTCGAGACGGAGGATTCCACTGCCGTTTGTAAACAACATTGTTCCCGGAAGATTGACCGTGCGGCACGGAGGCAGTTAGCGACCGCCAGAACCGAGCAGGGGTGACTCACCCTTTCAACTGTGCCTGCTCGCCGGCGCCTCGCCCATTCGGACTTCCCGGAAGACGTGTCCGACTTGACAGCGTGAGAACTGTCGTTCGGACGCGACGACAACGCTCTCTCTGGTGGGGGCGATTGTCCAGCGGCACCCTCTCTCTCCGGCAAGGCATGTGACGGGGGCGTGTCCCTATGTGAAGTGGTGTGTGTGTGTGTGTGCGTGCGTGCGTGTGTGTGTGTGTGTGTGTGTGTGTGTGTG
The DNA here is from genome assembly GCF_052857255.1 of Amblyomma americanum. Classification (NCBI taxonomy): domain Eukaryota; kingdom Metazoa; phylum Arthropoda; class Arachnida; order Ixodida; family Ixodidae; genus Amblyomma; species Amblyomma americanum. Next base: position 167,708,679 of record NC_135502.1, read on the forward strand.
TGTGTGTGTGTGTGTGTGTGTGTGTGTGTGTGTGTGTGTGTGTGTGTGTGTGTGTGTGTGTGTGTGTGTGTGTGTGTGTGTACGACAACGCAAGTTAGGCCACGCCCAACCTGGCGAAGAGCTCCTCGAACCTGGGGAATCCTAGGCACCAGGCCCTTTTTAAACCGGACGACGAGTGCCGTGAGGAAGGAATCCTCGATCATCTTCAGATCTTCTCAGATCCTCCGACCTTCCCCCATCACCCCCAATGGGTTTCAAAATCTTGTAAAATATGTAAAATAAACCGCCTGTACAGTTTCCCTCATAACCAAGTCCGACAACGTCATTCGGAGAAGGGACCTGCGGCGCTGAATGAGTCAGCTCACTCAAGGACCCCTCGTTCCCAACAGCGCCCAGAGTATCATGTCGCTCTGCGCAAGGACAGGGCAAACTCTCTCCACAAAAAAGTATTTAACAGATCGGACAGCGGTCTATGTCGACGCCACCGAACACCCCGATCGCAAAGCTTTTTCGCTCGCGGTTGTAAACTACTGTGGCCGGCCGTTCGTTGCGGGATTCATTCCTGTCAGATCTTCTGAAGAGGCCGAGGAGGCGGCCATAGCCTTGGCGATGGTCTTCATGTCTGCAGAAACCATCTTCAGTGACTCTAAATCTGCGATTCGTAATTTCGCCAAAGGCCGGGTCTCCCCTGTCACCCTATCTTTCCTCCACTTCACCAACCTCCAACTCCGCCCGATCCAGTTGATTTGGGTCCCTGCGCGCTCATCCCATCCAGCGAACGAGGCGGCCCACAATCATGCCCGAGGATTCGTCGACCGGGTTGTGGTGTCGCCCGTCCTGCCGACGGCGAGAGATCGTATGGTTACATTTAATTACATAACCATGCACTAGCGCTTAGGTAGACTTCTATATCCCCGCACACATATTTCTCTCACCAAACCCCAGAGGTTGCATGGAGGCAACTCCAAACGAACACCTTCCCCAAACCCGCGATATATGCCCGCATATACCCTGAGTTCTACTCTTCGTCCTGTAAACTATGTGGCCAACATGCCACTCTTTCCCACATACTCTGGGCGACTCCCCTCCTCGGGGTGTGCAGATCATGAATCCAGACCAGTGGGACGCAGCATTGCTCAGTTCCGACTCGGACACACAGATCCGGGATGTGACAAGAGCACTAGAAGTCACCACGGGCTCATGGCCAATTGACGGGGCTATAACCCTACACCACCTGCTACTTTTGCAGACGAAAATAAAGTTTATCCTCATCCTCCTGAACCGTACCGTCATCATCTACAGACATAAAGACGGGACCTCGAGGTTCATTTCCGAGGCCTACAATATACTCGCACAAAACGCAAATGACGAGTGCATCAGTAGCCCGTCAACTTTCTTGTTCCGCAGCAACGTGCTTATATTAATAATTGTTCCAGAGTGCTTGGCGTGTAGCCTCTTGTTTTTCTTGTCTCATTTTTCTTGTTATTGCTCTTGTTATCTTGCTCGCCAGGTGTCCTTTATATGCTGCTTCAATTTTCACAGTAAATCATTTTGGCTGCTAGTCACCGCAGCTGTCTCTCTTGTTCTCTGTCCCGTCTTCAAAAAGCGCTCTAACTTCTTTCCTGAATATTAAGCTTCCTTATGTCCATTACCTTGCAAATATTTATAAGCTTTGATAGCGCTGCCAGTTCTATTTTTTTGTGTGGCGTTAGGTGCTTTCACTTTTTGGCGTTTCTAAATCGCTTATCTTGTCTGAAATTCCTTGCCGTCTACTTCTACTGCGCGCTCAGCAATGATAGTAGTGAGATTATCCATCACTACTTCAACACTATTGTCGTCGTTCTCAGTTAAAGCGGAATATCTGTTCTGCTGCCGAGATATTAAATTTTTATTTTTCGCATCTTACGCAAACCCGTTAATCGGCTTCCGCCCACTGGCTTCTTCTGTTCTGCCTTCAAGTCTAAGCTGATTCGAGTTCTCTTAATGAGCAGCTACTCGGCCGGTTACCCCGCAGTCGACACGAAGTTGACAAACGTCCTCTCCTTTGAAGCCATCGCCACTTTGTATGTATGTATGTATGTATGTATGTATGTATGTATGTATGTATGTATGTATGTATGTATGTATGTATGTATGTATGTATGTATGTATGTATGTATATGCATGCATGTATGTATGCATGCATGCATGTATGTATGTATGTATGTATGTATGTATGTATGTATGTATGTATGTATGTATGTATGTATGTATGTATGTATGTATGTATGTATGTATGTACGGATGTACGTATGCACGTATTTATGTATTTATGTACTTATGTATTTATATATGTATGTATGTATGTATGTATGTATGTATGTATGTATGCATGTATGTATGTATGTACGCACGTACAGCCGCCGCGGTGGCTGAGTGCTTATGGCGCTCGGCAGTTGGCCTTAAAGACGCGGGTTGGATCCCGGCCGCGGCGGTCGAATTTCGATGAAGGCGAAATTCTAGAGGCCCGTGTACTGTGCGATCTCAATGCACGTTAAAGAACGCCAGGTGGTCTAAATTCCCCGAGCCCTTCACTACGGCGTCTCTCATAGCCTGAGTCGCTTTGGGACGTTAAACCCCCCATAAACAAAGCATACGTACGTACGTACATGTATGTATGTGTGTGCATACGGATGGACGGACGGGCGGATGGATGGATGGGATGGAAGAGGAGGGTCCGCTTTGAAACGGGGTGCTTGTAATTGGCACAATGCTGGGCTGTTTTAAATTTTTGTTGTAATGATTTGTAAATTCTTAGTAAAATTCGCATTTTCTTTAAACACGTTTTCCTACACTTCTAAACTTATGTCACCTCTGATTTCGAGTCACCAAGCTTTCAATCGCTTTTGGTTGAGTTCCACCGCAGATATACTTATATAGCCATTGTTATCTCTAAACCTTAGGGCGTCAGGAAGAGTGACTGTCCCTGCATCGATAACCGGGGGATACCATTACATTTGATTAGGAGGTGTTGAATTGTTGCTAAAGATTTACCCCACACAGCACATGTGTCATCTTCGTTATATTCAATTTTGTAGCTGCGCGTTCTGATACACCCTGACCTAGCTTCAAAGAGTAGGGCACTGCCTCTTGAGTTATCATAGAACAATTCCTTCCTGATGTGCCTTTTCAAGTATATAGTTCTACAGTTTGCTTCTTTTTCATTGAGTTAACTCAATTTTGCGAAGACCGCATGCCCTTCCTGCAGAGAAACTTTTGCTGTAGGTGACATGATCATTACGTACGTCGACTGTAGTTCTAATTTTCGTATAAGAAAATATGGCGGCGTTACCGAACGATAGTTTAGGATTATGAAAGAGGCCGCTGTACGAAAGCGCTGAAAGGCGCTACCCGCCAGCAAGTAACGGCACAGCTTTATTCAACGAGTCTTGGTGGTAACTTCCAAGCTGAACTAGAGTAAATAAACAGATTTATCTGGCTTTTTTTTCAGGAGACCAAACTAGACTTGCTAATGAAGCCTGAAGCCATATATGCCGCTATATATGCAAAGGGTGCAGCAAAGCGTCCAAGGTTAAGGAGAACGCAGCGAGCTGCGGAAAGAAAAGTAATAAGCTGACGTTAAAAGACTGGAAGCGGACAGAGTGGGTGAGGGAGCAAACGCAGGTTAGTGACATCCTAGTCGAAATCAAGAGGAAGAAATGGGCTTTGGTAAGGCAGGTAATGGGAAGGAAAAAAAAACCGCTGGTCCTTAATCAAGGATAGCGGACTGTATTCCAGTAGAAGGCAACCGTAGCAGTGGCGGCAGAATGTTAAGTGGGTGGACGTAGTAGTAGTAGTAGAAAACATTTATTCCAAAAGGGTAGGATAGAGAGGCGAAAATACAGATTTTGGGTGGAATCCTTATTTCAGGACCCCAATGTCCACCGCAGTTGCTCTTGCTTGGGATATCAGCTTTCGCTGCGTCGCCAAGTCAGGGCTGAGCAGGGCAGACTCCCACTGTTCCTCGGAGTGATGTTTGTCTAGTTCGGGGGGCTTGGGACCGGAGAAGCCCCATGTTACATATGTTGTTACAATTCGGCCACACCAGGGGCAGTTGCTGTCATATCTGTCTGGGAAGATGTGGTACTTGTGTATGTTAGGAAAGGTGTTCGTCTGTAGTTGTCGCCATTCCCTCGCCTCTGCCGCCGTTAGCTTACGGTGTGGTGGGGGATAGACTTGTCTTTGTGTTCGGAGAAGGAGGAGGCGCTCGCCGTACGTAGTGGGTGGACGAGATTATTTAGAAGTTTGCAGGGATACGGTTCCGGAGCTAGCGAACGACAGAATTAATTGGAGAGACAATGGAGCGGCCTTTGCCTGCGTGGGCATAGTCAGGCTGATGATGATGACGATGATGATATGCAGAAAGTCATTCTCTACTTTACGTTCATAGATTCCTGGGAGTCTTCGTACCCCTATCTAGCACTGTAAAAAGGGTGTGTAAACGTCACAGGAGTTTATGCGGAAATATATTGTGGCCACGCAGAAAAATCTGTTACTGGAATTAACAGAATCATGATCAAGTAAAAACAGACATTTTCTGTTTTTGACCACTGTGGTCTAGTCAGGTGCGTTTCTATCAAGAAATAAGCACCGAATAATGCGCCTTAAAACCTAAAAAAAATTCGTTTATTTTTTAAAGCCTAGCGTGTAGTAAACTGACGTGTAACGCTAAATTTGTCGCACAACTAGTACTCTTGGTACTGCTTTTGATGCGGAGCTACACTTCGCAAGATGGCTGCCGAATGAAGAGCGGTGGATTTCTGGCTGCGTCGATTGGTTCGCGTTATTTGTACAGGTGAGTGAAAAAACATTATCTGCCGCTTGATACACAGAGTATATTTTGCTTTGTGTCACCTGATGTGGTCTCTAAACTGTATTGTAGATGCTGCGTGCGATGGAGGTGGATTACTGCAGCAAAATGTTAAGGCATGGGCACAGAGCTCGCATCTTACAAAATGGCCGGAAAACCCGAGCCGTGTGTAACTTTCATACTACGCCTTATGGTTTCAAACTACCTATGGTCATTGAACTTTTCATGGTGAAGGTGCAGCTCTGACACGCAATTAGAAGGAACAGGACGAGCGCTGACGAGCGATTCCCTTGCCGCTACGGCGGCGCTTTAGCTTTAGTTGAGAATCTACTGCTTTTAAACCAAACCTAAAGCAGCGCTGAGAAGCGGAGAGAAGCGGTAGCTTCACGATGATTTAGCCTGGAAAAGTCTTATGCTGTTTGTTGAGCGTTTCGTTCGTATGTTCCAGTCTGAACGATCGCAAAGCTACAGCTTCTCACTCGGCTTAACCAAAGCTGAAGCATACTTCTGGGAAAATAGCGCAAAAGACGAGGACAGCAAGGAAAGGAAACAACGAGACCAGCGCTTTTTTTATAGCCAAAGATTTACTCCAGCCAGAGAGCCATTTTGGCTCGTCGCGCACTTCAGCCGTATACGCGTGGCCTGACCTTGAGCAACCTTTGTATAGCAAAGCCGCCGCCGCTCTCTCTCTCTCTCTCTCTCTATATATATATATATATATATATATATATATATATATATATATATATATATATATATATATATATATATATATATATATATATATATATATATATATATATATATATATATATATATATATATATATATATATATATACAGTTTTGGAGAAGACCGCACCGCGGTCGAACCGTTGATAAATAAATGTGTCTGTAGAAGTGCCCCTTCTCTTATATATATATATATATATATATATATATATATATATATATATATATAAATATATATATATATATATATATATGGAAGCAGTCAGGGTTGCTCAACGGGCCAGTGAAAACTTGCACAGTGAAAAGGTCACAACTGGTTCGATTATCTAGGTTTATTCACCAACGGTTTCAGACGGTGGACCGTCCTTCATCAGGGTAAAGTCGATGAAGGACGGTCCACCGTCTGAAACCGTTGGTGAATAAACCTAGATAATCGAACCAGTTGTGACCTTTTCACTGTGCACATATATATATATATATACACCTCCACCTCCGAATATCGCGTGGATTCGGATCCCACCGGCGGCATGCTTGTTTTTTCTGCTGCTTTCGAGTTAGTTTCTTTTAATCTGAAGGTTAATCGATGCATTAATAAAAAATAAAGGGAACCATAGAAACATTACCCTGTGCACCTTGGTTTCGGTGACTGTTGGCTTCCTTCATATGTTTGTCAAACGAGCCCCTCATTTCTCTTACCTTGTCTGATTATATATATATATATATATATATATATATATATATATATATATATATATATATATATATATATATATATATATATATATACACACATAAGACAGAACGAAGGGAGGAAGAGAACGCGCTCAAGAGACGCCAGAAGAGCGCGCCGCACTACTCGAGAAGCGTCGTAACGAAGATGCGGCTAAATGAAGTCCTGCCACGTCCCGGAGGACTCTTGAACTGGGGAAGAGACCGGCTTCAGTTCTCGAGAGCGTCGGAATGAGACGTTACGTAGACGACATGCCGAGGAAACGAAGCTTTCGCAATTCAGCTAGGATTAACCAGAGCGAAACCAGTTTTAACACACGTGTAGCTACGTGGAACCGAGGAAACGAACTTCACTGTCATGCAGGCATACAGTCGGGCTTGTAACGCACTATCTAGTTTTTTTTCTTCATATAAGAAGCTTCCATAATCTCTGTGTTTAACTTTGTTGGGTGACTGTACAATACATCACTATGATGAAAAGTACGGAAGCAAGATTGCAGTTTAACATGTTTGACTTGATTCGTAGATTTATTAGTCTCCAAGGTATTAATTAGCATGCTCAGTTAGGCGCGTGTTAATACAACGGCCCGTCTGGTAAATGTAGGCTTGTCCGCAGGAAAAAGGAATTTTACAAACAAGAAGTGTTGCTTGTTGGGCGAGTTGGTGATCCATGAAAATAGAGCAGCGCGTAACAAAACAGGACACAAAGGAGAGACACGGAACGACACGAGCGCTATCAACTGTTTATTTCTTGCTGTCACTACGTATAAATACATGAGCCACAACTCGAAACGAAAAACAAAAAAGATTGATGAGTCAGCCTTTCGCTGGTTTCCATCGTTCTAGATAGGAGAGCTCTTTAGCTGACAATGCCACTGATGCCACGCTCACACACTTGTTGTTGCGGAACCAGGTTGCAGAAAAGTCTTATGCAAAAATACTGGAGGTTATATATAGCGGGTGCACAACTACCCTAGTCCTCGATAAAGCTAGGAGCGAAATTTCAAAAAGAAAGGGTGTCAGGGAGGGAGGTACGATCTCGCCAGTGCTATTCACAACCTGTTTACAAGAAGTGCTTAGAGGCCTGGATTGGAAGCAGTTGGACACAAGAGTTAATGGAGAAGGCGTTAGTAATCTGCGATTCGCTGATGACATTGCTTTGCCAAGTCACTCAGGAGACGCACTGCTAAGCATGATCAATAAGTTAGACAGGCGCAGCAGTACTGTGGGTCTAAAAATTAATATGCAAACACCGAAGTAATGTTCAGCAGTCTCCAAAGGAACCGCGGTTTACAATTGGTAGCGAGGTGCCGGAAGTGGCAAGGGAATATGTGTACTTAGGGCACGTTGTGAAATAACTAGAAGAATAAGAACAGGGTGGAGCGCATATGAGAGGTTCTCTCAGATCGTGAATGGCAGTTTACCAAGATCCCTGAAGAGAAAAGTGTACAACAGCGGTATCTTACCGACACTCACCATTGGGGAAGAAACGTGCAGGCTATGGAAAAGGGTTCATGTTAAGGACAGCGCAGAGAGCTATGTAAAAAAAAAATTATAGATGTAACTTTAAGGGACGAGAAGAGGCCAGAGTTGGTCAGGGAACAAAGCCGGGTTAATGGCATCCTAGTCGACATCAAGAGGAAGAAATGGACTTTGGCAGGATAACTAATACGAAGCCAAGATAACCGATGTTCTTTACGAGTGATGGGCTGGATTTCAAGAGGACGCAAGCGTAAGAGGGGACAGCAGGGAGTTAGGTGGGCGGTTGAGATTAAGAAGATCGTGGGGATAGGGCGGGCGCAGCTGTCACAGTACTGCGGTAATTGGATAGATATTGGAGAGGCCTTTGTGCTGCAGTGGGCGTAGTCGGAATGATGATCATGATGAAGTGGCGCTTATTGAGACTGACCTGACAAAACCTCTTGATAAGGTTAGTGGTCAAATTTACAGTCTTGCTAAGCGTGAACTTTGGTGATGTCTTGCTTAAAGGCACAGAAATACGTCATAAAGTGTCTACTGCAAGACTGATCTTTGATCAAAAGCTTGCCAAATCTATTAGATTTCAACACCGCGTCGACAGGGCTGCTTGCTCTCTCCTTTGTTGTTCTGTTGCTATACTGAGCCCCTAATCCTTGGTATCATGAAACTCAGATACGTGACTTCTTGTTATCGCAATGCGAGATAAAAATTTTGGCTTATGCTGATCATGTGACCCTTTTCTGTGCTGATAAAAGCAGTGTGATCGAGTTTTAAATAAAACAGCAGTTTTGCGTTATAAATTAAAAGGGATTTCTTAGGTCACTGGGGTACGAAACAAAACCTTTTCGAAGGCTTCGAGGATGTGCAGTGGTTGGGCACTCTCCTACATCAGTATTACAGTAGTGAGCCTCACTGGGATTCCTAAATCTCGTCCCTCAGTTGAAAACCACAGGCTGAAATCGAATGGGAGCTGTCTGTTTACACTAGCACAAGTACGCAATATCTTCTCGGCTTCGAAGGTCATCTTCGTAACGCAAGTGCTCCACTGTGCAAAGGAAAATCTACAGGCATTGCACAAGAGTTTTGGGATATTTTTATGTTGCACTTCGCCTGTGTAGAGACAATATTTTTCTCGGTCTGGAGTCTGGTAGAGCAGGTTTAAGCACTTTTTCGTCCTTTAGCTTGTTTTTCCTTGTTAAAAAGGTAACCCATCCCTTCCTCGCAGCTGTGCTTAAGGAGTGCTTGTTTGCCTATTCTGCTTGCGCCCACGGTCCTAGACGTGAGGCACCTTTGTGTGGCTTTCTTAAAGTTGCCGATACCTTCCGTTTTCTGAGTGCGCGTTTTTCTTTAGAGCACCTGTACAGTCTCTCCAGAAAGCAGGGACAAAAGTTCTGTCCGAGACGTTATTTTCTGCCCCAATATGTTGACAACCTTACCTCGCCTTCCTAGACATCAGTGTGTTCAAGCGGGTGTATCGGATTTGTGTTCAATGAGCCGCAAAAGGCATTCTTTTTCAAACATCACATGTTGACCTTACCGGTGAAAATTTGGCTCCGTTGTGAAGGAATGTTTCAGCTATCGTCAGTGAACTGCCGGCTATGCCCGCAGCCAGATACTATTGATCATTGTTCTGTGCTTTGTCGTGATGCCCTATTCTTTTGGGACATTTTCAACGGACTCTCAAAAAGGACTTTGAGATAACACCCTATGTTTTGAGATTTTTTCCTACACTGGAAGGCTCTTATGTTCCATGTGATTTTTTTGCGCTCATGGGCCTGTTTAGCCTGTGGAAGAGCCGCATGAATGGTCGCCACGCAAAGCTGCCATGTTCATGGAAGCGTCTGTTAAGAGATCGTTCTGCTTTGGTGCGGGGAGCGTACTGTGCTGTGCGGGATTCTCTAATGTCGGGCTGTCTTTAGTGAATGCATGTGTGTGTATCCCGGAAATCATAGCCAGTGTTGACGCGGCTGTGACCGCCCGTGGGGGCGGGGCAGAGAATACCACATAGTAGATGCACCACGGAGTGATGAGATTTGATGGTCATCGCTTTGCACTCCCGGCAGCAGCACTGTTTTCGAATGACATGAGAAATGGCTCAAATTTGTTGAGCCACAGCGGCGAAGGTAATTGCATTTTCGAAACTACATAAACTGATATGGCTGTCAAAAAACTTCAGCTTATAATCTCTAACTGCAGTCAAGCACCTGTTTCTAACAGATGGAAAGTGATAGTATTTAGTTAACCACTTTACTAGTTAACAAGATTCGCCTCCTTTCTGAGATCCGCCAACACTGGTAATACTATGCCGCAAAAAGCCTCTGTACTGAAAAAGCCTTTTCCAAATTTAGTGATGGGCGTCCCTGAAACATCCTGTATTCTGTGTCTCATTTTTTGTTTCGGTCATATGCTCCGTTTTTTTTTATTTCTATATAGCTATCATCCTTTTCTCTTAAGTTTCTTACCATAAAATTGTGATCTTCGATGTTATACTCTTATTGTCTAGTGTAACGAGAATCAGGTATTTCTCCTGTTCATTATTTGTATTGTAAAGCATGTATACGTATTTCACTGGCATTGTATTTCTCTAGCATTTTTTTTCCTCCTCCGAAAGTTCACTGGCCCAAAGCCTGTTCTAGGCACTATCAATAGACGTTGATCGATTGATTGTTGTGTATTATCGTTGTTCGATGGAAAATCGACGTAAGATATTTGGCAATAAGGCTCACCAGCATAGTCTATCCTTTTCATCGTTTTTTATGGCTTAAAAGCATACCGGTCTGCTGTAACACATCGCGCGCGGATAGTGCGATCTGTCGACACTGTGTTGTGTTCAGCGCAGGACGGGGTCTTCGGAAACATATGTGGAAGTAGTGCTTTCGTGCCTAAGTCAACAGGCGCAGCCGAAACGCCTGCGTGCCTTACTAGATACATATGGAAAATGATCACTGTTCTAGACGTGCAAGGCGGCGATGTCTCAGAAAAGCTAAGTTCTGCACGAGCTGAATGAATTTACGTAAATGGATGATAGATATTTCAGATCATGATGTCAGGCTTCCAGCACAAAAAAAAGTAAAACTAAATATACCTGCTGCTGTTTAGCGAGTGCCAAATAGTGTGCTGAAAACTGAGATTCTTCTGTAGTCCTGTACGAAACTATGTTCCTGGAATGAGCAGAATCGAGTGAACTGCCTGACAGCTCGAAGAGTGAAATGTTCTTTTTCAGAAAAAGTAGTAAACAAAAATGTTCAAAACCAGGCCCTTCTTTTGACATGCGTGCCGTGTACAGCAAGTCACCACAAAAACTAATTTGATCGATCACAAGCGCGTTTTTCACAACTCCGAACGTGACTAGAAGATCATTGTGTGAAAGTGGAGTTGTGGCATTCGCTCATAATATGGCAGGTTCTCTAAAATTAACTGGTCATGCCAGCTCAATTCTTCCTCTAGTCATTCCCAATAAGGCCAGCAGGTGTGTCGTCTGGGTTAATCGACGTCGGAGGCTGTTTTTTTTCGTAACCACATTTGATGCAGTACTGACAGTACTGCTTTTTATTTTTCATATTGCGCAAGCCCTAATAGAACACGGACAAAGAAGGAACATACAGGACAAGCGCTCCTCCTATCTGTTCCTTCTTTGTCTCTGTTCCTTTAGCGCTTGCGAAAAATGATAAACGTGCACCAACTAGCCCAATCCGCCACTCTTCTGAACTGCGTTTTTTAGGAACCTGACGGCCGTTCTCTGCTTCCGGAGCAAGGATTCTTCAGCTAGTATTCCGTCAAATCTACAAACGGAGCAATTGTCCGCAGTCTTCATTTTGACCGTTCAACGTGCATGCCCCAGTATTTTGACTAGTGCTTATGACGTCATTGCTAGGTTACAAAGAGATATACAGCCGAGTTTCGGCGAGGATTTGTGGTTTTGATATCCTAAATTCGCTTTACTTCATGTTTTGGAATTTTTTTTTGGTGTCAGAGAATGTGGTCACCGACACACCGTGTTGAAAAACCAGCGCAGTTGCCCTTAAACATACCTTCTTCAAGTCCACCGTGAGGAATGAGAATAAGTGGCCTGCAAACGTTGTTGTCTCACTATCTACATAATCTCTTGGTGTTTCGAAGGCTACTTTGAGGCAATTTTTATGCCACGCTATAGTCTGCGCTCATCGAGATTAATTTACTGTTTGGCTGAAAGCATTTCTGGCTGAATAAGTCAACCGCAAAAGTGGTTGGTTTAGTTTATAGGGGTTTAACGTCCCAAAGCAACTCAGGCTATGAGAGACGTCGTAGTGAAGGGCTCCGGAAATTTCCACCACCTGGGGTTCTTTAACGTGCACTGACATCGCACAGTACACGAGCCTCTAGAATTTCGCCCCCATCGAAATTCGACCACCGCGGCCGGGATCAAACCGCAAAAATATTTACTTTGAAACCATCTGCACTGATGTTTGTTTTATATGCTTCTACTGGTGGGTTTTTCATATCTTACCTTCCGAAATCAGGCAACGAAAAACAAAAACGTCCAATGTAACGGCCAACTTAATTGCAGGCCTAGAAGCCATGGAAAAAGATGTAGATCCGTAAGAAGGTCTTAGCTACTTTTCTATAATGTTGTGCAGTATATAGCGAGTACGGTCAGTCATATCGCTCAAAAAGGTAAGCATCAGTGTGGGCTCCTTTTGACTGAAGGGTCCGAAAAAAAGAGACGAAGCGCAAAATGAAGTAATCCAACTGGAATTAATTCTCTTTCAAGCACATATTGTCCGCACACCTGACTAGAGTGCTCGAACGGAGCACCGGGGAGTCGTTCACGAGTGTCCTATCTCGAAACAAGGCCTCATCATGCATGCATTCTCATAGATCGTGCTTTACTTACCTTGCCTTTCAAAGCTATATCGATCCAGCAAGCAGCGGCATTTGCCATTCGAGCTCTCTAGGAAAGTGTGTGGACGATTGTACTCGTGGCAATACAAGCAACACACATACATGGCCACGTTTCAGCACAGTGGAGGCTCTAATTTTCCTCCCTCTCAGGAATTACAATAAAGTTCTGTACTATGGCTGTTATGCAGCACAGAGCTAAAAGTTGGAAGCACGCAACGGATATTTCATTCACGTTTTAGTTTCATAATTTTGATATAAAGTTTTTGAACACAAAGAGCGGCATAATTTAAAGTACAGTTTTTAGGACAATAACTCAGCTTCCATATCCTTGTGCAAACAAGAGTTGTCTATTGGTGTAATATATATTGAACAATTAATTACCTGAATGACTACAAGTCGAGTGCAAAACGAATGAACTGAAAGTACACAGGAGTCTTTCATGCTCTTTGCGCTCCAATGCAGGTATGCGTGTTTCGTTGAGCACATTTCGAAGTAAAACTTTTTTGTGCAATCGTTCTCTCAGCGCTGACCAAGTGCATTTATCTTCCGCGTGGTAAAGGTCGTTATGAATATTTCTGTTGTTTTTGATGAAAAAAGCCAGGGTTCACATGAACTCATGATTTTATAGATTGCTCATTCCTTCTGGAATTCTGAGGATCCTGCTTTAAAACTGCGCCCAAAATTGCCGCCGCTTACGTGCGATGCAATAATCAGAACAAGTACCCAGTATACGTTGAGAGTGTTTACTCTTATGCACAGCATGAAACATGATCAGGCCACTCTGTTTCTCTATGACCATTTCTTTGTGCGCTGAACTTCATGCGGTAATAACTGCGTCTGATTCGACGTGCCTACACATGTCTATTCTCGACACACTAATTATCCTTGCACCCAGCGCGCGCCTGGAGCTTAGAAAATGCAGGTGAAACCAAAACCAAGAATTACTGTCCACTGGGATCTCTTTATAGTTCAGGGATTCAGTTGTCTGAAGGATCAAGACCTCTCATCTACTTCTTCACTGTAAGCATAGAGGTGAGGAGCCTGCAGAAGTCTGGTGCCCAACGAACTACGCACTAACACAGGCCACATTGCGCCGTCAGAATCATAGCAAAGTGGCACAAGCGCCAAGCATCCCGACTGACTAATCCAGACAGCCCCCACCCCTCAACAAGTTTTTACGTGCGCTCAGCAAGGCCTTACGGGTTTGCATTGTATAAGAATTATTGTCGTCCTCGACAGCCTGCCACACTGCACTGCGAGTGGGCATGAGAACAGTGACATCGGCAATGCCTTCGTGAAGGCCGTGCTGGCGCTCGCCATATCGACTTCGCCGGCTGCAGGCACTGACTCGATGTTTTTCTCTGGTACGGTGGTTGCAAGTTCTGGGCTTCAGTTCACCGAAAACTTCAGCTTTTTACCCGGCCAGGCTTTTCTGCTCATCGAATCGCTCGTCCACACCCATCCAGCGTCATCGACGATGGCATCGCCCTCCCCCCCTCCCCACCAGATTCCTTCAGTGGGCACGCGAACAGTGACATCGGCATGCCCCCCAATGCTTCGTTTGTTCACCGTGCAGGTTTCTACGGACTATTATTTGCACGCTAGGAAATGCGACGATCACTGTTTACTTCTGTTCCCGTGCCCACGTGTGTGCTTTGATGTTGCTTCTGAATGTTTTTCAATGATTTTCCTGCTTTTGCCCTCTGCCGACATTGAATCAAATCCGGGTCCGATGACACGCTCCGAGACTTCCCTTGACAAGACAAGCTGCCGGAAAATCAGTCTGAACAAATGAATGTTATGTTTCAGCTACTTAAGGATGTACATTCTCGTACGCTGCAAAGTTCGAAAGATAAGGCCGAATTAGGGGCTGATATAAAAGACATTGGGAGTAGTCACAAGAACATTAAATCAAAGTTAGCTGGCATGCACAAGAGGCTTGATGAACTCGAGGAAAAGGCAAAGAAATTAGACTACATGGATTCAGAGCTTTCAGCTTTAAAGAATTGTGTAGAAGACCAACGTATTCGAAATGATTTGCTGCAGTCTTGCCTTGATGAAGCAGAAGAGAGATTGCGACATGAAAATTTAATATTTAGGGGTATACCCGATGCGGAAGAGACTTGGGCAGATACTGAATCTAAACTCCTGGAAGCAGTGATAAAGGCTGTCGAAGTACGCCCCTCGAGTTCAATTCAATGTGCACATCGTCTGGGCGTTTTTTTTTCAAATGAGAAGTGCAGACCAATCATGGCTTAATTTTCTGACACTAAAGTGAAAGACAAGATATTAACCGTTCGTAACCAATTTAAAACGGAGAACATCACTATCAGTGAAGTTTCCCCACCGGCTACGTGCCAGGCACGGAAAAAACTTTTTGAATTCGGAAATAATGACGCTGGCCCTCGCTCTTTTAAGATACGATATAACAAGCTACACATCAATATAAAATGCTT
Source organism: Amblyomma americanum (assembly GCF_052857255.1). Classification (NCBI taxonomy): domain Eukaryota; kingdom Metazoa; phylum Arthropoda; class Arachnida; order Ixodida; family Ixodidae; genus Amblyomma; species Amblyomma americanum. The sequence continues at coordinate 167,723,804 of NC_135502.1, forward strand.
CATGTATAACCATACCACGGACACTGTTCAAGAAATCGCGGCACGTGGCGAATCGTCTGGATTTGATTCCATAGCTGGACCTTCCGCTGGACCGAAATGAATCGCGAGGGCTAGTGGACAGTTTTCATCGTCGATATCAGTTTTTGTACTAACGTCAGGAGCCTACTTAACAAGCATACTTCTTTATCTTCTGCCATCGACACATGCTCAGCTGACATTATAGCGCTAACGGAAACATGGCTCCCAACGCATGCGTCAGATTCCGAAATCCTCCACAACGCTCATTGCTACTCGGTGTACCTTTCCGATAGAACCGCTAAACGCGGCGGCGGTGCTTTACCTGCCATTCTTAAAGACATTCCATCTTCATGTATCCAAGTCTTCAGCGAATTAGAACCAATATTTGCGTCAATAGTGATAGCTCATCCTAAATTGGTTTATTGGCGTCTGTTACCGATCTCCTTCTTATTCGTCAACATTCACTAACGAACTTCCCGATGCTATAAATATTGTTTGCGCACGATTTCCTTCATCACCGCTTTTTCTACTTGGAGTCTTTAATTTTCCAACTATTTTATGGACTGCTCAGCCGCCTTTTTCATCTCCCCCTTCGTATCAAGCTAAAGAATTCTTAGAACTATGCGCCATATTTTCGCTAAAAGGGTTAGTTACAAAAGCTACTACGACGCTAAATAACGCTTCCAATACTCTTGATCTAATTCCAGCAACTAATCCAGAGTTAGCTACTGACATATCTGCCAGGCATGAGTGATTACGTTCTGCTCAATTTTTGCACTAATATACCACGTCCAAAAGTGGACGAAATAAAAAAAAAAACATTCTTGGTTACAAACGCGTCAACTTTGCCGCTATCAACAATGAACAGGGCACATTTGTTGATTACTTTATTGCAAACTCTGACTGCTGCACTGTCGAGGAAAACTGGCTACCATTCAAAATGAAGGTTCACGAACTAACTGATAAGTATATACCTATGCTCATCGTCACCTCTAATCCGCAAGCACCTTGGCACAACTGTCACATCAGACGATTATGTAACAAAAAAAAAGTTTATACTACCGCGCGAAGCTTTCACCATCTAACACGCGATGGGCGAAGTACAAGTCATCTTCCGGCGCTTGCGTCAACGCGATTGAACTTACAAGGTATAACTTTGTCTTCCACATTACCAACTACTTTGAAAACGAGTGTTAAAAAGTTTTTGCGCGTTATACACCCTGCGAACGACGCATTAATTAGACTACAAGACGCCTCCGGTAAACTTATCCCCAATGACCTTTGTGCTTCCATGCTGAAAGACATATTCGTTGAAAGCTTTTCCTCCATTTCAAGCGTTGATCTTCCTTTCATACCGCACCACCGGTTCCCGACAATGCCACCAATAACTGTCGATCCACCTGGTGTAGAAAAATTCTTTAAAAAATTATTTTTCACCTGGTTCCGGTGCGATTAGCGCAAAATTCCTAAAAGATACTTGTGCTTATAGTTCCTTTTATGATCAAACCAATTATACTAACCAAACTTTTTCAAGTCACTCGACACAGGAAGCCTTCCTAACGACTTGAAAATTGGGAAGGTGGTTCCACTTCACATGTCCGGTGGTAAACACTTCATTCGAAGCTTTAGTCCCATTTCGCTCACTAGCACATGCTGAAAATTACAAGAACATATCATATTAAAGAGGGCCGTTACCTTTCTCGACGAGAATTCTTTTTTCACGCCTGCGCAAAATAGTTTTCGTCAAACATACTCATGTGAAACTCAATTACTTGCTTTTACTGATAAGCTATACTGCATACTTGACAACTCATCTTGCACTGACCGAATGTTTGTTTTTCCAAAGACTTTGATAAAGTATGCCATAAATTACTGGTACATAAATTGAGCCATTGTAATCTCGATCCTAACGTCTTTAAATGATGTAAATTTTTTCTTCTTAACAATTGGCAATTTGTACATGCTAATAACACTAATTCACCGATTGCTAACGTGCTATCTGGTGTACCACAGAGATCGGTACTTGGCACACTCCTATTCTTAAGCAGCATAATTCACAAGCAGGAGCGCTCCTGAAAGACTGTTCGGATCGCTGAAGTGAAATTCACACTGGGCGGAAAATATGGCGTTTGCCGCACCCAAAAACATGGCTAGCGCTTTCAACGTCTGCTTGCGGCAATGTATACATACTCAAGATCCAACTCCTTGAGGAACGGAGCTGGGCGGGGTAGCATAGAGCGCAGAAACTTGTTGAGATTGGTGTCCCTGACGATGACCAGCGTGAGCGCCGTCTGCTCGGAAAGCCAGCGCGGGTGCACGTAACCAATGCTCGAGTTGTAGATGTAGACCCTCTGCACGCTGGACGGCAGCTGGTTGAAGTCGCTCGTCAACTCCAGGTGCGCCATATCCCGAAACTCGACCTTGGACAGCTTGGAGAGTCTCGTCAGCAGACCCCAGCTGTCTGGCAGGCTGCTGTCTTCGCGGAAAACAATCGTCTCGAGGGTCTGCTCGGCGCCCAAGAAGGGGTTAGGGCCCGTCTCGAACTGCGTAAAGCTGTTGATCCGCGCATTGCGGAACTCGAGTACTGTCACGTTGCCGTCGGCGAACGTGCCCGTCGGGTAGTAGTCTAGTCGGCTGTCCTTGAGCACGAGCCAGAGATTCGGGTAGCGCAGCGCCTGCTGCACGTAGTGATAGTAGTCGCTCACCCTGTACACGTTGCTGCAGATGAAGAACTTGTAGCTCTCGCAGTTGGCCGTGCAGGCGCCCAGGTAGTCCGTGTCCTGGCAGGAAGCTGCCCACAGGCTTCCCAGCCGGCCCAGAAACAGGCACAGCGCCGCGAGTGGTAGGGGCGACGCCATCGCCCGACGCCAGCCGATTGCCGCAAACCGGTCCAGCCGAAGGACGCCTCTGCTTCATCGCGTTCGAACCGAAGCGGCGAAACAAAAGCGCCCCTCAGATAGCAATGCCCCGAGGACACGGAAGGACCTTCGTGAAACTCGCGGTTGACGTCCCATTTCGCAACGTTGGGAGAATAGTGGCAATTATTCGCTGGACACTGCACAACAAAATGCGCTTTCCGCGAAGAAACGCTCGCCTCGCGAACACGAGAAAACGAGGCCGAGCTCATCCGGTAGGAATACTCCTTACGAACTCTGCGATAGCAACGCCCGTCGTTGCCACGAAGAAAGCAGCTGCATAGCCGCCTATCTGCCCGGCGTCGGCTGCTATCTTGGAAACTCAAGCGCGTCGCTTTCGTCCTTCTCGTGTTTTCCCGGGAACGTTGCGTGCCAGCTCGGTATCGCGCGTGGTGCGTCACAGCTTGTCACGTGTAGCGAGCGGTTTGTGGGAGAGCGAGGAGACACAGCATGGCGCGAACGCAGTGTTGACGCTGTTTTGCAAGAGCCTGCTTTCCCGCTTAGAGCAAACGAGGCTGCCCCAATACAGACGAAGCTCTATAAGCACGGAAAGATTTGTCGCTTGCACTTGTCTTCATTATCTCCCAGGAATTCAAATTATGACAAAGAATGAGAAGACGAAAGAATGACATAATAGAAATTAAATGACGTTCCGGCTGCCACCATTTTATTTTACGTTCCACCACGCCGACCGGAGCAGCTTCTATCAAACTCTCGACGTCAAGCTCAAAGCGTGCTCCAGAACAGCCCTATCAACTTATCTGAATAAAAAAAAAAGCTATATATATATTATCCCGCAAGGAAGAAACTTCCACGTGCAAACAGCGCTTGAACGTCCGTGCGCCTGGGTAGCCAGATAAATAAAAAAAACTACGCACTCAAATGAGAGAACACAGAGAAATGCGCACTTAGCCAGTAACATGACCCATAACGACCTCTTCAGAATGTCTTGCCCATGAAATTCTGGGCGATGAAGAGGCGGCATACCAAAGGCAATGCCAGTCCACGGCCGGCGCGGAAAAGTACCCCAATCGTGCTTGTGCTTACGCGCGCAACGTTGCACCTGCGTCTCCGTGACGCCCACCAGCGCAATAGCCGGCGACGGTGTTCGGTGGCAGAAACGCGAGACGCGCCGTTGTTGCACGGATTTTGCGGCCAGAAGAGGGTAAGAGGGGGCAATCTTATCGGCGCTTTCAGCGTTGGCTCGGACGCCGGCAGTCTCAGACAGTCTGGCACCAGCATGTCACGCGGAGCGCTCGCACCGACGACCGCCGCTTGGCTCCTTCTGGGCGCAGCGTTCGGTTCGCCGTCCTGCCACATCTCGAGCCGCAACACGACAGCGTCGGTAAGCTGCTCCGACTTCGGCAGCCCGGTTGACTTCGAGCACTTCATCCAGCGGCCACTGTCGCGGCCCACTCTCTCATTCGTGCTTCGAGACAGCCACCTGGAACGGCTGCCCCCCGGGGCGTTCGCCGACGTCAGTGCCACCTCGCTGGAGCTGATCAATGTCACTGTGGATTCGTTCGAGTACGCGGAGGACGACAACCCTTTCGCGGGCCTGAGGGCCTCCGTTGAGAACGTCACCTTCAGTGGCCGCAGCAGCCTGCCGGCCTCGTGGGCCATCCTCTCAGACTTGCAGAGCCTGCGTGCGCTGGCGATCTTCGAGGCACCTGGCAGGCTGAACCTGACGCGAGACATCGGGCTGCTGCCCGGCAGTCTGCGTCACGTCATCGTCGACTCAGCCCAAGTCGGATATGTCGACGACCTATGGTTGGCGGCGCTGGTCAACCTGGAGAGCCTCACTCTACGCAACACGGACGTGTCGGAGCTCAAGCGCTCCATGATGCCTCGGCCGGCTGCGGCCCTCAAGAACCTTGACCTGTCGTAAGTGGCCGTGCCGATAAGGGCGACTCCCGGCTGGCATTGTGCGCGGCAAAAGATAAACATTTTTACCCCGCCTTTGCAGGGTTATCAACCGCGGCTCTCAAATATTTTATTTACTCAAGTGCCGGCAAGCACAGATTACTGACAAGCATTTCATCTCAAATGTGTTTATCGTTTCGCCGCCGCCTAAAACGAAGGAATGCTAAGACTTTGCTCATATAAAGTGATGCTATATGTGCTCCATGGTCTCAAGCAGTTGCCATTTTCAACGTCATCAAAATGGAAATAGCATTGGCTTCTTAGAGTCCATTCAACTGGCTGAACGATTTTTCCTTGCTTGAAAGATGCTTGATGGCATGCAAAGAAGATGCTCTTATTTAACGTGTACTCTATATATTCATCGGAGCGCTTCAAGAGTTCCATCATTCATATAATCGTCGGGAGCTGAACTGCTACAAGCAAAGTAATTCCGCCGTTTACGCCAGGTGTTTCACGTAACTCAATCTACGGTTTTTAAAAATTGGCTTTTTTTAATTAGAATAGCGCATTTTCGGCATAACATTTTCAGCGGCATATCGCTTCAGAACACAGGTAAAGCGTGATAACTAGTTGGCGGGTTACCTAATTGTGAGGAGTTAACATTTCAACTATTACTGTTAATCTCCTTATTTTGTGAGAGGTGTGTAGCCCATTCTAAATAATATTTCTATTAGTTTTTTTAATTTTGTATACGCAGTTATCTTCGGCGCTGTGGCACACTGAGCAGTCAACTCCAGCTATGGTGCATCCAGCTTGCATAGGGTTTGAGCTGATATTTACCACGGGTACAAGTGACCAGGGGTGTATGTTCTTGCAAGCAAGACTGAAAGATGCAGCTCTGTGGGTCACTTTCCGAAAGCCATGCTTCTCTGATGACATTCCTATATCGCAGCGTTCTGTGTGCAGTAGTTTTCTGAAACATGCTACAGTCAGGACGGCGGCACAAGCCACAATGTTTCTTAAGTAGACTACGCTAACGTCAATCACAGGCTCAGTTCGGTTCGCAGATGCCTTGCAATAAAATGCACGTGCAAAGGAGGGGTTCCATTGCCTACAACATTTCGAAAGTGCGTGTAGTCTTGTGCTATCTAGGTAAAATTGGTTTGACAACAGCGCGTGAGTGTATATGCGTCTTCAGAATTCTAAAAATTTTTGTGGATATTAGTTACGGTGGGCTATATACGTCTCCATAAAGAGAAGACCAACACTGATGGTTAAACATTTAACAATTAGTTAGCACATCTTTGCTGTATTTTGATGCCTTTCACTGCGGTAATACCATGCCGAAAAAAGCGCTTCCAACTCAAAAAGCCTATATTTAAAAATTGCAGACAATTTAGTTTAAACACCCGGTGTGAAGGGCAGTGCAGAAAAATTTTGCGCAGCATTAGCTTAATTAAAAGCGCCACGCATCAGCATTGAACAGATTATCAGGAGTTGGTGCACTGTAGCAACTGCGGATCCTAACTGATATCCTTAGGCTGACTGATTTGCATAGTATGTTTGCTCACTGCACATCATCCGTTACGACCGACAGGACAGGGCGCATAGAGCTGACACAAGTACCGTTTTGCACATCGTTCCCCCATGACCCATCGCAGTGGGTGCGGTGTTCTGCTGCCGAGCACAAGGTAGGAAAGATTGCAGGTCGATAAAGCTGTAATGGAATTGCTTCCGTGAGCTGAGATTTATGTTCCCGTTACGGAACTGAAGATCGCCGAGATTCATGTGCCGTCCACTGTGAATTGCCTCATTGCCTGCAGTGTAGCTCTGTCACGAGATAAGCCATTCTTCAGTGTACTACACATTGCTGTCCGCAGTGAGGGATATTACTGTATAAGAGAGGCTCCAAGCGCGCAGAGCTAGCTGTCTTCTAAAAGACCGAATCACAACTAAGTCGTTCAAAGATTGTATAAAGCACCACGGAGGCAGGAACACGCAAGCGGAGACACCGCTTACCGGAGCCTCGGACATTCATCTGAACGCTTACTCAAAACGTGTGCTCACCCTGTCTGTGCTTGGTGGTTGCTCTGTGTTCTTCTGTCATTCAAAGACGCTGCAAAGCAGATATGAAAAACAGGTTTCATCTCCTTCCACAAGGAGATCGAATATCGTCATCACCAATAACATTGTTGCTGCGTCCACTGGGGGACAGAGGCCTCTCCCATATACCTCCATGTTATTGTAAGCAAGCAAACTGGCTCTATGCTGCCCTCCGTCACTTTTGCCTTGTCTTGCAACCCAGTGCATTAGCTTAGGTACGAGCGTTTATCCGCTGTGCGCATTACACAGCAGATTTTAATCTTTCCGAAATTCACTGCCTGTTAACGTTGAGTTAGAATTGCCTAGGAACTCGCAAGTTTTCCATGAGCATTTGATTCAAACACAGCGTCGCGGTGCCGACAGTAACGAGAAATGTGCTGAGGACGATCACATAGGTAGCAAATTGGAGCCTCATAGAAAGCGTAGCGAACATGGAAGGCGGCTGGAGGGTGATTGGAGCTTCAATGTGCAGAATAGTGATCTTCCTCGGGGGGTGGCATGGAAAGTGTTGCGTTGGAGGGTCGAAGACGCGGTCTTGGCCGGTACGTGTGCGTGAACCTGGGTAGGCCTGTATGGCCCACGTGGCTTGTGGTTCAGGTGGCGGAGTCTGGAGCGAGCATTTGGGGTAAACGGGATCATCGGTGGGGCATTGAAATTTCTGGGTCAGCTCTTCATGGAAGATGCGTCGGGCGACGGAAGCAAGGTCTTCACTGCCAGCAAAGTCCACGCCACGTTTGACTTGATGCGCGATGCGCACGTTAGAAACACGATCAAGCTTGGAAGAAATGCGTCCGGTTTTTAGCGCCTCAAACGTCGGACAATGGCGGATGGAGGTTGTCCTTCGTGCTGAAAAATATGATACACATCTTCAGCGATACCCTTCAGAAGAAGGCTGATTTTGTCCTCTTCATTCATATTGAGGTTCAAAGAGGTGCCCAGCTTTAGCAAATCCTCAGTGTACATCGTGCAAGTCTCATTAGGCCGTCGAGTTTGTTGGTCCCCCAAGTGTTTGTTCGTCCTTCATCTTTTTCGAAAGTGTGTCACCAAAGCAATGCTTTAGTTAATTCGTCAACAAAGCTTCCCCAGGTGGCAAGGCATCCTCATGGTTCACGAATCATAGAGGCGCGGAGCCCGAAAGAGAGAAATACACGCTCACCAGCTGTGTCAGCTTATCCCAGCGGCTACATTTGCTCACTTGCTGGTAATGTTTTAGCCGCTCTTCAACGTCCTCTTCCGCCACGCAAGAAAACGTGCGCGGCTCCAGCCTAGGTGGCCAGAACCTGGCCTTATTGGAGCAGTCCCGGCTGGGTGGAGGATCCGCCTCAGATGTGCTGACAGGTTGATAGTTAGAGGTCCCGGGTGACGATAGTAAGAATTGTGTCGGTAGTCCGGCCAAGTGTCGGCTGCTTGGAATAAAGGGAGGGCCCAGGACGCCAAACCCTACCTCCACCACGTGATACGAAGTTGCGGGGATGGGAACTGGTTTATTTACAAGGCCAAAGCGAGGATCAAGGACGTCACGGAACGGTCAGCTTTCAGCGGGCCCAACAGCCAAGCTCGGCAGCGCGCCTAAACATTTCACCCGTGTCAGTCGAAACTCATCCTCAAGCAATTTAGCGAGCGTTTGGATGGCAGTGTTTTGAGGCGGGTGGCGTGAACAACGTGAGGCTTGCGGGAGTGGCGATTATCTGGGGTAACTTTAGCAATTAGGTAGTTGACGTCAATGAGGCAATCGAGAACGACTAAATGGCAGCTGTACTTCAAGAGGAATTTCTGGTAGAGGTCTTGTCGACGCAGTGAACCGCAGAGTCAAACTTAGTCACCTGTCTCGTACGTTAATGCAATGTGTCCATTGCACTAATGGCCCTTGGTGCGAATCTGTGTCCTGATCGTTCTTAGGCGAGCTAGCCATTGCTCTTCCTCCTCACGGCGAAGGGTCTGCGAAACGGACGGATGAGGATCTTGAGAAAAGGGAACAATGTTGTTCAGAAGGGTGCCTGGGATGTGGGCATAAAGGAGAAACATGGCGAAGTATAAGGTTACGTCGGAATTTTCAATGTTGTAAGCGAATGTGACAAACGGTAGCACGGTGTCCCAGTTTTTATGCTCGGCGGTACATATACATTGATATCTTCCTGAAAGTGCGGTTGATGGGCTTCGTGTAGACATTCGTTTGTGGATGGTACGGCGTCGAATGACAATATAGTGACACTGGCAGAGCCGCTGTGCCTCTTACACAATGTTGACAGTAAACTGGTGCCCACGGTCGCTGATTACGACTCGAGGAGCCCCGTGGCGAAAGATAACCGAATGCAGGTGAAAAGGACGAGATGTTGGTTACTTCGGCGGACACGAGAGCAGCTGTCTCCACGTATCGAGTCAATTAGTCGTCTTACGAGTATTCAGCGTTTGCCCGTGGCCGACTTCAGAAGCGGACCAAGCAAGTCAACCCCGATCTTCTGAAAAGGGACGTGAGGCGGCCTGAGCAGATGCAACAAGCCGGCAGGGTGGCAGCGTGATGCCTAAAGCGGTGACACTGTAGGCACTGAAACGCACTGCTTAGTTTCTCCTGAAAAGTGCGGACTAGAAAAAAATGTAGCGTTTTGTGGAACGTACAAGAAAAGCATTGGTGACGGGAAGCAATATCGTCGTGCGTGGCATATGAACGAGAATGCCATGAAGACCGGAGGGACGACGAAAAGCAGACGTGCACCCTCAACGGAATAGTGGTTAAAGACCACGCCCTTCGACATGACGAATGGCATGACAGGTGCAAACATACCGGCTTGATCGGACAACGGTTGCACTCTAGGATCGTTGCTTTGTTCATGCTCACAAGTAGCAAGACTGGATAACTCTGCGGGTTGAGGAGATAGACACTCATCTAAATCCTCTTCACAACTTGCTGTGTCTGGTCGGGGGAAACGGGACAAACAATTGTGCATCAGTATTACAGGGACCGCTTTTTTATGCCACAGTAAAATCTTAATACTCAAGGCATAAGGTCCAGTGAGTGAGTCGACCCAAACAATCACAGAGAGATGGGCTATAACGATCTTTCTTGAAGTGACGTTCCTGTAGATAATTATCAAGAGGACAGTGGTCTGCAGCACTGCTAGACGCATCTTGAGCGAGAATGCTAGCTTGCGCATGTGAGCTAATTCCGCCTAAAGCTAGTTCTAGACAATCTTTTTAAGCTAGGCAGCTCCGATAGCCCGGTAAAAACTTTTCGGGAAGACGTCGCAGAAGCCAACTGGGGATTTTTTCTGGGAATTTAAGAAATATTTCATTCGGCTCCGCACGATAAAGTGCTCTTGGCTGTTCGAGAGGGCACTGAGATTACTGGATTGATGGGCTTCCAGGATTTGCCGTGCCTCGCGGGGATTCTTTCCTGAAATTATTTTCTTTGAGATATCTTTTTTACAAAAGCGTATTATATGGTCAGCGTTCTGCGTAGTGGCCTTGTGCCAGATATGCGAGCCAAATTTCACCGAGCTGAGAGTGATGTTGATGACCGAAGCATTATTAAAATTTCTAGATACGCTGACGATCTTCAAGTTCTTTTTTAATTAGATATGAAATATGATTTTTCTGTTGTTCCTCACTTGGTCTTGGGGAGGTTTTATGCTGGTTAAAAGGCTTTAGATTCTTCTTTCAAATTTTCACACTACTGTTTAGTCAGTAGGCATTATATTGTTTTTCACTCCGGACAGCCATCTCTGTGGGGATTATATGGGACGGACGAGAAGGATGTTTTACTATTTGATTGTGGACATTCGTAGCTTGTAAAACGTGGTACTGCGGCATTCTGTCCAAGAAAGTCCATAGCACGCACCTAGAACGAAGAAAGTTGAAGCCAGTTTTGACCTTTAACTACAGCCTTACGAACAAACCGGCTTTGAGCGCTCGGTACTTTATGTGGGAGAAAGCTCGCTGAAAAGGATGCGGAAGTTTTACCGGAGCGTCGAGGATCCTTCTTTCAAGCAGGAAAAAGAAAAGGCGAATAAATGTCCTTCCGAATGTGCATTAACTGTGATATAATGTGAAAAGGGTGGCTGCTAAATTCGGAGTTGGCGCTGTTGCTTGCACTGTGAATGTGGTATGTAAGACAATTCTTAGCTGCGCCATTGTGACGACACCCCATAATGCGCAGGTCCACACGGGACGGAGAGGCAAAGAGACACCGTATGGCTCAGTTTAAATAAACAGATATATTCAATAATTATACATGATTATGATTCAGAGGCTGGGGCGTCCGAGCTTACGTGCCGACGACTTCATGGGGACGATGGAGGGGCTCCGGAGTTGAGCTCGCACGGTTGCTGGCAGAAGCTGCACGCCGTCGGGCTTCGGCGCTGAAGGCCCCCTTGGCGAACGATGTCGTCCTGAGCGTTTCTCTTCCGTACTCCTTGTCGATTTTTATATCCTCTTATCCCCACACTCCCTAGGGTGAGGACGCCCACGCCGGAGTGGGAGGGGCCTAGGGCTTTCACTTGGGCGCACAAACACACCACCGCACTTATCGTCTCGCCCCCCTCACGTGTTGAGTCCGAGGGAAAGAAGGTTGTCGTCGAGGTAGCGTCGGCTGTGGTAGACGTTCTATGGCCCGCTGACGGTTCCCGCGGGTCACCGACCTCCGTTCTCCATCAAATGACACTCGCCACTCAAGGCCGGAACGCGAGGTCACTAAAAGGCCGGGAAAGTGGTCCCTTGTTCTGGGATGTGCTCGGGAGGGTTGATTGATGATGCCCGCCGTCTTGCCACGGGGCCAGGCCCGCCGAAACGAGGCCCTTTGTCCCTGGCACGGCCACGGCAATTGGGAAGATAACGCCCGTCTCCCCGCGGCGGCGGCGGCGGCGGGGTTCGGCACGTGCCGACACAATGGAAAGGGGGTCCGGTTGTGCTTAAACCCCTTAGTTTTGGTCCTTCACTCTCAACGAGTATGGCTCGGTAATTGATGATGCCCGCCGTCTTATCACGGGGCCAGGCCCGCCGAAACGAGGCCCTTCGTAGCACACACAAGGAACGTCACACTCGCTCACCCTCCAGAAGAATGTTCTTCGAACATTTGAGTCCATGCAGCTCCCCTTCGCTTTCTGAATCGCCTCGCACAGTGCGTCCGACAAAACACTTTTCGCTGCACTCAACACCACTGCACAGCACCATATGCCTCAGCTGTCATAACTGACGTCTCCAGGGGCAGCACTGATCTTCTTTTACAGATAAACATGAAACTCAGCACCCAAGCCTCTCCTTTCTAGTCCAAACTGGACAAAATAAATTTACCACAGTTACAAAGGAGCTCCCACTTCTAGCACGATCACGGCACAGACAAAAATATAGATAACGAAAGGAAGTAGGGCAGGTTCTGCATGCGCTCCGCATGCTCTCCTGTGAAGGTGTTACTTAATGACAGAAAGGTTTAACTACCAACTCCGCTCTGTTTACGCCATTAGTCCGACTTAGCTTTCCGATTTCGCAGCGGATATCGGCCTTCATGAGTCATACCAAGTAAGTCTGTGACCCTTTGTCTGCTTTGAGACTCGCGAGGGCTCGTGGCAGGAGCCTCTCCTGGCGTTATCTGCGCGGCAACCTCGCGCGCTTCTTCTTCTAGCAATGCATGAAGTAAATCCGGTGGCATTTCGGCCGTCACCTCTGGCGCCTGCCGAACAAATGCGGGAGAGGGCGTTTCTTGCGAACTATCTGCGCTCTTCGCTTCACTTCTGTCCCCATCAAAATCCGCGCTTTCCCTTTCCTCATTTCGTGAATACTGAACCGGTGCCGACTTGAGGTGATTTGCGTGTATCCTTATCAAGCGCCGGTTCACGTCCCGGACTCTGAAGTTTACCGGACAAAGCTTCTCGACAACCTCGCACGGTCCTCTACACTTCGTCTGGAACTTACTAGCTAGCCCAATCTGCCTTTGGCAGTTTTCAATGTACACGCTGTCCCCCACATCAAACGGCGCGTCTCTAGCACTGCGATCATGCACCTCCTTCCTGCGCTTCGCCGCTTTCTTTAAGGCCTCCTTTGCGATGTCCCTCGCCACTTGCAAGCGCGATTCTAGCTCAACCTTATAGTCGTCCAGTGAAGCGTATGGGACATGACGGGGGCCCTCTGGCACTTCACTAGGCTGGTCCGGGTCTCGGCCATAGAGAAGAAAGAATGGCGATTCGCCCGTGCTCTCGTGTGCTGCGGAATTGTAGGCAAACATTGCATACGGGAGCCACAAGTCCCAGTCCCGCTGGTCGCGCGAAACAAAATCCGACAGGAACCCGGCCACGGTTTGGTTCAGTCGCTCCACCGCGCCGTTGCAAGCCGGGTGGTACGGTGTTGTCTGCTTCTTAGCGATCTTAAGCAGCTCACAAACTCTCCTCATTAGCTGCGACACGAAGTTCGTTCCCCGATCTGTCAAGAGTTGCCTCGGGGGTCCATGTCGGAGCACGATCTGTTCGACAAATGCTCTTGCAACCGTGTCTGCCTTCTGATCTGGGAGTGCTACCGCTTCCGCGTATTTTGAAAAATGATCGACAAATACTAAATTGTACCTGTTTCCAGAAGTGGTCGTGGGCAATGGGCCCATTATGTCCATACCTGTCCGCTCGAAGGGAGCCGAAACCTCAGGGAACGGCTGAATTGGAGCTGGTCTTCGTCTCTTGGGTGTTTTTCTTTCGAGACAGGAATGACACTTCGCACAGTAGTCTCTAACATCCTGTCGCATGCCACTCAAAAAGTACAAACGCTCCACACGCCTGCGTGTCTTCGCTACGCCAAAATGACCAGCGCATGGCGCATCGTGAAACGCGCGAAGAACCCTTTCTGTCCACGACCGAGGTCTGACGACTCTCTCCCAAGCGGTTTTCTCTGGTCTCCATTTCCTGGTTGGCCTCGTGCGCCGACACAAGGTGCCGTCTTTGCCAACGAAATAACCTAGCTGATCGGGGTGAGACGGTGCGCCCTCTAAGCTTTCGATTATTCGCTTCAGGTCAGGATCTTTGCACTGCTCTGTGCGTAATTCGGCGGGGTCGACTACGGGGACAAACTCATCTATAGCTGCCACGGCAGCTGTGCGGCTGAGTGCATCAGCATTCAGATGTCTTTCCTGACTTGTGCTCCACTTCAAAGCAGTGTTCCTGCAGGTGTAGATTCCATCTAGCGAGTCGCGAGCTAGGGTCCCTGACACTCATCACCCATTTCAGAGGATGGCAGTCTGTGACTAGCTTGAATTTGCGGCCGTAAATGTAGCATCTGAAGTGCTTTACTGCCCAGACAACGGCGAGGCACTCCCTTTCCGTAGCTCCGTACTTTTGCTCTGTGGGGCTCAGCTGTCGGCTAGCAAAAGCAACGGGATGTTCTTTGCCATCGATAACCTGAGATAGCACGGCACCAACTGCGAGCTTTGACGCATCTGTGGCCATAACGAAGGGCAAATTAAAATCGGGGTGGCGCAACAGCGGTGCACTCATTAGCTTCCTTTTCCGCGTTTTCGTCCCAGCGAAAGGCGACATTTTTGGCTGTTAAAGCGGTGAGCGGCTTAGCGAGACTGGCGAATTCCTCTATGTGCCTTCGGTAGTAACCGGTCAGGCCGAGAAACTGCAGGACCTGGCGGACGCTAGTCGGGGAGGGAAAATCCGGACACACCTTAGTTTCTCAGTGTCCGGTCGCACGCCGTCAGCTGAAACAACGTGCCCGAGGTATTTCACCTCGTTTTTGAGGAATTGGCACTTAGAGGGCTTCAGCTTTAGACCCGCTCCTCTCAGTCGCACCAAAACCTGCTCAATATCGCGCAAATGGTTCTCAAAACTGTCACTGTATATGATTATGTCATCCATATACACGAAGCACAGCCTCCCCAGAAGACCTGCCAGGATAACATCCGCGGTACTCTGCCAGACAGCAGGGCTGTTGGCCAGACCCATCGGCATTCTTTTCCATTCATAGTGCCCTGACGGCGTGTTGAATGCCGTTTTCTCGGCATCTGACGGATCCATTGCTATCTGCCAGAATCCCGCCGCCATGTCCACTACCGTGAAGTACCTGGCAGAGCCCAGCTGAGAAAGCGTCTCCTGTATATTGGGGATGGGGTATGGATCGATGCGAGTTACGGCATTTAGTTCGCGGTAGTCCACTACCAATCGATACGAGCTATCTGGCTTTTCCAGCAATAGTGCTGGTGCTCCCCAGGGTGACTCTGAGTGTTCGACAATGCCGCGATCAATCAGGTCCTGCACCTGCCGCTCCATCTCCTCACGTTGGGAGTAAGGAATCCTGTACGCACGCTGGTAAACGGGAGATGAAGTGCCGGTTTCTATCCTGTGCTTTATAACGCCACAGCAGCCCAAATCCAGGTTGGACGCGGCGAATACCTCCGAGTAGTCGTTCAGCAAACCAGCCAGAGCCTCCCTCTTCCTGGATTTTACGTGAGAAAGATCGAACGACGCCTTTGGAGCAGCCGAAGTACTAGCATGCTCTACAGTTGCGAGTACCGTATCGGTGGGCTCACGTTTCTCTATCGCAGAGGTGAAGAAAGCCAATGTTTTGTTCTTGGGAAGGCTCAGTGGCTGCTGGCTACAGTTAACCACCCGTAGGGGCACTCTGTCGGCGTCATTAACTGTCACGAGGCACGCGGCTGCCTTCAGGCCATTGCTGAGAGAGTCGACCGGCTCAAGCACTCCCACGGCGCCGCTCTCTACATCTGAAGGCACACACGCGTACAAAATGTGCTCCGACCAAGGAAGGACGACCGCCTCAACGACCAGCCTGACGGCAACCCGCGAATATACCTTCTCCAATGATCCCACTGTTTGACGGGTGTCAATATCGGTAATGCGAATCTCAGCCCCTCCCCTGTTCAAAAACGGAACTTTTGAGCCGCCCGCATTAACCTCTTCCTCAGAGAATGAGACTACTACCTTCCCTTTTCTCAAAAAATCCTGCCCTTATATACCTGACACTCCGTTTGGCAGGGACACCGTGTCCGGGCATACGTAGCAGGGGTGCTCCAATGCAATTCCGCCGAGAGAGAAGTGTAACCGGTAGAGTCCACTTATGCCAAGAGGATCCCCCGTTATGCCTACAAATTTGGTTGCCATACCACAAGACGCTTCCAACACCTCGCGGTCCCCCTTCCTTCGAAGCGTGTTAAAACTGCTCTCCTTAAGCAATGTCACCTTTGGCCCCGTATCTATAAACAATTCCATGCAGCAACCATTTAACTTGCAACGCACAACAGGGCATGCCTCGTCGGCCACACAAACCACCACCACCTCATCATCCACTGCTCCCTCCCCACGCTCCTCAGGATGGGAGGACAATCTAGTTTTTTGTCTCGGTATCTGGAGCCCCGCTGTAGGCTTGCTTAGGGCGTGTCTCGCCTGCTGCTCTTTGTGGCTCCCCACGGCGCACGTTTTGGCAGAACCTGGCGATGTGTCCGCGACCCTTGCAAGCGAAGCATACGATTTCTTCAAAATCTCGCATACCGCGCCTGTAGCTTTGTGGCGGTCTCCGGTGTCCAGCGAATGGGCGCTGTTGAGCGCGCGCTTCAACCTGGCGTTCCACCTGCTGAGATAGCAGCTGTTCTAAGCGATCTAACCGCTCTGTCAAGAGAGAAACCTCAGGGTTGAGCACCGCTCTCTCTATGACGCGTACTCTCGCTGCGGCTGTCGTTAACGGCTCATTTCGTTCCTCATCCAATGCGGCCGCCACGGCTTGGTCGAAATTGCTCGGCTTGCGCGAGAGCACGAACCGGCCCACGGGGTCTTGCAGACCAGCCACGAACAAAGCGGTCATTTCCTCTTTAAGTAGATCCTCCGCGTATTTCTTCTTTGCTGGTCTCCTTCCTCCTCCCTTCTTAACGTATCGCGTGCTAGGCGCTGAAGCCGCGACGCAAACGTTCGCACGTCCTCCCCTACCATCTGTCCGGCGTCACAGAACCTCTGTACCCGCACGTGACGTGGTTCAGTGTCGAAATGCTCAAACGTGAGCTTCTTAAATTCCGCAAATGATTTTGTGGATTTTACTTTTTCGTCTCGCCATGCAAAATCATGAGCAGCTCCTGCCATCTTACACCTCGCCATTCCCAGCATTTGAGCATCGGACCATCCCCCCCATTTTCCCAATCTCTTCTAGCATAGAAAAGAAATCGCAGATTGGAACCCCTGTCTTATCTCCCGTAAACGTCGGAATGACGCTTCGTAATGCCAGCATGCTTGCTCCGAGCGACGGCTGTGGAGTGGGAGCTCCCTCAGATACAGACATTTTTTTTTTTCGCTCAAGCACTCCGGTGCCTCAAGCCTCTCAAATGGGGGTAAAGGTCCCACAATCAGTAACGTGATTCCCTTTTGATTACAATTTTGAAGTCATGAATGTCGCAGCATTCAGAGGACATTTGCTTTTGAGACCCCAATTCTGACACCAGTGTGACGACCCCCCATAATGCGCAGGTTCACACGGGACGGAGAGGCAAAGAGACACCGTATGGCTCAGTTTAAACAAACAGATATATTCAATAATTATACATGATTATGATTCAGAGGCTGGGGCGTCCGAGTTTACGTGCCGACGATTTCATAGGGACGATGGAGGGGCTCCGGAGTTGAGCTCGAACGGTTGCTGGCAGAAGCTGCACGCCGTCGGGCTTCGGCGCTGAAGGCCCCCTTGGCGAACGATGTCGTCCTGAGCGTTGCTCTTCCGTACTCCTTGTCGATTTTTATATCCTCTTATCCCCACACTCCCTAGGGTGAGGACGCCCACGCCGGAGTGGGGGGGGCCTAGGGCTTTCACTTGGACGCTCAAACACACCACCGCACTTATGGTCTCGCCCCCCCTCACGTGTTGAGTCCGAGGGAAAGAAGGTTGTCGTCGAGGTAGCGTCGGCTGTGGTAGACGGTCTATGGCCCGCTGACGGTTCCCGCGGGTCACCGACCTCCGTTCTCCATCAAATGACACTCGCCACTCAAGGCCGGAACGCGAGGTCACTAAAAGGCCGGGAAAGTGGTCCCTTGTTCTGGGATGTGCTCGGGAGGGTTGATTGATGATGCCCGCCGTCTTGCCACGGGGCCAGGCCCGCCGAAGCAAGGCCCTTTGTCCCTGGCACGGCCACGGCAATTGGGGAAGATAACGCCCGTCTCCCCGCGGCGGCGGCGGCGGCGGCGTTCGGCAAGTGCCGACACTATGGAAAGGGGGTCCGGTTGTGCTTAACCCCTTCGTTTTGGTCGTTCACTCTCAACGAGTATGGCTCGGTAATTGATGATGCCCGCCGTCTTGTCACGGGGCCAGGCCCGCCGAAACGAGGCCCTTCGTAGCACACACAAGGAACGTCACACCATTGTTTACATAGGCCAGACTGGGCGCTGTATTAACGACAGGCTTGAAAAGCATGTGGCACTCCTGGTCTAGCTCCTACGCAGGCTCGAGTTTATGTTTGCTTCACAGAGCATGAAAAATAAATGCATTTCTTAGTTTCATTCTACTGTAGTATTAGACGGTATTAGAAACTGCTTGGTCTGCCAACATCGCGCCCTTAACTTCCGGTTGGCATCTTGGTTCACTCGAGCTGGCCATGGGCTTGCATGATTTGGTGCGGTGGGCGTATGCTATCCTGTTTTCTTGATATCTGTGAAGCTGCAGTGAACCTTGTGAGTAGAATTTAAAAATCCAAACTTGAACTGCTGCGCTGCTTACGCCGCTCATCTTTACAATATGCAAGTATTTTCTTGCCGTTCACTCAGAGCCAACAAGCACCAAGCCCTCTAGTTTTCTTGTAGGTTGCCACAGAATATGTCAAGAATAGGCGCTGGGAAGGGCTTAGAAAATTTGGGGCGCCATCTGTCCATGCGCTCTCGTACTGGCGCTGTCACTGGCGGCCAGTGGCATGCGATAGATGTAGCGATAGAGGCCGTTCTAAAGTGACTGTTTTGGATAGGGTGTACTGTGCTACGCTTAATAAAGTGTATGGGGACCCCGTTTATGCCATGATGGAGCCTGTGGTCTGTGGTCTAGTGGTCTGGGCGTCCGCTTCGGCTGTCGGAGGTGGTTGGTTCGAATCCCACCGCCGGACACCTACTGGTAAAAATGGGTACAAGCCACCCCACGGCCCGGCGCCCGGGTTCTTGAAGGGTGTGTGCTTGGAGGAGGCTCTGCAAACCCCGGTGCACCCCTTCGGGGGCAAGCCCACTTTCGAACAACTCAGCCTGCAAAGGTGGTTCGTGTATCACTCCGAAGTGAAGAGTTCGACTCAAGGCTCGTACGCTCTATAACCAGCGTCAATTTCAACACCAAGGTCCTTCGTCAGAAGTGATTCAGAGTATCACTGCGGTCCTGGGAAAGTCCGGTTTTTCTGGCTGTCCGACTTTGTGAGAAAAAAAGCTATGCGCTTGGCAAATAACCGATGATTTCGGTATAAGTTGTCAAAATCGAGTTTTTGGTGTAGCGTCTCTATTGGGAAAAAAACTGTATGGTTGCATAATAGCTGCACATTTTAACAGCTCAAGGAAAATGTGTAACGCCTGGTCCATCGCAACTTAGTTTAAGCCTAAGAAAAAACAAGTGATGTACCGAACGCCGTTGCCATTTCCCTAATTATGTTTCCATGCCACACGAGTAGCAAGTTTCCCGCAGAGCTCTGAACATAATGGCGAACATTCGTACGACTCTGCTCCCTAGCAATGCATATAAAGTTGAGCACAGTAAAACGAACCCGAAGGTGACAAGACTGCGTTAGTTTTGTCGAAAGCTCGCAGTAAGTGGACTTTCCCTAAAATAGTCATACATAATGCCGTTTATTTCTCTAGACATCCGTTGTACATGTCTGTTTCTTCAAAGCAGGTCCTATCAAATGCCTCTGTAAGCTCTAAAGGGCGGTCATGACCGCTTGCCGAGACCTTTTGTGGGGACAAGCCGCCTTAGGGATGGTGTAATGTCAATAGCAATTGAAGAGTTCGCGGCAACTGGTAGTAGGTAAAGAACTCGTTATCAGTACTCGACAAAACTGTAAGGATAAAGCGACAAAGCTACTTCGGCGCGTGTCCACACAGAACTTGAAGTATTGCAGTATATGCCAACTTGCTTGAAGCTCCCCACCAGAGCATTGGGCACCAAACAAAGCGAGACCTCACCCTAGCTCCTAACGTCATGACGCAACCTTGCGCGGAGGTAGAGCCGCTTAGACCTACACACCAAACGGGACCTAGCACTCTACCCAAAACCCCTTGACTACAGTCTGATTTTAGTCCACATTATGTGGTGTCCCTTGCTCGACCGCTCTACAGAAAGGTGACGGAGATTGCTGCCTGTGCGCAGCCTGCACGCTGATGAAGGGCAGAAGGCCGCGATCCGTAAGCATACATCGTTACTGGTATTATATTTAAAAATCGCTGTCATCGGCTGAACACTGCCCGTACGCAACGCTGGCCCTCTCTTGTGTTTACCGCACTTCTCGTTCCAATTTAGACAGTAGTGCCCAGCAAGCTCTCACGCACGCACCGAATGAACTTGCTGCCTGTGAGAGTTCGCTTGGCTGACGGTTAACTGCTGTATGAATGCGCCTATTTTGTTCTTTTCCTGAGGGTGGAAACGCTTTGGAACGGATTTTGAAGGAAAAAATACAGCGCGATCAAGGACGCAGGGCGAAGAAAAGTACACAACAAGGGTGCTGTCTGGCGACAAAATTTTTATTCAGAAGGATTCGTCATATACCAGCGCATGTCCGGCGCTGGGAGCTGGACATGCTTGGAGAGAGACGTGGACATAGGCATGCAACGGGATTCGGGAAACTCTGTGCAGTCTCGTGCGCTAGAGGGTGCGCGTTTTTCGACTGCGGAGGCGCGTTTTCCGCGCACCTAGTTCGTTATAACCGAACCGAGCGGTGCGGCCACGCTTGTTCGTTTAATCTGAGACACAGTGTCATAGTCCTGATGCATACTTCGGCTGTAGCGCCGCCCTCATTTGTAATAAGCGGGCGTTTTTTCATAACTGCGGCTGTCATAAGTGGGCTCGACTATTTACAACAAGGCTATGCATATCGCTTGGCTCGGACTCTCGGCTTGGCAATAGTGGGCTCGGACTATTGAACAATATTTGATGGTTATAAAGCCTGTATGCGACGTTTGCGTTAGGGGTCGGTTGCCCTCCTAAAGAAAGAGGCGAATTTTCCTAGTAAGAGGTCTCTGCCACTGATCCTTGTTGCTCCGGTATGGTTCTTTGGTATCTGTCTATGCTTGGTTGTTTTGTTTTTGCAGCTAATATGGTCTTCAGAGTGACATAAACATTGATAGTTTTCTCGCTTGTCATTGAAAGTTTCGCTTTCAATTAGGGCTTAGACCTCATTTTCTCTTATAGGGCTTCGTTTCCTTTATTCAACTTTTCCCTATTTCACTATAGGTGACAGCGTGGCTGCCCCCGATTTGTTAGTCGATTCATTACAGTCATTTCAACAACTTATAGCTTCTGACTATGCGATATCTTCGTAGCAATACTTTTCTCAGAAAGGCTGTATGTACCTGCTTTGTCCATTGAACTCCTAAAAACAAAATCTCAATATTTACGGCGCGCCAAGTATTGACAGATTACGCGTTTCTGAACAAAATGGTGAATGCACATAAATACAGCCATCAATAATTTCTTGAGGTTGCCAGGAACAGTCCTAGGGTACTGGCATGGTACTGGTACACCCTGAACAAAACATTGTACAAACATTTTCACACACAGCCGCCGCCGTGGCTCAGTGATTATGGCGCTCGGCTTCTGACCCAAAAGACGCGGATTCTATTCTGGGGCTGTCGTCGAATTTCGATGGAGGCAAAATTCTAGAAGCCTGTGCACTACGTGGTGTCAGTGCACGTTAAAGTATCACAGGTACTAGAAATTTTAGGAGCCCTTCACTACGGCGTCTATCATAGCCTGAGTCGCTTCGGGTCGTTAAAACCCCATTAACTGAACTCAACTGATTTTCACGCAGAAAAATAATGAGGACGACAGAGTAGAGTTGTCTCTCATAAAAAAAATATAACCTGTTGCAAAGAATGTCTATCAAGAAAAAAAGCGTGACAGAGAGCATAACCTCCGTGAAACAGGGCCCGGCACCAGATTGGAGAATAAATCAAGGTGCAAGTAAAAAGAAACAAAAACAAAATAGCGCTCGCGCGCACAAAAGAAATAATAATAATTGGTTTTCGCGGAAAGGAAATGGCGCAGTATCTGTCTCATATATCGTTGGACACCTGAACCGCGCAGTAAGGGAAGGGATAAAGGAGGGAGTCAAAAGAAGAAAGGAAGAAGTGCCGTAGTGAAGGGCTCCGGAATAATTTCGACCACCTGGGGATCTTTAACGCGCACTGACATCGCACAGCACACGGGCGCCTTAGCGTTTTTCCTCCATAAAAACGCAGCCGCCGTGGTCGGGTTTCGAACGCGGGAACTCCGGATCAGCAGTCGAGCGTCCTAACCACTGAGCCACCGCGGCGGGGACACATAAAAAATGCAACTACAGAACCACACTTTTCAGTTCTTTCGGAAAAGATATCTAGTCAGTCGGAGGGACAATATCAGCTATTATGAACGGATGATTTGGTCGGACAAGCTTGATCGGTACGCGAACGTTACAGGGTCTCAGCAGGTCATTGCACAAGATTCCCCATGTAATAGTTTGTAAAAGAGAGCATGTTCCCCGACTCGTTGACACCATAGAGCAGGAAGACATGCCAGGAAGGCCATGTATTATTAAATAATATTAATATTAGTAAGAATATTTTTTCTGCCAAAGCACACTGTGATACAGACTGAAAATTAAGAGGAGGTTTGCAGGACTAGGCCCGCAACATCGGCGAGCGAAAAGTAAAGACAATTACATTATTATATAATAATACACAAGCACAATAAAAGAAACGAGGCTCCCTTAAACCATCACTGAGGCTTGTCACGCGAAACCTGTCAGTCAGCAACAAGACTCAGCCAAAAAAATGGACTATTATTTATTCCTTTATTTCCAGAAACCTCTAAAGGCCCTCACTACGAGGGTATAACAAAAAAAGATGGGAAAAGTGCAAACATGAAAACCTGAACAGTTAAAAAAATCGGAAAAGCGGAATCGCTGAACAGGTAACAAGTTTCAAAACGGTGGCAGAACAACTGTACCCCGAAAGAAAATATTGGCACCAAATAAATAGTGTAACACATATAACAGAACTATATGAATTACACATCCCTTTCCCTATTTAAATGTTCCTGAGACACTGTCGGACTAATTTTCAGTTGCCATTGTAGAAGGCAGCCGGTTCCAGTCAATAATAGTTTTGGGAATTAAAGATTTAGCAAAACTCAAGTAAGGCATAAGATGCGTTTGATGTTGAAAAGATGGTCACGGCGTAGGAAGACTGCTGACGGTGAGTGAAATAAATCGTCATAAAGCAACGGATGACAGTAAATTTTAAGAAAAAGGGTTAAGCGAGCAAGTTTGCGACGACGCTCCAAGTTATCAGGTCAAGCACGAGCTTTTAGCGCCGTGAAACTAGTGAAACGTGAGTAATCTTTAAAATAATGGAATGAGAAGCACGATTTTGTAGGGATTACATGTCGTTGAGGTGGGCTTGGTCCGGGCCCCAAATGCGAGAAGCGTACTCTATTTTAGGTCGAATTAAGGTAGTATAGGCAAGTTTTCTTACCCCCGCAGGGGGGCGCCTGCAGCCTGCAGGCGTCGCGATGGTGTGTGGCGACACCGCGGGTTCCCGAGCATCCGCAGGGACATCCCCGCAAGGGGATGATGGTGAACAGTGCATCACCACGGACCCGAGCATCCACGTTTCGCCGTGCGTGGCATCGCCGTGTCCGGGGAAAAGGGGATCCTGGTGGTTGGGCCGATGCCGAACGTTTGGACCTTAAGGCCCCTCGGCGGGGGCAACACACCACTTTGGCCCCAGCTTCCTGTAGACGGCACCTTCGGCCTGACCCGACCGGGGGAAATCGGCAGTCACCTTTTCCTATTCTCCACTTCATCTTTCACCTTCCTACCCCTTCCTCACAACTCTCCTGTCTCCCACTCATTTCCTGGTTTTTTACTTTTTCCTGGCGGCGAGGGTTAACCTTGTGTGGCTGACAAACCTTTGTTACGCCATATTTGGTTATAGTTATGGTGTACAGCTGGCGCAGACAGGGCTTTTCAAAGGCACCTGTCCCGTCCCCATGTAGGGCTCCATGGTAGGTGGCTGCCACCATTGCCGAACAAAGAACACATTCCATGGCTTCTCATTTTTTTTCAACCCGATCTCCCCCGAAAAAGAGGGCGCACCGATACAGATAAATTCTTCAAAAAAAACGCTACAAGCTTCCCTCGATTCCACGTTGTTCACAGCGAACACGAGGAACAGACTGCTAGACAAGTGTCACCATTCATTGTTACCAGGACTTTAACAAGTGCCATAGGAGAAGGGTACAAGATCAAGAAACTAGCAAACGGAGACCTTCTTTTAGAAGTTTTATACAACCACCAACAAGAGAAATTGTCAGATGTGAAGTCATTTGGAGATATACCGGTCACAATCAGCACACACCGATCTTTGAATACTGTTAGGGGAGTTATCTCAGATGATGACCTCAAATATGTATCTGATGAAGAACTTCTGGAAGGTTTGAAGGAGCAAAACGTGACCAACGTGTACAGGATAAAAATGAGACGAGATAATAAAGAAATCCCCACAAAGCACATTGTCCTGACATTTGCATCTAGTATCCTCCCCGACTCCGTAGAAATAGACTACATAAAGCTCCAACTAAGACAGTACATACCAAACCCACGACGCTCCTTCAAATGCCAGCGTTACGGCCACAGCTCTCAGAGTTGCCGGGGCCAACTCACATGTGCTAAATGCTCTTCCCATGAACACGATTCCGAAAACTGTGCAGTTGAACCACACCTATGTGTAAATTGTGAGGGCAGCCATCCTGCATACTCACGCGCATGTCCAGTTTGGAAACAAGAAAAGGAGATTGTCACAATCAAAGTCAAAGAAAACATAACATTTAGGGAAGCGCGGAAGAGGGTAGCTTCGATACACAAACCTACTTTCTTCGATGTGGTGCAAAGGGGCACAGCACCACAGCCGCTTTTGGCTCCCACTCAGGCCACACGCAGTGAGCCTGTAGCGGGGCCACCCGTGCCCAAGTTGGCAGCAGCTAGCGATGCGCCACCACCCACAAAGCAGGACGCGCGGGCCTCCAGGTCCGCGGGCCCCAAGGTCCCTCCCCACACGGAGAGGCCGAACATGAAAACAAACGTGCGGTTCGCACGTTCGTCCAGCGTGTCGGAGGATGCGATGGACACGATGGACACAAGTCAAAGTAGTCCTAAGGCGTCGACGTCGGAAGGGCGGCGGGGCTCCATAGACCGAAAAAAAAAGAAAAGCACCGAATAAGGGCGCCTGAAAACCCAACCTAGTTCCTTTCAGTACCCACATAATACAAGATGGCTTTTATACACTGGAACTGTAGGGGACTCTTACATAACCTAAACGACATAAAAGACATATTAGCCACATACTCACCTGTCGCCCTGTGTTTACAGGAGACAAATTTAGGCTTTAAACACGAAAACATTCTAAAACACTATAAGGTCTTCCGCCGTGACCAAGAGCAGGCGAGCCGGCTTTCGGGTGGCGTAGCCATCATTATTAACAGTGGAATTGCAGCCCGAGAACACAAGCTTAACACCAAATTAGAAGCTGTGGCGGCCATCCTGCACACAATTATAACACTCACAGTGTGCTGCGTTTATATAGTTCCGTATCTTAAAATAACACTTCAAGACTTGCAAGACCTTTTAATGCAACTACCAGAACCGTTTTTGATAGTCGGAGATTTTAACGCCCACTCCAGTTTTTGGGGCAGTAACAAAACCGACACTAGAGGCCAACTGATTGAGGATTTTAAACTCTCCAATAACCTTTGCTTCCTGAACACTGGCAAACGAACCTATTGTTCCCCTAGCTCAGGAAAATTCAGTTGCATAGATTTGTCTTTTAGTTCGTCCTCGATTTTTACAGATTTTAATTGGGATGCCTTAGATATTCCATATGAAAGTGATCATCTACCCTTACTTATTAGCTTAGCACATTCACCCGAAGTAATCCCAACTAAACCACAACGATGGAAACTGCACTTAGCCGACTGGGCACTGTTCCGTGAAAAAGCCAGCCTAGATAGAATAGTTTCTGACGACGTGAGTGTAGACGAACTAAACGAATGTCTCACAAACTGTATTATTGCCGCTGCACGCCAAGCTATTCCTCAATCCTCTGGAATAGTAAAACAAAATCACAAATACTGGTACACAAAAGAATGTAAAGAAGCAAAAAAGAAACAAACCAAAGCCTGGGGCATTTTTCGCAGATACCCCAGACAGGAGAATTTTATAAAATTTAAAAAGGCGAGAGCAAAAGCTCGTTATATCCGTCGTAATGCAGAAAAATCTTCTTGGAAAAATTACGTGTCGTCGATAAAGAACTCAACCACATCAAAACAAATGTGGCAGAAGGTCAGAAAGCTAAAAGGCAACTACTCTCCGTTCACAGTCCCCCTTCTTACCGCTCCCGGTGTACAGACTAGTCTAGAACAACAGGCAGATATTTTAGGCGAATATTTTTCCGAAATGTCCAGCTCATCCCACTACAGCAATTCATTTTTAAAATACAAAACGACAGCAGAGAAACAAAGACTGCCGACAGGTTGCGGTACAAACGAACCGTACAATAGTTTAATTACAATACAAGAAATCTAAACAGTACTTTCTGCCGGTAAACATCCAGCCCCCGGCCCAGACCAAGTACATTACCAAATGCTAGCCCATCTTTCTGAACCTGCCGTAGAGGCACTTCTAAAATTTTTTAACAAAGTTTGGGTATCAGGAAAAATACCCAAAGCTTGGAAGGAAGCTATTATTGTGCCGTTTCTTAAACCCGGGAAGCCACCAACCGCTCCGGACAGTTATAGACCCATTGCCCTTACCAGTTGTCTCGCCAAGTCCTTTGAAAGTGTCCTAAACATAAGATTAACTTTTGTCCTTCAATCCCGTGATCTTCTCGACAGCCATCAATGTGGTTTTAAAAAAAGATGCTGCACCACAGATCACCTAGTCCGCCTTGAAAATACTGTCAGAGATGCGTTTATACACAGACATTGTCTTGCAGTCTTTTTTGACTTAGAAAAGGCATACGACACAACCTGGAGGTTTGGGATTCTGCAAGACCTTGCCGAGCTTGGCGTCCGCGGCAGGATGTTAAATTGCATAAAAGACTTTTTATCCAATCGCTCATTCCATGTGCGCCTAGGCTCGACCTTTTCGAAGAATTTTATTCAGGAAAATGGGGTACCCCAAGGCTGTATTTTAAGTACAACTCTCTTTGTCGTAAAAATGAATTCTATTAGGAAAATAATCCCAAGGTCCATTATGTATTCTGTTTAGGTTGACGATCTTCAGATAGCATGTACATCCTCAAACATATCCACTTAATAATAATTGGTTTTTTGGGGAAAGGAAATGGCGCAGTATCTGTCTCATATATCTTTGGACACCTGAACCGCGCCGTAAGGTTGCGAAAGACAAATACAGCTAACAATAAATAAACTGGCAACATGGGCAGACAGGAATGGTTTCCAGTTCTCTCCACAGAAAACAGTGGCCTTACTTTTTTCACTGAAACGGGGTCTACAGACAGACCCCAAATTATACCTAAACGAAACCCAGTTACCTTTAAAAACTGAACACAAATTCTTAGGCATAACATTTGACCGAAAACTAACTTTTCTACCTCACATAAATGCCTTGAAAAAGAAAGCTCCTCGATCGCTGAATATACTCAAAGTGCTTTCACACAAACACTGGGGTTCTGACAGGGCAAGCCTTCTACACATGTATCGCTCTGTGGTACGTTCCTGCTTAGACTATGGTTGCCTGGTGTATGGTTCTGCAAGGCCATCCTACTGGAAACGACTAGATCCAGTGGATAATATGGGGTTGCGGCTTTCCACTGGCGCTTGCAGGACGTCGCCCATAAACAGTCTTTATGTCGAAACAAACGAACTATCACTTACAGATAGAAGAAGCATGCTTACATGCTCCGACGTCCTAAAAATCCGTTCCCTTCCAAGACACATCTGTTATGAAATAGTTACAAAGTGTCCATCCAGAACAATCTTTAACAACAAACCGCAAACCACCAGGCCACTGCTCTTACGCTTTGAAGAGATCTGCCGGAATCTCGGCATACTGAACACATTACCCAGCATTGCGCAAATACGAGGTCCACTGCCTCCATGGTGTGATTTTCCTACATTGTGCGATTTCACTCTCACACAGTTCTGCAAAAAGCAAACTCCGCAACACCAAATAGTACAAGAATTTCTGGCACTTGAGGAAAAATACAATGGTTTCACAGCCTTTTATACTGACGGTTCGAAAACGGATACTTATGTAGGAAGTGCAGTGGTGCGAGGGAATTCGGAGACAACAATACGACTTCCACAGTGCGCATCCATCTTCACGGCAGAATGTTACGCAGTATATGTGACCGTAGAAAAAATACTCAGCGAGAACCTCGAAAACGCTATTATTTACACAGACTCTTTAAGTACATTCACAGCCCTCCACTCAAGAAACGCAATCACTCCTATACTTGGTGACATTATACACAACATAGTAACAGCCACAGCTGCTGGGTCCCGAGTCATGTCTGCATAAAAGGCAATCAGCGAGCAGATTTCTGTGCTGCTCAAACTCGTGGCAAGGAAATAAAAAAAATAAATATACCCTTGAATGACTGCATGAAATTAGTACAAAGGAAGTTAAGGAAAAAATGGCAATCGGCTTGGAACAGCGAATTGAATAATAAACTACACTTAGTAAAGCCGATTTTAGGTGAATTTAAGTCATGTGTGCACCAAGAACGTTTTAAAGAAGTGATTTTATGCCGTGTCAGAATAGGCCACACGCACCTTACTACGGTTAACCACATTTTATTCTCATGTATAAAACTAGAAAAACTAAGAAACAGGTACTTCACTCAATTTTATCATGAATGCATTCCTTTCCACCCTACATTGCTTTTAGCTGATAATGCCATTGTTAACATACCTTCCATTTTTAGCTTTTTAAAAGCAGCTGGCGTACTTGAAAAGCTGTAATTTTTTTTAACCACTGGATCGCTTTTATACATGATACACCTCAGCCACTTTCTCATTCTCGAGAAGTAGGCTGAGGCTGTTTATTTGATTGGTTGGGAGCCTCAGGATCCTTGCTAGCCAAGGAAAGCCGCTTAGGCTGCCTGACCATCTTTAAGGCTTTTACCATTAGCCATTTCCAACTTTCTCTCCTTTTATTACTAGGCAGTAGAATATTTTTAAGTCATCTGCACCAACGCCTGTTTTTTATATTCCAAAACATTCTGTAGAAAAGCAATTCTTTACCTTGTGCTTGGCGCATGATGGCCTTAGCTGCCTATGTGCCATAAAACCCAACACAACACAACACGCAAGTTTTCTTAGCTGCGCAGGAGCAAGCGGAACGTTACGTTTATGGCGGTCAAGCGAACAGTTAGCGGCTGCTGGATCAAGTCAGTTTGAAAGTTCGAGGTGAAGTCTGACTGTAGGTTAACTCCTAAATACTTGTAAGTGGAAGCTGTCTCCCCTGTTATGTCACTAAGAGTGTATGTGGTTGGGATGCGGCAAGAATATCTTGTAGAGGAGACAAGATTTGTCTTAGAGTGGTTTAGGGTCATTTGCCAGGGTGCGTATATCGAGTTTGTGTCATAATAAAAGTCGTCATAATCTGCGACAGGGGCCACACCTGTTTGGTCGAAACGCCGGAAGCGGATGTGGCGGTTCGGATGCAGCGAAAAGGGACACAGAAACCGATGGTGACTACAAACACATAGCGTACGCAGCAGATGCTCAAGCGAAGCCAACATGGCGGCGCGCTCTGACGCGGAGCCTCTCGCTTCAAAGTGAACTCGTCGGTGTTACTGGGTTTCTCGGCACGCGAAATGGCTATAAAATAGGTACGGGGCTTTCGCTTCATCTATTCTTGCCTGCAACAAATTGCCTGCAATAAATTTTGTCTGCTGTTTATTTCGTTGGACGATTTGGTAGCTGATAGGCCTAACAAGTACCTCTTTGTTGTAGAAATTGTTCTCTTCGTTCAAACCGGATGGCGCCACTATCACCGGAGTTATATTGTCTGCCTACGTTGAGTGATGTAACAAAAACCATAATTCCGCAAAATGCTCGCGTTACTGCGCGCAAACGTGCATTTTTTATTCTAGAACTCTCTATTAGCTGTTGTGTCCTGCATCATGATTGTGTGTAATGTCTGCCAGCGTGAAACCACTCGCGTGCACGGATGGTCAGTCGCCAGCGGCGCGGTACTACACCAACGCGTTTGACATGCCAGAGGTAGTTTTTCAACGTCCCTTATACTGTTCTTGATAGCCGCGGTTGTGTGGTTCTGCACTGAGCTCTCGAGTTCGCTTGAAAGTTAGTTTTTAAGGCGTCATCTTTGGGCATGCGCGCGCTTCTTAAAAAAGCCAGCCTATGAAAATTTCGTCTGCGAAGCCTGCCAACAGATATATGAACAGAAACACAGGAAGATTTTTTTAGCTCGTCCCTTTTATTTGTTTGGTGCAGAAAATTCAGACGTGAACTGTTATCCGCTCTCTTTTCCTCAAGATAAATGTAGAACGCCGTGCTGTGCGAACAAGCTAGCTGCCTTTTATTTACTGTTGACAATCGACGGCTGTAGCGGCCGCGCTCTGTCACTGAAAAGCCATGCGTCGTTGCGCACAACACTTTATTCTTTAAGTACATCCCCAGCCTTTATGGTGGAGAAGAGTATCTGAACTATTCTTTCGAATGGTATAAGTCCATTGGTAAATAAAGCAGCTTTGATATTACGTCTTTACAGTGGAATCCGATGCGCAACTAAACTAGTGGGTGCATTTTTCTTTTGGTCGCGGTCCATTTTTCGGCAAAGCGTAATGGCGCAGCTGGAGGTTTCGCTGCTGCAACCGCAACGCAGTGACATACTGCCGCCGCTCTTCCGGTGTTTCGACCATTCCGGTGTTTCGACCATTCAGGTGTGGCCGCTGCGGCATATTATGACGCTTTTTATTATGACACAAACTCGGAAATACGGCCCCCAGATGAGCACCATGTGTCAATTGAAACGAGGTCAGTTTGCAAAGATTGGCGGAAAGTGTCGGCTGTGATGGCTCGGTACAAAACGCAGTCGTCCGCAAACAGTCTAATTCGAGAAGAAACGGAATTCGGCAAACTATTAATAAATATCAGAAACAGCAGAGCACACTCACTTGTGGTTCACCAGATGTGGCTTAATTGAGCCGCTGAAGAGGTAGAACCGTTAACACAGTTGAACTGAACGTTAGATGTGGGAAGTCTTTAAAAAGCGGAGGGTGAATACTGAGATGCGATAACTTCAGAAGTAGGTTATGGTGGGGGACCTGGCCAAATGCCTTGGAAAAAACGAGAAACAAGGCATCGGATTGAATCTCGGTTTTGATTAAAGTAAACAAATCGTTAGTAAATCTAGCGAGCTGAGTGTCACAACATATCCCTTGTCAGAACCGTGCTGTTATTTAAACAGAATGTTGTGATTTTTGAGGTAATGATTTTATGTGTGTAACGTGTTCAAGGAGCTTGGAGAATGTGCAGGTCAATAGAATGTGTCTATAGATTGAAGGATCCGAGCGCAGGCCAGATTTGAAAATGAATATCAATTTAGGTACACGCCACTCGTGAGGGATAGTCAGATGATAAGGACTGAGAAAAAGTGCATACACAACTTGAATATTCCTTTAAGATATGCTTCTAAGTATTTGCTGTTTAAGCCGAGTGGACCCGTGCTTGTAGTGAATTTAAGATTACTTAGCAAATAAAGAATAGCGTCTTCAGTGTTGGGGGCATAGAATAATGAAATTAACTCAGAACTGAAGAAAAGGTAATTAACATCAGGAGTGAAAACAGATGAGAAAGCTTTGCTAAAAAGTTGAGCAGAATGGGCACCGTTTAGCTGGCCAGCATGAGAAATTGTCAGGAATGAATCAGGACGTGAATGCGGGTTAATTACGTTTCAAAATCTTAGGGGTTATCAGATAGCATTTTCGGCAAGACGTCAATGTAAAACTTGTGACGGGTAGCTTTAAGCATCCTTTGGAAATCTTCACTTTTTTCTGTAGGTTGCCCATGTAGTCAACAGGTTGTTAGCAGCTGCCTGTTTAACTTAAATACACATTTTTTATATTTATTGTCTTTGCGTAGGCACTTTTACTGCACCTAATTGTGGTAATAGATATGAATCTTGTAATGAGGTCAATTAGGGTGGTTTTATACAGTGTCCAGTTCTGTTCAATGTAACCGGAAGAACATTCAGCTAAGCAATACATGTTCTTGGGCTAGCTGGTTAGGATACATGCTCGCAGCTCACTAAGGACGAGGCACAAAAACAAGAAGTACGTCCCGTCGTCTTGTGCCTCGTCCTCAGGGCACTGCTAGCATGGATTCAGCTAAAAACTACCCAGAAAACAAGCCTAGTACGAGATTATACTGGTAAAAATTAGCTCTGTAATAACACCTGAGCAGCCCGGAGGTGGTTTCCTTTCGAGAATGTGGAGATTTGTGTGCCCAGTAATCATTTCGGGGTCAGAAAGACCTCTAAAGTGGAATGTTTTGGAACAAGCATCGGAATTAATGGTTAGAATAAAGTCGAGAATGTTAGCAGTGGTACGTGTAGGCGCGTGGGCTTTGTAATTATCTGAATAAAGTGAAAATCAAGACAAGTCTGCAGGAAAGCATGCGCAACATTATCGTTTGCTGAGACAGATCGTGTTCAAGTTTCTGCTTGGGAAATTTAAAAAAAACAATGATAATTAGAACACAATTTGGAAAGTGCCTACAAAATCCTCGATTAGGCTACAAAAATAATCGGCAAACCCATCATACACATCAGGTGGTCGGTACGAAAAAATGGTAAAATATTTGAAGTATTCCAGTTCAAGGAGGTGAATACACATTCAAGAAAAGAAGAAAGAATTTGTGCACCAGTCAGTTCTTTCTTTATAGCTATAAGATTGCCACCTACTCTTCTGTTCTTTCTGTCGCACCGAAAAAGATTGAAACATGATCTGCCTAGAAGCATGTTGCTGTCGGAGATAGAATCGCTAAGCCCTGTTTCAGTTGAACCTAATAACGACGTTTCAAAGGAGTCGACAAGTGAGCAGAGAGCAAAACTTTTCGCTGTAACACTTCTGATGTTTGTATATAGGAAGGAGCTACGCGATGGTGTAGAGGAAGAGCGTCCGCTTCGCGTGCAAGAGGACCGGGGCTCGAATCCTGGTGCCGCGCAATTCTTCACCGGGCTTTGAAAAAAAAATCCGCGTTGTCGATGGAATTGCATAACCAGGCCTGGAGTGTGGCCTGATCGCGGTGACGAGAACCGACAACGCACTCCCTCACCATAACATGATTTGGCCACACAGTTGTAGTTCTTGACCACAATCTTCTATGAACAAACCAATTAATCCTCGGCCCTCAGTCCCCAGCGGCTGCGGAGCAACTAACCACGGCGGCGGTCAGACCTCTGACGCTGCGGAGGGTGCGAAGAATCTCTGGCTCCGGACAGGCCGCCACTGCAATCTGAACCTGGCAACGCTTAACGCTACAACCTTATCTAGTGAAGCTAGCCTAGCAGTGCTGTTCGAGGAACTAGCGGGAATTAAATGGGATGCATAAGGCTAAGTGAAGTTAGGAGGACAGGTGAAGCCTATACAGTACCAAAGGACGGACGCATACTGTGCTGTCACAAATTAGCGAATATACGACAACTAGGTGTGGGATTCCTCAATAATTAGGATATAGCTGGCAAGGTAAAGGTGTTTTATAATATTAACTAGAGGGTCGCAGCTATTGTAACCAGGCTCGAAAGGAGGTACAAGCTGAAAGTGGGGCAGGCCTACGCGCCTACATCCAGATATGATGACCCGAGCGTTGAAAGCTTCTACAAAGACGTGGAATCGGCAACGAATAAAGTAAAATCACACTACACTGTGATGATGGGTGATTTAAATGCGAAGGTGGGCAAGAAGGAGGCTAATAATCACGCGGTAGGCGACTATGGGATAGGTTCTAGGAATAGCAGGGAAGAGTAATTAGTCAAATTCGCAGATAGGGGGAAATAATTTACGGATCATGAATACCTTCTGCCGCAAACGAGAGAACAGGAAGTAGACCTGTAAGAGCCCCAATCGTAAGACTAAAATAGAAATGGACTTCATACTATGCGCTCAACATGGCATCGTTTAGGATGTGGCAGTCCTCGGAAAGGTGCGCTGTAGCGCCTACAGAATTATAAGGTACCGAATAAGCTTAGACTTGAAGAAGGAACGGAAGAAGCTAGTGAAGAGGAAGTCCATTAAAGAGTTAGCGGCTTTCTGGCGGGCTAGCGGGTGCTTCTCGTTCATGATTAAACTGCGCGAAAGAACGGGGACAGAGACAAACACGTACCACACACAGAGCGCAGACTTCCAACTTTTATTCGAAAACGCTTCGAGTATTGGTTTCTATACGCTCCAAACCACCACATGACTCAGCGCTCTGTGTGTGTACGCGTTTCTTGTCTCTGTCCCCATTCTTCCGCGCAGTTTAATTATGAACGAGTTAGCGGTAAGAGGGAAGATCCAGGAATTCAAGATATCTCTCCAAAACAGACATTCAGCTTAAACTGAGGAAGGCTATCTTGATGTTCATACAATCAACGATAATTTTATAACTATCATTACGGAGTGCACAGTAGGAGTAGGCGGTAGGACGGTTCGACAGGATGCCGGCAAACTATCTCAGGACACGAAAGATCTAAGCAGCGAACTGGGCGAGTTGGTATTGATTCATATTTGAACAGCTCAATAAAACACCGGGACACAACGAAGAAAGGACACCACAAGCGCTGACTCGAACCTAGATTTTTCATTCACGTCCAAGCATCTTAAATACTAAGAACGCCAAACACAAACAAGAGGGAAAAAACCAAAAGAAAAACGACACAAAGCTGCTAATCATGCCCACAAAGGTAACAGTCAGCACGAGCGCGAGACTACACATCTTGGCCGGATAAAAACATCATCTCTTTATCAGTTAGTGTGACAGAAGGATCACTAATGCAGCTATCAGGTTCCAAGCGGATGTGAAAAGCCTCCAAAATTTCTCTTGTTAGGCTGTCGTGCAACAATTCCCGGTTGCACGAAGGGCCGACGGTACTTAAATGTACACCAATTTAGAAGCCTTATTTAATGAGTACGGAAGATTATATGAAAGCATTTGGCGACCGTAATTCGTTCGAGTTTTCGGCACGAACCTTGTGAAACCAGTACGGGCGGCATTCCTCAGTTCTTTACAGCTTGAGTTCGACAGGTGCACCATAAATGGATTATTTTTTCTAATACTTGTTATATACCGCCCCCGTAGTATGGCTTCAAAGACCGGGGGAAGGGAGGGTGATGCGAAGCAATGCGAAAATCGGTTCCGTATGTTCAAAACGTGAAGCATTAACAATATTTCGAACAATTTTCTTTTGAAGTAATTGCAACAGTTTAATATTCATAATGGATGTTGTTCCCCTGGCCAAAATACAATAGTTAGCAACAGAGGAAAACAGTGCGTTGTACAGCCTCAACTTAATATGCTTTGGAGCGAGGTATCGCAGTCGGGACACGATACAAGCAACCTTGGACAACTTGTCCCTGACTTTTTGAACGTGTTCATTCCATAATAAAGTGTAATTAAAAAGCACTCCCAGGCTTTGGACGATAAGAACTATTTGAATGTACGAGGATTCTATTTTTAGATAAATTTGTGAGACAGCAGGATCCTTATTACGAGGTCTAAAGTACAGCTTTGCTTTGTCGCGTGTTTATAATCAGTAAATTGGACTCAGACCATTCGTGAAGCTTCTGCAAACAGTCTTTAGTTTGCTGTTCAAAATCTCGCACATGTGCTGCTCGGAAGAATAGAGTGGTATCATCTGCATATATGACAAAATTGCAAGTTTACTTATACAGACTGTGTCGTTTACAGAAACAAGAAAAAGCAGCGGTCCCAACATACTGCCTTACGGCACACCAGAATACAGATGCATAAAATTTGATGACTCGTTGTCTACTGTTACTTGTTGGACACGGCAACTAAGGTATGACTGTATTGCTTGTAGTGCTTGATGCGATCGAACGCTTTCAAACAGTCAATAAAAATGCTGAGAGTGAAAAGTTTTTGTTCAAAGGACTCTAGAATTAGTTCTTTTTGGGTTAGAAGCAGTTTCTGTAAAAAAGTTTTCCTGAAGCAACGCTGGCTTCAGTTGAGTTGAGTTGTATGCTACAGGTGGGATTAGCCTTGAACAATCAATGAATATATGAATCAATGAATCAATGAATCAATCAATAAATCAATGAATGGATCAATGAACCAATGAATCAATGAACAAATGAATGAATGAACTACTCAATCAGCCAATCAATCAATAAATGAATCAATGAATCAATCAAAGAATGAATGAATGAATCAATCAATCAATCAAAGAATGGATGAATCAATGAATTAATGAATCAATCAATCAATCGTTTTCAGTGCCCATGAACAACCCAAAGGTCTTGATTCTGGTACATTATACACAGACACTAAGATGTAAATTCCTTTCCCCACAAAAGAAGACAATCAAGTGAGGTAATGCGGTAGTCAAGGCGATTAAAAAAATACATCAACTAAACCTCTGCGTTATACAAAGGCATGACAGTGAACATAAAGCATAAAAAGCGAAAACAAGAAAACAGCGAGAACAGCGGGAAGTGAAAAAAGCTAGAACAGGAAACAGACATATTAACATGGAACTGAAAAAAAAAATATACAAGGGGAATGAAAACAAGAACGAACTATCACAGCAAAGTACAGCATACAGCCAAATACAATCAAAAGTAAACCAATCTTAATAGAACGAATATGAAATCTCTCAAATACAAGCTAGAAATACAATCAAAGACTATAAAAAATGTATATAATGAACGCATTACAGACAATCAGACATGAGTACACGGGTTTAGGGTAACAATATTAATGAAAACACGTAGAAGGGATGAAACAATTAAGGGGAAAAAACAAAACCGAAATATTACAGGTGGAAATGCACAGGTGAAGTAAAGGCAGAATGCTTGAAATATGGAAAAACGACTGCTCAAAGTGGGCTGTTACGGATATCAAATATGAACGAAGAGAGAGAGTTTTCGAATATAGCAGGGTGATGAAAAAGAAAATTAATTAACTTTTGCATCTTGTCTAGAGGGAAGAGGGAGTGCAGGAACGAGAAACTTGGAATGGTCTGAATTCCCTTGTGCTCTTTCGCGATACACGCAAAAGGATTCGCGCTAGTAGGTGAGAGCATAGAGTGTCACAATGAAGTTTATACAAGAATATTATACCTGCCCTACAGGACAACAGCTAAGAGAAGGAAGCTGCTGTGAGTTACTCCGTCTGGAACGAGAGCTGCAAGTTGTGCAGGAAAAGCGATGCTGATATATGCCTAAAAACTTTAGCTGAACTCTGTAGATTTTGTCACAGTTCGACTTGAAAGTGCCGCTCCAAACAACAGACGCATACTCCAAAAGCGGCAAACATTTGGACAGGTAGAGCTTTAAGAAAAGTAGTGGGGCTTGGAACTCTCTCCAAAGCCTGCAGATGAAACCGAGTGTACGCATAGCCCGCAGAGCATTGCGCTTAGTATGAGAGGAGAAGCTGAGGCTACGGCCGAAAAGTACGCCGAAGTCATTAATTTCGTCAACCCTGGACAACGGCACACCATTCACAGATTACGAGTAGAAGACTAGACAAGACGGTGCGTTTTAGGCGTAAATGAGGCAACCTTGGTTTGAGATGAATTGAGAATGAGCCCCTCCTTCAAACGCAAATTAGAGAAGGCAGATATGTCCGAATGCAATGACAACAAAAATTTTCAAAATAATTTATTACCTTGAACATTTTTATATCGTCAACATAAAAGAGAAACGAGGAGTTTCGGACCAAGGATGAAACATTACTAGTAAAAACAGAGAACAGAAGCGGGCCAAATACAGAGCCCTGAGAAACTCCGCTGGTTGCAGTGTAAACAAATGAGGTCTGTCCATTGACACTGACAAAGCAGAACCGATCAAGAAGATAGCTGCGTAGGAGGGCTACAATTGAAACGTCGATGCCAGACAGCAGAAGCTTTTGAAGAAGTAATTAACGAGTAGCAACGTCTAAAGCTTTGCTCAAATCACAGTACACAGCGTGCACCTTACCCTTCTAAAGGACTTCAGCTGAGGTATACGTCATAAAGTCACAAGGTTTGTTGTAGTAGAACGATCCAATTTGAAACCATGCTGATTAGGTATGATGACATGTTTGAGGTGGAAGGAAAGTACTTTGTGAAAAGCTAATTGAAAAGCCTCAGAGGTTGCACAAAAAAGAGAAATGGGGAAGTAGTTCGAAACATCAGATGTCTTTCCTGATTTGAAAACAGGGAAAGCACGCGCCGTTTTCCACACGCGAAGAAAGGCAGAATTTTTCAAACAGTTAATAAATACGATGGTTAAAAAAGGGACGAAGATACTGCTGAATGCTTTTATTATGGCGGCTTGATTTTCATCCCGTCCTGCAGACAAAGATGGTTTGAAACACTTAATACTCTCGGTTATCAACTTCTCATTAAAAAGAACGAAATTAGCTGCTCAAGCTGGAAGGCATATGGAATCGCAACGTGGAGATTAATAAACTGAGGGAAAGTGTTGAGCATAACTGTCGGCGGCGTTCCGAATTTCATTACCATGAGAGTCAACTAAGTGAATACGCCTATCACATTTATTCCAGCGCTTGCGAACATATCGGCAGAACTCGGTAGGATGATTAGAGGCACTATTCACCAAAGATTCAAGATAGGAGTCATGATCCTGCTTGTACAGGCTTTTTCAAAGGGAACTCAAGCTGCTAAATTCATCTGCCCATGAATCAAGCCCAGGGTGTTTTGTTTTATGGTGGGCTCGCTCCTTAAGTTTTAGTGCTGCCTTAAATTTTTTGAAGAACCAGAACGGAAACTCGCTGCGAGTAGGAGTGTGCAGGGGTATGTACTGGCGCATACCATTAAAAACCTTTTCAGTGAAGCGACTAACTTGTTCGTCAACATCACTGATTTCGTTCAAAACGGACCAGTCGACAGAACAGAGAAAACCGAAGAGACTAGCGTAGTCGCCAAGTCCATAGGCGAAACAGGAGAAGTTACCCACATGATTTGAATTAGCAGAAGTTGGGACAGGAACTGAAGTCATTATTAGAAGTGGAGGATGAAACTCGTCACAGCGAGTCAGTGATATGCCAGAGCTCGAGATTCGAACACTTTCGAACTATGTGCTATTATAAGTCATTGTGTGCATAGCGGGGCAGAACCGACCGGTTTTAAGTCATTATTAACATATACGTGACGCTACGGTGGATAAATGGCAGGCAGAACAAGCAAGGCTAATACCACCTGCAGTATACAACAACTCAACTCAACTCAAACACTTTCAATATGAGATAAACAATTATCAAGAATATTACAACAGTTTTCAATTAAATTGCGTTGCTGCAAAGGGTTAAAAGCTATGAAATCTAATACCAGGTTGAACTTACTACACAATGATTGTAGTGAGAATATGTAAAGGTGTTACTGTCAATACCTGGAGCATTAAAATATCCTAAAATGAGTAGTTTGTGCTTGCTATTAGAAGTGATAACATATTCGTTAGAGTGGAGAACGTCATCGTAGGCAGGAGGAGGAATTAAAGGGGCCATGACGTGGTCGCTCTTCGTATTGCAGTTTTGTGCTTCAGTAACTAATACAAGAGCTTATGATTCAGTTTGCAAAATTTGGCTGCCCTGGACGCGCTGTATATTCAAAAAAATGAGATGGAAATTGAGAACGGGAAACTCCTCCCACCGGCAGCGACCGCCATATTAAATGCTATCGTGACGTAACCAGGGCATACACGGAGCAACGTCGTCTGCTCTTGTTGCTGCAATGTGCGCAGCTAGGTTTTTTGTCTCCTGTACTTCCGCGGGCGATTGAAGTAGCAGTCGTCGCGCATATATGAGTGACTGGTGCCGAAAAATCGTTAATGATAGTAACGCAGTTATTCTTCGGTATAAGTATGGGTCCATGAGAAAAGGAGTGCGAAAACAAGACGATGCACGAAGACAGAACACAGAGCACGAGCGATAACTTCTGACTAAAGGAAAAACACAAAACCGTGTCGACCGGGACCTGAGCCTAACGACCGAGCGCATGCGCCAAGGCTGAGAAGCGGAAAAAATTATAAGGAAAAAATTAAAAGGAAAAAAAGCATAAGAGGATAAAGGTTATTGCAATCCTAGGAATGTGAATTCACGGTCCGATAAGAATATAGAAGGCTCGCTGACACACAGATCCCGCAAAGTGGCTATCTGTGTGGATTCAAAGATTTCTCTTGTCAATTTATCTCTGCATCTGGCAAAGACAGAGCGTTTATCCAGAAATGACACGCACCCGCACTCCTTGCAGTGCACGGCGATGTTGCTGCCCGTTAACAACTTCATGTTGTTGTGTTCACGAAGCCTTTCGTTGAGGCACCTACCGGACTGTTCCACGTACTGCTTCCCACGGACAGCGGGATGTTGTACACGATGCCCTCAGTGCATTTAGCAAACTTTTTCCAGTGACGAATGTTACACTGCGGATAGTGGGGACGCTGTTCGGCGGGCAGGGTTCTTTTGCAAATGGCACTTAGTTTATCTGGGGCTGTAAAAACCCCCTGAACATTTGCCTTCTTTCCTATTTTCTTTAGGTTGTGCGACATACCATGGATATAGGGGATGACAGCTGTCATGCCTTGCGCTTTATCTGTCACTTTTCCTTCTCTCTGAAGTTCCTTCTTAAGCAAGTTTTCAACCACTGAAACGGAGATATCATTAGGATACCCTGCTTTGAGGAATCCTGAAGTTGTACTTGAAAGCTGTAGCTGCTAAGGTGAGGGCATGACTTTTCGAGACCATTTTTCATGCATAGGTTAATTATGCCTCGTTTTACGAGTTCTGAATGAGCTGACTTGTAAGGCAGAAGGGGTTTGTTAGCGCGGGGTGAATAGCACCAACAAACGTGATTATCCATGAACTTAAGGCGGATGTCAAGAAACTGGATCTCTGAGTCAGTGGGAACTTCACTAGTAAACGTTTGCGGGAGAAAGCACCCTTGTACAATGGCAAAAAGGTCCGCTGAGACTTGCCCGAGGAGCGAAGATGTACAGTCAATAACAAATAAAAAATCATCAACATATCTAAAAACTTTTACCACACACGAAGTGGCAAGTCGATCTTGAAGAATCCTATCCAAGTGTGCAAGGTATAGGAGAGCATAAAGTTGGGCTAGTTGGTTGATATGCATACTGTAGAAGTTGGCACAGAACAACGAGGACAAGCGAGACAAACAAAGACGAGCGCTACTTACAACTGAAGGTTTATTCCAGAAAATGCTCGAACAAATAGAGAAACCAACAAGAACAAAACAAACGAACGTCATGAACACCACATGTTACCCCGTGAATCCCAATGATTTGATTAGGAACAGATACTCCCTATCAGAGAAGCGGACGGAAGTCTGACTAATGCACTTATCGCCACTGATGCACATATGAAAGGCTTCCGCTCACGCGTGAGTTGCTCCCTGTGCCTGAATAGGACGGTCATTTTTTTCGAAAAGCGGTTTACACTGGGTTTTCTTTTCCTTGTCGTTTGTACTGCATGTGCGGCAATGTTTACGGAGGTTATCAAGAGGATCTCCCCCGAGCAATCTTCGGTGTTCTCCTAATCTCTCGTTGACGCATCGTCCAGTTTGGCCGATGCATAGTGCGCCAAACGACAACGGCAATCTGTACACAACCCCGCTGGCACAGGTAACAAACGGGGCTTTGTGTTTGACGCTGCATTCATTTATTGTTATTCGTACCGTTCATTCGCCTCCTTCATCCATCCGGTTGTGAGTAGCGCTCGTCTCTGTATCGCTTGTCCTCCTTGTTCCGCGCCAACTTCTTCAGTATGCAAGGTATAGGTTGCTGAGTACAGGGGCCAAGTAGGACCCGATACACACTCCCTGTTTTTGAATATGAGGAGTGCCCTGCCAATTAATTAAGGTGGAGTGGAGATAGAACAAAAGCAATTCCAAAAATCTCTCAACACACAGGCCAGATTCATTTTGAAAAGCAACCGCACCGTGATGAAGGATGGATTCTTCAACAATGCTGAGTAGGTTATCATGGGGCAAAGAGTAATACAAGTTTTTGACATCAATAGAAAAACCGAGAAAACTCCTGTCATTCAGAGATTTTACAGCATTACCGACCTAGTTTGAACTTCTTACAAGAAATGGGTCATTAACGGACAATACATTTACTTTTCTTTAAGAAACATAGCAGTAGACTTTTGCCAAGTGTCTTGTTCTGAAATTATGACTTTATAAGGTATGCCAATCTTATGAGTCTTTGCGCTGAAAAATACTTGTAGGAAGAGACGCTTACTGTTATCAATGCTTTTTGCCACTTTATCAAGATTGAGATTTTCACAGAGCTTTTTAGCTTGAGCCTTAAGCTTTCGAACACAAACATTTTTACGGCTCTTAAAAACCTGTGTGACAGCAAGGTGGGCTTTCTCATGAAAGGAATCATGGCTGAAAACAGCAAACCCTCCCTTTTTGTCGGAGGAGAGGACACAAAGTGGCCGCTCATTTAGCACGGACACTACGCGATTCACATTAATTTTTGAAGGTCGAGGCTTACAGAAGGAAAGGATGTCGATTCCGTCGGCGGTGCAACG
Organism: Amblyomma americanum; assembly: GCF_052857255.1. Lineage (NCBI taxonomy): Eukaryota > Metazoa > Arthropoda > Arachnida > Ixodida > Ixodidae > Amblyomma > Amblyomma americanum. Next base: position 167,766,649 of record NC_135502.1, read on the forward strand.
GCTGGAGTCCTCTTTGTCGGCAAGGCGAGAAACGCGTCGCACCATGGAGAGCAGTTCATGCGGAGACTTCAGAGACTGTAGCAAACTTGGGGCCGAGAGACAACACCTGAATGATGTCTTGGGGAAGCGATGCACTGTCAGGGATGCACACTTTGTTGACTTTGCTGGAGCACTTAGGAGGGCAACGGGAGCGAAGAAACTTCAGCTGAACTTACCAGGGGACTTCAGTTGTTGGGTCAGCCAGTGACAGTTGCTCACGTAGTCCACTAGGGTCCAGTGCACGCTGCAGTTGCACGACTAGTAGCACTCTCAGATGGCGTGCGTAACGGTGTCATTCAGACTTCATGATTTTGCAGACCCTACGGCAACGCCCTGAGGAGAGATTGAAGCCAAAGAAAAGTCGTCCGACATCGTCAGGTAGGATACCAGGGCGGATGCAAAAGGCAATGGAACGTGCTCTGCTGACGGTAGCAGCAATCAGGGACACGGTCGCACATGGGTTTGGGGAGACATGTAGAAAGACGCCCGAAGAACTAGAAATATAATTGACAAGGGTGGAAATTTGGGCGAGTCGGTATTGATCCATGAGAAAAGGAGCGGAATTCGCTCCTTTTCCCATGGATCAATACCGACTCGCCCAACTTTCCACCCTTGTCAATAAGTATGAGTTCTGGTTACACTAGGCCGATGGGATGGCGATCGGTGGTCGGTTAGCTGATCGGTATGCAAATGCCATTGCTGACGCACCAACCCCGTATCGCAGTACTGTAAAGAGTGAACTTAGTGGGTACTGGCAGAGTGTGATGAGGGACAAGTTGGTATGACATTATATAAACATAAGAATATTAAAACTTATTGTATCTGATGCTAGCCACGGAGACATACGCGATGTGCGTGCACCAACGAAGATGTGCGTTCATTCGGTGCCTGCGCATAGAACCTATCGGCGAGGCAATTGAGCGACACGGGCAGAAAACGCCGCACGACTGTGCCGCTCGTGGCTCGTCGCCGTCGCCTGGGCTTCTGCAGCCGAGTGAAAACTTCACAACCGGTGGATAGACGGCCCGAAAAACTGCGCTTGTGTACCTTACCTTTATCGAAAAAAAACCGAAACGAGTGGCTGCATCACACTGTCTTACTAATCAGCGGGGAACTCTTGCCAGATGCTTGAATTTCGGCCGACGGTGGACCGCCGGCTCCTTTCGTGAAGAGGCCTAGCGAGTACGCAGGATTCTTGTGTGCGATCTCGGCGATTGCGGAGAGCGAATTCGCAAGTTTTACTGCCCGAAAATAGCTGCCGAACGTAGTTTTGGTCACAGTGCCCTCAAAGCGACGACTACCTACATCGCAGGGCGCGAGTACAATAAGGGTGAAGTGCCGGTATGTGTCCCGGTCTGCACAGCATGTGCTGAAGGCAGCCGGCAGCAGCCGTCGGCGTCTACTGTGGACAAAAATCTGGTTGTTTTCAATAATTCAAGTAATGTCGGAACGTATTTTTAGCTAGAGCGCTTTAACATCAAATACTGATGACATAAGAGGAAGCAGACAAAATTTGCGGGAAGCGCCGGTCCTACGCGAAGCGCAGGACCGGCGCAGGCGATACAGTATCCCAAGCAGGCGATATAGCATCAGCGGCGCTTATTGCAGTGTTATCATAGTGTTTAAATGAGTAAAACTACGATTTTTTGATTAGTACTACGTAATATATATACCACGTAATATATATAAGATAAGAAGAGCTCACCTGCGTTTTATGCCAAGCAAACGAGCAGTACTGTTTGCGCACAGCTATAAAAACAATTCCAGCGCGGGGCTGCAGAAGTCGTGATCTTCGCATTCCTAGGCCACAATGCGCACGCACAGTAAACGCTAAATGATGTTCTATTATTTTCAAGCACTCATTGAGACGGCGGCGTCTATTCATCGGTGCGGACAGTGAAAGCATTCGAGTCACGTAGGGTTTTGCAAGCGGCTTGGTTCCTGCAAAAGGGTTGTACGAGCCGGAGGGAATGTTCGACTTACAAATGCACACATGCAGCAGGGAAGTCGTCTCATTCGGCACGTTTCCCTTTTCCTTTTGTGCTTCAATGTTACTCTAGTGCCACCTTGTGATAATTTGATTTTAAGTATCGAGCCGATGAATAGCGGACAAGAAACTGGTAGCCAGCTACAAAACACCGCGGTTTTCACGGCGCACATCAGCTAAGGCATGCACGGCACGTGCCGCTTTTCACATACGGTACCACTTGGCTGCTCAAAAGAAACCACACTCATAACATAAAAATAACATGTTTATGAGCGTAAATAATAAAGCAGGGGTCCATCGATTTCTGTTTCCTCCACAATCAGAAAAGGGGTGCCACGAGCAAGTCCGCTTTTTTAAGGATCACTCAGGTCGTGTACTAAGCTCACGGCTTCCGAAAAGAAAACACTGAAAATGCATTTTACTTCGATAAGATAAAAAAAGAGTTTTCGAGCAACCGCCGTCTACGATGTGCATGCAAGCACCTCAAGAGCGCGCCGCAGACGACACGGGGCGGGTATGCCCCTCTGACGTCAGCGATCAGATGTTGCCAGACCAGCAAGCAGTTCGGAGAAGAAACGGAAAAAAATTCGTTTTAAAAATATTTACCGCACAGAATGAACTGAAACTTTGGGGAATTTTAATTTAACAAGTTGAGAAATAAATGCGATAAGCAGGGTATGTGTGAAAATAGGCTCTCATGGCCCCTTTAAGGGAAATTTTGAAAGCTGCCAATAACAGTTTTTGATGTCGAGTTAAAGTTACCTCTAACCAGACTGACTGTTCGAAGGTTTCCAGGTGGGAATGACAAACACTGCACATAACTTTCAATAGCAATGAGCATTTCTCCCTGCTCTTTATTTAGTTGCTGATTCCGCGCGGTCGCTTCTAAAAGAGAATAATTTTTAGGAAAGAAGTCACCTGAGTTAACTGCGCAAGGCAGCCAGGTTTCAGTAATTAGAACAGCCGAATAAGAAGCGAATACACTAGGAGGAAATTCAGTTCCCATAGTCCGATGACCTCGGGCGTTTTGTTAATAGATATCCAAGTTAGTAGTGACTGCACTCTATTGTCAACAATGATAAAAAATATTTTGTCGCACATAAGTACAGTAGAATGAAACGGGCCTGTCAAAGCCTCTTGTGGCTTGACGGACTTGGGCCGGCAGAGTTGGCGGACTAGTACGCAGTATTTAGCTTCACAACAAGGTAATGCAAAATGAATAACATTTCAGAAGATTAATACCAACAAAGAGTGAATCACTAAATAAGATTCAACATCAAGATTATAACACGCGCATATTTAAAAAGTGACGAGCAACGTACACCTTATATAACTATTAAAGCAATTGTGTTGCAGTGAACAAATCTAGGTTTTTAATGCCTTTTTCGTCTTATAGAGAATGTTTGATTTGGTTATGCAATTAGAATTCTTGGCATACAAACACAAGGTCTAGTTTCGCACTATATTGTTTTAGAGCCAGGAACTACAAACCGAACACTATTATGGAGACTTCCGGTGGCTGTATGACATATTTCAAAATGACTAAACCAGAAATGCCAAAGCACCAGAACCACGGGAGGCCAAGTGCTTATATGTGACAATGTGTTGTAGTCAATATTAGTGCGAAAGCGCTCACGCTCACATCCTCACCAACACCGACCGTCAATGGTGTCTCGGTCTATCCTGATCCGCTGCGCAGCAGCGACGCCATGTTAAGTTAAAAAGAAATGAAATAATTACCCATGACTGGGAGTCGATCCTGCGGCGGCGCGAACAGATCAGCTTCCCAGGGTGCTGCGCGAGAGCACAAGCTATCGGCGTTTTTTTTCCCAACATGGTATTTATTACAATGATGCGCTCTTTTATGTACACGAGCGAGCTACAAACATTAAGAAAACAGTTGCAAATCAACACACATAAACAAGGAAGCACAAGAAAAGAGTCCGCTCTGAGCACATAGCTAATACACCACACCACGACACATCTAAGCAAAGAAAGAACCGGAAAGAAGGCTTTGAACAACACAACACTAAGAGTAAGTGCCACTCTGGTTCAAAGTCATTCTGGGCATACAATTCGTTAAGGAGTACAATCATTCTGCAGAAATGGTCTTAGCAGAAACACACAATGTCTGTTCGTCATGCAGGTTTTCCACAGGATGTGCAATACTGGCTGTGTACTAGGCTGTCGCAGCAGAAGAACACGCTTCGTGTTAAACTGCAACGCACTTTTGCGCTGTGCATTGCACCTCGTCGTCTTCACCAACTTCCATCTGCGGCGCGATAAGATCAGATCAGCTTAGCCTCCATCAGAGCTTAACCTGTGTCCGTTAACGTCGCCGGACGTGCCGACGATCCATCAAAACAAAACCATGATCCAACGAGACTAAACACATGCCTTCGCATGTCTGCTGGGTTTAACTCAGTTAAAACCCTACCATTTTTTTCTTGGTATCTTCTTTAAGAAGGTATCAACGCTTTTTGCCATCGGGTAGGGAACAAGCAAACATGATAACCTCATATCGAATAGAGCTGCGGATCAAAGCATGGACAAAAGTTTTTTACTTTAAAATAGAATGATAGACTTCATGTGAAAACATAACCATCTGTGATCGCAAGCATGTGACAGCTGAGTGTACCAAGGCATAATACTGTCTAAGAGCATTCCTAGTTATTTCACCCAGTTCCCGTAGGTAACCGCTACATTCCGTCAGTAATGACGATTGTGTCTTTGCAAAAAAAATTGGCAAGTCTAATGCTGCTAATTGTAAAGGGGATCTGAAGCAAACGAGGTGGAGTTTTGAGGCCCTAACTTCTGAACAGTTATCAGCGAACAAGTCATTGTTTGATGTACATGATTCTGTAGATTAGAGATTTTCATACTTTAGGAAAAATATTTTGAGAGCAGAACAGTGTCATCAGCGTATTGAAATATTAACCATTCTTAAATTACTTGAGATAAATGATTATTCAACCTTTGCAGGCGCGCCTATGTACTTGTAACAATAATTTCTGTCAGGTGTATATTCGAAGGCTTCTCAAATTGGTGCTTACGATAGTGAATTTATTGTTTGAACTGTGACTTACTGTATGCTTTAAAGAGGAAATTTGGGAGTGGGTAGAAGTGTTGGTCAAGGCCATTAGATAACTTGGTCCAGGTCTGCTGGTCTGGCTATTCGGAGAAGGGACGAGCTTTCGGCCTCTTTCTCGTAGACCTTGGCTCGTTTAATCCAGACAAACCTGTACTCATTTTGTTTGGCCTTGGTTTTGCACGACATAATAGAACGCGGTTCAGTCTGGTCAAGTTGTCGTTGGCAAATATGATCGGACCCTTTCCAGGCTCACAAATATTTTCAACCTTTCTGCCTGCTTCAAACTTTTTTCTGGAAGCAATGTAAGTGAAGCGCACAAGAATCCTATGAATAGAGTCCCGCTTTCCCCGTAGCCGATGGATTGGTTCTACCTCTCATAAGGAAACATTTTTAACTTCCAGTTTTCCAGCAATTTCATTCAGGATATCAGATTTTCGTCCGATACTTCTTGTGATACCATGTATTTCCATGTGCTTTGCGACTGTATTGTTCACTGTGATTTAGTTTGGCTTGTATCCGCACTAGCTGTTCGGTTTGCGTCCTGACAGTTGCACTTAGGACAGATACTTCCGCATCTCGAGAAGTCGCGTGTTGCTTGGCTGCTTTAATTCTTCAAGAACAGAATCGTACTGGCGTAGGATTCACCAAGCTGTCCATTTCACGGCCTGGTTTGGTTAATGTGGCAACATCGGTTCTTAAATGGAGCCGCGAATCAACCTTCGTATGAAGCAGCGGTAAGCATTTCAGGCTATTTTTGATATCTTTTAGTTTCAAAAGCAGTGCTGATTCAACACCCGTAATTTGATTGGCCTCAGCAGCATCAATCCGAGAGCTCGAATCACCTGCGCGCTTTTTCGTGCTGCTCCGCGTATCTTGCATTAAGATTTAATGGAGAATACCTAAATAATCTGCAATTCGTTGATCACATTGCCTCACTGAGTGACTCAGGAGGTGAACTGTAAATAATGATCAATGGTTTAGACAAGCAGAGCAGAACGATGGGTCTGAAATGTAGGAAACCAAAGCAATGTTCAGCAGTCTAGCAACGGAACGGCAGTTGACAATTGGCACTGGGGTGTTGGAAGTGGTAAAAGAATACGTCTACTTAGGGCAAGTAGTGACAGCTGATCCGGACCATGAGGGCGAAATAACTAGGATAAGAATGGAGTGGAGCGCATATGGCAGCTTGCCAATATCCCTCAAGAGAAAAGTGTACAACAGCTGTACCTTACCGGTACTTGCCTACGGGGCAAAAACATGGAGGGTAACGAAAAGGGTTCAGATTAAGTTAAGGACAACGCAGCGAGGCATGGAAAGAAAAGTGATAGGTGTAAAGTTAAGAGACCTGAAGCGGGCATAGTCGGTGAGAGTACAAGCGCGGGTTAATGACATCCTAGTCAAAACCAAAAGGAAGAAATAGTCTTGGGAAAGGCATGTAATGCGAATGCAAGGTAACCTATGGTACCTAATGGTAACGGAGTGGATTCCAAGAGAGGGCAAGCGTAGCAGGCGGCGGCATAGGGTTAGGTGGGCGGATGAGATTTAGAAGTTTGCAGGCAAAGGGTGGATGCAGCTGGCAAGGGAGAGAGTAAAGTGGAGAGACATGGGAGAGGCCTCTGCCCTGAAGTGGGTGTAGTCAGGCTGATAATGATAATGATGATGATGTGTCTTGCATACCCACACGCCCTTTGTGCTGTGCCCATTGTGCTAAAGGTGCTTGGCGCAATCCCTAAACCATTTTGAGGCACGAGGTGAGAAAACTTACAATTCGTACAGGTCATCAATTTGCAGCCATCGGGTAGTACCTTGTGTCAAGTAACACAATCTGTCATTGTCACACAGGAAAAACGCGCAAAAGTGCGCAGTCAGCGGCAAATTCAAATTCGAGACATACGATCCACCAAAGCGACAGCGTTGGCAACGCACTCGCCGCCGACTGCAGAGGGTCTCCGCTTTCCGCTGGCAGTGACTAACAGTGCAGGCACAAGGGAAAGAGGAAGCAGACAGGAGCGCCGGTCCTGTCTCTTCCCTCTGTCCCTTTTCTTTGCGCTGTTGCCGTCAGCCAATATGTACCCACTAGCGCAGCTCACCGGCTTACTGAAGGTTTCCGCTGTCTTAAGTAGCTTGCTGACGAACCCTGGTTTTCGCACGAGTTCTCTGCTTGTAGTCAGAGTCAGCAGAATAGTCGGCACTGATGAAGGCGATGGCAGCGTCTGGGGATTCACGAGGGCCGCATCAAGACCATAGCCTGTTGGCATGCTTGTTAGCGTTGGGCATCGCACTTGCGGCCGACTTGTAATAATAATAATAATAATATTAATATTAATAAGTCTTTATTGCCAGTTTGTATACAGTACAAATGAGGTTCAGGCCCGTCAAAGCCAACAAGAGGCTTGCCGGACTGGGCCTGGCAGTCAAAGCAGAGCGACAAAATGGCAGATCAATAGAAAACACTAATCGCTACAAAGAACACTAAAGTTACATTATTACAAAATTCACAAATAGAGCTCCAAGATAAGTAGTACGCAAAAAGGTAACCGAACAAAACAGAATCACACGCATTTATGTGATCAACAAAGAGCGACCGCGGTCAACATAAAGCTTTCAAACGCATCTTCAGGTTCCGCAAAGAGGTTACTTCAGAATGATCATCAGGCAATTCATTAAAGATTTCAGGCACATAAGCGCAGCGTCTCAATCTACCATACCGCGTTGAACTCCGCGGTACAAAATAACGAGTCGACTTCCGCAACCTTCTACTCGGAACATTCAGCACTAAAACGTTGGAATTCCAAAAATGGCGAAGATCGACTATTTGCACAAATAAAGAGCGAAATGGTGGGAGACTGAGCCGTTTAAAAACGTTAGCGACGGATGGCAGAGGGCAATTATATGCAGTGGAGTTTAACATGTTTTTCAAGAGCGTATTCAAACGGTCATGCCAACGGGAAGGACACGAAGCATAAACAGTGATGCCATACCTAAGGACACTGTACGGGAGCGCATGCGTAATATTTTTTGTCACGGCCAAGGGCGCCAAAGATTTCACATTAAAGAGTAACCATGAAGCCTTACGAAGCTTTGAAAATACGTAAGCTACGTGTTCATGCCATGATAAGCAGCCGTCGAAGACCACACCAGATATTTGTACGAATTTACATATTCCACCGGTTGACAGTGACCTGAAACATGCCCATACAAAAATACCGGCTTATTTATAAGTGATTTTTTAAAGGATTTCTGAAACACATGATCTTTGTTTCCTTCGTGTTCACTGAAATTCCGTTCTCAGCAAACCATTTCATAACATTATGTTTTCCTGCAACAATCATTAAAGCTGCGAGCTGGGCGAGTTGGTATCGATTCATATTTGAACAGCGCAATAAAACAAGGGGACACAACGAAGAAAGGACACCACAAGCGCTGACTCGCAACTAGATTTTTAATTCACGTCCAAGCATCTTAAATACTAAGAACGCCAAACACAAACAAGAGGGAAAAACCAAAAGAACAACGACACAAAGCTGCTAATCATGCCCGCAAAGGTGACAATCAGCACGAGCGCGAGACTGCACTTCTTGGCCGGATAAAAACATCATATCTTTATCAGTTAGTGTGACAGAAGGATCACTAATGCAGCTATCAGGTTCCAAGCGGATGTGAAAAGCCTCCAAAATTTCCCGCGTTAGGCTGTCATTAAGCTTTCCTAGGATGACGGTGTTAGACAACAGAGGGGTGCAAGTACCTTCTCTCCAGTGACGGGCAAGGTTACAAGAAGACCCATTATCTCGGGACCTGTGGTGCTCACTAAGACGAGCGTTGATGCAACGTCCTGTCTGGCCAATATAACCCAACCCGCAAGTGCACGGAATCCTGTAGACAACCCCCACATTACAGGGCACAAAAGGGCTTTTATGGTTGGTCTGACAACCCCCAGTCTTTTTCTTCGCGGTTTTGGCCTTAGCCTTCTCTTCCACCTGCCTGCAAACACCTCTATGTTTTTTAGGCGCTGAAAAGACCACATCAACATCGTATCTCGCCGCAACATTCTTCAAACCATGTCCCACACCATGCGTGTAAGGCACCACCACAAACTTTTTTTTTCCCTTTTTGGTTTATCCCCGCTCTTGATCCATCTAAGAAACTTATCGCATTCCCTGGAAATCACATGAGAAGGGTAACCGCTAGATTTTAATCGGCCAACTTGACGCAAAATACTTTCATTGATTCTTTCAAAACATGACTTGTTCATGACAGATTTCAGGCTAGAAAAAACAATGCCATTTTTTACCACTTTTGTGTGGCTTGATTGGTAATTTAGAAAAGACTTGGTAGAGCGAGGGAAATATTCCCAACACACATGACGCTCTTCCAACAACAGTCTTAAGTCCAGAAATTGAAGTACATCTTGTTTCGGAAGTTCAGTCGTGAAAGTTAGTCCCATCGCGCATTCTCTGAAAACCTTCAGTACATCTACCACGCTACGCGTCAAGTAACCCTTCTTAACAAAAACAATATAATCATCGACATACCGAAAAATCCTCAGAACCAATCCGTCACATCTCCTGTCTATGGACTGTCTACCCTGGCAAGGAAGATATTGGCTAACACAGGTGCTACTTTAGATCCTATGCACACTCCATCATTCTGCGCAAACGATTTCCCTTTCCATTCAATGACAGTTGAACGGAGGTAAAAAGACAGAATCTCTAAGAAGCTCTCAAGGGACACACCACATCTAGCAATAAAATCAGCTTCATTGTTGTAATCAGCGATGCACATTTTTACACTTTTCATGAGGTCATCATGAGGTAGAGAATAATATAGGTCTTGCACATCAATGCTGAAAGCATCCCACCTTCCCGGGTTGTTGGATTTTAGGAAGTCAACCATAGCACCGGAATTAGAGATGTGAAAAGGATCCTCAATTATTAAACACGACAAAGGCTTTTGAAGATAGCTAGACACCGTTGTTGTCAAACACCGTCATCCTAGGAAAACATAATGACAGCCTAACGCGGGAAATTTTGGAGGCTTTTCACATCCGCTTGGAACCTGATAGCTGCATTAGTGATCCTTCTGTCACACTAACTGATAAAGAGATGATGTTTTTATCCGGCCAAGATGTGTAGTCTCGCGCTCGTGCTGATTGTCACCTTTGTGGGCATGATTAGCAGCTTTGTGTCGTTTTTCTTTTGGTTTTTCCCTCTTGTTTGTGTTAAGCGTTCTTAGTATTTAAGATGCTTGGACGTGAATTAAAAATCTAGTTGCGAGTCAGCGCTTGTGGTGTCCTTTCTTCGTTGTGTCCCGTTGTTTTATTGCGCTGTTCAAATATGAATCCTGCAACAAGTTCACCGTGGTCTCATAATTAATGTGCTTTGCTAACAAAACTGTGTCATCCGCGTACTGGAAAATTGAGCACTTGGATACTATGGAACTAAAGTCATTTGTATATAAATTAAAGAGCAATAGAAATAAAATTGATCCCCGTGGAACACCTGCCCTCAGTAGCAGCCTCCCGCTATGTTCTTTTTGGCAGTTTAATCTGACAACTTGTTCGCGCCCATACAGAAAACCCTTGAGAAAATCATATAAGGTGCCTCGGAAGTCCAACAGATGCAATTTTTGTAACAAAATATAATGGTTCACGTTATAAAAAGCTTTCTGAATATCGAGAAAGAGGGCACAGCTGAACAGGTTTTCATCAAAACAAGTGTACAGTTCATCAGCGAATTCCTCAAGAAGTGCTGTTGTGCTCCTCCCTATAACTGACGATCCGAAATTACCGAGAATTTATTCAAAAAAGACGTCATGCATTCAAACAGAAATTTTTCCAGTATTTGTGACAAAATTGGCAGTATGGAGATAGGTCGGTAGTTTTCACAAGCATCTCTTTGTCCCCCCTTGAAAAGCGGTGCAATGATTGCAGTTTTCAAGCCCTCCGGAATAACCGCGTTTTCCAAAAATCCGTTCAACAAAAAAAACAGGATGTTTGAAAAGCAACAAAATTTCCTTGTAACAACGAGGCTGATATGCTATCTATTCCTGCAGGCTTGTTTCGCCTGAAGCTGAATAATATCCTTTCAACATCGTCCTTTGAGAGCCTTGGGAGATATGCTGAAGCTGATAAACATTCTTTTAGTGTGCACTTAACGTCTTGTCGAGCTGCTGCCTTTTCCGTCGCGAGTGTAAAATGTTTATTGAAGTCGTTAGCTTTTGATAGAGAATCATTTTTTAAAGCGTCCGAACAAACAGAGTTCGCTTCTTTTCCACGAAGATTTCTGATGCAGGCTATCCTTTGGAGCATCGCTTTCGTCTGCCACGACAACGTCGGCTATTTCCTGCCGAACGACCATAACGGATCCGCCTGGAACCTACCGGCCAAGCATTATCTTGAAGAAGAAGCCATTGACCGGCCGCCGCTTCCAGCACTTTCCACATCGTTCGTCTGGCAACATCATTCAGCTATCTTCCTGGGAGGTGCTACCCGGTCACTACAAAAGCCACCGACGCCTTGGAACCAGTTGGGGCACGACACCACAGTGAACTTGGTCACGAAAATGCCCTTTCTGATGCAGGCTATCCTTTGGAGCATCGCTTTCGTCTGCCACGACAACGTCGGCTATTTCCTGCCGAACCACCACAACGGATCCGCCTGGAACCTACCGGCCAAGCATTATCTTGAAGAAGAAGCCATTGACCGGCCGCCGCTTCCAGCACTTTCCACATCGTTCGTCTGGCAACATCATTCAGCTATCTTCCTGGGAGGTGCTACCCGGTCACTACAAAAGCCACCGACGCCTTGGAACCAGTTGGGGCACGACACCACAGTGAACTTGGTCACGAAAATGCCCTTTCTGATGCAGGTCAGTTACTTACCGCACGCTACTTGCGTTTGCACTAGTGATCCGTTCGTTATAGCGGTGTCGTGCCCCCCTGGCATACGCGACGCCTGTCGTAGGATGTTACGCTGCGCATACATGTGTTCGCTCAACGCGTGTATTGTCTACTTACAGCTTATTATGTCAGGCGATGTCGAACTAAATCCCGGACCTGTCGACAGTCATGCAGATGTCACACTTGAAACTATTGCCAACGCAATAGCACGATTAGAAGCCACCCAGAACTCCGTACTCGCAGAGCTTACACTCATCCGCACAGCTCAAACGAAATTTGACAAACTTGTAAACGACCTTTCTTTGCGCGTAGACGCACTGGAAAAAAGCGTTGAAAATCCCAAGTCAAGCAGGGCAGACTCAGATTCAATCGTGAAATTGACCACGCACATTAAACAGCTAAACGACAAATGTGATGACGCGGAAAATCGACTTCACCGATCTAATCTAATATTCTTTGGGATTCCAGATGCCAGTGACGAAACATGGACACAGTCAGAACAGCATATAATATCCCTCTGTTCACAGGAACTAGACATCAGTATCAGTGACATCGCGATTGAACGCGCTCACAGACTGGGCCGTTTCAAGCCTGGAAAGAACCGTCCAATTATTGCTAAGTTTTTTCATTTTAAAGATAAGACCAAAATTTTGTCAGCTATACCGCAGCTCAAAATATCAACCTATGCAATACGTGAAGACTACTCTGCCCGAGTCCGATTAGCCCGCCAGAAATTGTACGCTTTTGGCAAGGAATGTAACAGCAAGTTCAAGATGCGTTTCGACAAACTTATCATCGATGAAAAGCAATTTATCTACGATACCGAATCCGATTCTGTTTTAGAGGTCAAATCATAGCGCTCACTGCCGACGGCTACGCTTCCATTTTCCACTCCCCCTCACCAACAGTCTAGCCGGAATAGAATACCTGCTCATAAGGTCATGTCAGTAATGTACACAAACATCTGCAGTTATTTATCCAAAAAAGAGGCCATTGAAACCCTCCTTCATGACAACGGCACCGACATTGCCATTTTCACAGAATCGTGGCTGAATTCTGACGTTGATAACAGCGAGTTACTTAACGATGAAAACTTATTCACTATTCATAGGCTTGATAGGGTTGGGCGCAGAGGAGGCGGAGTGCTGGTTTTTGTAAAATCTAGTATACCTTCATTTCCAGTCAAGATTACTTGTAGCCACGAAATAACATGCGTCCGAATATCTCTACCTTCTAGCACTGTTATCCTCACAGCTTGCTACCGTGCGCCTGATTCCGATAGTACCTTTGTTGACGATCTTTGCAGTGTCCTTTCAAACTTGCATTTTCGCTTTCCAAATGCTGAACATATGGTCTGTGGGGATTTCAACTTCCCAGACATTGACTGGAACAATCTGTATGCACCTTCTCGTCAGTCCAACGAATTTCTTGACATGGTACTCACATTTAACCTCATGCAAACAGTTAAAATAGCAACCCGGGGCACTAATATTCTTGACCTTATCCTGGTATCAAATCCAGATTTTATCCGGTCACTGTCATGTGTTGATTTCCTCAGTGATCATAAATTGCTGTTGTGTGATCTTTCTATTCCAATCCCCATGAAACAACCGTCAATAAAATACATCCGTAGTTACAAAAGAGCCGATTTCGCTAAGATTAATTCCGAGCTTAATAAGTATTTTCCGTACTTCCTAAATTCTTCTCCTGCTCGAACAATAGATCAAAACTGGCTACTCTATAAAAATAAAATTTTATCGCTTATTGATGCTTACGTTCCCCTCATACGTATTCGCGGTGATGCTAGGAAACCGTGGTATTCCAACACACTAAGAAGACTATCGAATAAAAAGAAACGCCTCTACCGTGAAGCGAAAAATTCTACTTTCGCTTCTAAATGGCAAAAATACCTGGCATGTCTTCACCAATATACACGGTTATTACGACACAGTAAAAAGAAATTCTTTCATCAGGACTTGAAGAACATTATTCGTAATAATCCAAAGAAATTTTGGTCCATACTGGCACCACACACTCACCGTTCACGAGACATCACCTTGTTTGACGAACGTGGTGCATCTGTTCCCACAGAACTCCGCTCAGATAAAATGAATTCATATTTTTCATCGGTGTTCACCCATGAGCCCCCTCAAAATATACCACCAGTTCCCAATTCAAATTTTCCTCAAATGCCCCCCATTCACATTGCAGCGGAAGGCATTGTGAAAATAATTGATGGGCTTAAAACGTCGAAAGCACCAGGCCCTGACGGAATTCCTGCAAAATTTCTTAAGAGCACTAAGGAAAGTTCTAGCCTATTCCTTCAAGTTATTTTCGAGCAGTCATTGACTACGGGTTTGCTTCCGAAAGACTGGAAAATAAGCAAAGCTGTGCCGGTGTTTAAAGCAGGTAACAGATCAGATCCCTCAAATTATCGCCCAATATCTCTTACATGCATTGCCTGTAAGCTTCTAGAGCACGTCATATATTCACATGTTGCATCACACCTCGATCAGAACAATTTCTTTTTTACTAAGCAGCATGGTTTCCGTTCCGGTTTTTCGTGTGAAACTCAGCTATTTGAATTTACCACTGACCTCCACTTAAATATGGACTCTTCATTCCAAACTGACATTATCTTTTTAGATTTTTCTAAAGCCTTCGATCGCGTGCCCCATCTTCGCCTCATGTCTAAACTCTCCGGACTGCCCATTGATCCTCTCGTTTTATCATGGATACATTGCTTTTTAACAGGTCGCTCCCAATACACAGTAATCGACAATCATCCTTCAGGCACTACTAACGTTATCTCTGGCGTTCCCCAAGGTTCCGTTCTTGGCCCACTTCTTTTTCTAATCTTCATTAATGACCTTCCTTCCGGTGTTTCATCCGCTATTCGGCTTTTTGCGGATGATTGCATCCTTTATCGTCGCATTGTCACTAACAGTGATCAACTATCGCTTCAGAACGACTTACACATAATAGAACGGTGGTGTTCCGACTGGCTTATGCAGCTGAATGTCTCAAAGTGCCAATTCATGCAAGTATCGCGAAAACGTTCCAACATCAGATCTGCATATTCACTCCTGTCAAACACGGTAACCCAAGTCCAATCATATCGGTACCTTGGAATCACCATCTCCAGCAAATTAACCTGGTCGGAACACATCTTATATCTAGCATCTAGAGCATCAAAATCACTTGGCCACATCCGAAGATCCCTGTACCTAGCCCCTCCTTCTGTTCGAAAATTAGCATACGAAACATTCACCCGTACCATACTTGATTATGCAGCGGCTATATGGAATCCTCACCAAGCATACTTAATTAACACCTTAGAAGCCGTTCAAAACAGAGCAGCCCGTTTTATATCCTCAAATTACAATAGACACAGCAGTATCACCAGTATTAAATCTTCACTTAACATCCCGCCACTAGAGCTCCGACGGAAAATCGCACGACTCTGCCTCTTTCATAAGTTATATTACAATTTTCCTGATCTTCGTGACACATTAATACTAGCTCCCATCAGAACATCGCGCCGCCTGTTTAACCTCCTCAGCATTCAACGTATACATGGATCGACCTTGGCATTTAATAAATCTTTTCTTCCAACTGCAATAGAAAATTGGAACCTGCTACCCGACTACATTGTTAACGAGCGCGACGCTACTAAATTTCGACAGGCATTAATTAATCACTGTACTGAATAAAAGACACTTCTCAAACTTCACCCAGTTAACTTATTATTTTTCTTGTTGTTGTAGTTGTTACCGCCTAATTCAGCCTTGTGCCCTTCATTATTGACCAACGTTGTATTGTGATGTATCGTTTTTCATTTTATTGTATTGCATTATGTTTTGTTGTATTAACGTATTATTCTTAGTTGCATTTGCTTTGTCCCCCCCCCTTATGTAATGCCTCAACAGAGGCCTTTAAGGGTATAATAAATGATGATGATGATAATGATGAACGACCACATCTTTGCAGGATTTCTGACAGATCGTTCGAACTGCTCTTGAAAATTCCTGTGCCGTGCAGATCTAATAAGTGCTACCACTCTATTCCTAGCAGCCCTGTATTCCGAACGGAGGTGTGCATTTCTGGGATTACGTTTAGAACGTTTCCAAAGCCAGTCTCTGTTCGCGATCGCTCGCATAATTTCAGGGCTTAGCCACTTGTGATTATGCCTGATTTTACGAGTAACCGTACGCGTAGAAATGTTTTTGAACTAAGCTAGCTTATCGAATATCTTTACGTAAATGTTTTCCGCTGGTTCATCTTCTATTAAAGATGGCCAGTTGAACGTTCCTACTAAATTATCGAGTTTCCTTTCATCTAATATCGACACTGTAATCTGCTTGGCGTCACCGCAACTTGCTAGTGTAGCTCTCCGAACCTTCGATTGAGCAGAAAAACGAAAAGCAGTAAAATAATGGTCGGCCAGCCGTTGTGTGATAATGCATGAGGTCAAGTTGTGAATCGGTGCACGTACAGCAATGTGGTCCAGACAAGACTTCGCCAGTCGACCGTTCGTTAGGTCTTCACGTGTGGGGGCATTAAAAACGTTTTCAATTCCATATGCGAAGAGTGAGGATAAGTAATCAGTGACCGAAGTTTTGCTTGGGCATAAGACTTCGATGTTCAGGTCACCTGCCAAGCAGAACCACTCATCTCCTTTGTGCTGAAGGAGTATCTCTTCAAGTTCGATTACGAAACGAGTTACGCAATTAGAGGGTGGTCTGTATACAGCCAATAATGTCAGAGATGCATGCAGCAGATTTACTTCTAAAGCTAAGCATTCCGCATGTATAAAAGTGATGTCAGCAGGACAAATATCGTACTTTTCTTTGACGAATACAGCAATCCCTCCTCCCCGCGTGTAGGCCGCGTAACAAAACTGGGCCGGTAGCCTTTCACGGCGAGCATGTCTAAACAGGAAGCTGGTACATTTATCTCTGTAAGAACAAAGATATCGACAAAACCTGTGGCATCTTGCGCTACCAGCTTGAATTGGTCCCAATATTTACGAAGGCTACGAACATTAAAATTTACAAGTGCGAACTCGTGATCTTCGCTTCGCCCAAGGTTCGTTTTAAAGGCAGAAAAGGCTGAAAATTCCATTTGGCTGGGGACAGAAAGGTCACTCATTTTATCTTGCTTATGTCAGAGTCACAGGTAACTCTGATAAGGGTTGCTGCTTCATCCTTCTTTACGTACACTTTGCCTCCTCTAACCCAAACGCACTTATAGGCGTTTTTCTTCCCCGCAGTCCTCGCCAGCCAAAATAGCCTCCTGTTCATCTCAGTCAGATTTTCATTGAAGTAGAGCTCCGGCAATGATTTCAACTGGAAAAGTCCCCGAAGCTTGCCGCGCGCTGAAATAACCAGCGTTCTCGAACCGCTACTGAGGAGAATCTCACCAAGACCGTCGACGATACTTTATTTTTGCTCGGAAGACGGTGGAAAGCCTCAACATCCCCTTTAGTAGGCTTATGAAGATCAAGTTTCTCTGCCAGAGAATCGACGGCTTCAAACAGGTTTTCGTCTTGTTTAAATGGCAAGCCATGGATTTCTATATTCAAGTTATTACTATGTTGCTCGGTATCACTCAGTAATAATAATAATAATAATATTAATAATAATAATAATAATAATAATAATCTTTATTAAGCACCGAAAAATCAGTACAGAAAAAAACGGGCCCATCTAAGCCAATGGTGGCTTGTGTGACGTGGCCCGGCATCATCAGCTAAGCGATGTGGTTACAGTATATATGTACATATTTAAAACCAACAAAGAAAAAAAAATAAGAGTGATAAGCATAAATCAAGTTTCCAGGCATCGAAACAAAAGCATGATCACTACAAACTGCGACAAGCAAAAGGAAAATAAGAGCATACATATGCATTACAACATGCGTACCAAACTCTTCAATTGAGACCGAAAGTCCACAGAAAAATAATCCTCTGACAAATTATTAAATATCCTGGGGACATACACGCAGCGTCTTGCTGCTCCGTATCTAGTAGATACGCGTGGCACCACGAAACGCGTTTCTTTGCGCGGCAGTCGCGGGGAGACGTGCGGATGCTTGAATTCATCCGTCCAGAAATGATGCAGCACAACCGTAGAAATGAATAAAGATCGAAAGGACGGGAAAGCGAGAGCATGAAAAATGTCTTTGTTTGATGGTGTCACGCGATTATACGCCACACTTTTTAATGTATTTTTTAAGAGGTTATCAAATCTGTCCTGCCAACGCTGGGAGCAGAAAGCGAAAACCGTTATACCATACCTTAAGGTGGTGTATGCAAGGGAATGCACTATCATTTGTTGAGTCTGAAACGGCACCAAACTTTTAATGTTAAAGAGTAAACATGCGACAGATCTTAGTTTGGAGCAAACATGTGCACTATGATTATGCCACGACAAGTCACTATCAAAATGAATACCGATATACCCTAGTGAGTTTGTATTTTCGACAGGCGTACACTTACAGGATAGGCAGACTTGGGTATGAAGGTATACTGGAATGACCGTGGTTGCAATCTTCAAGAGATTTTTGAAGCATGCAATTTTTGCCTTTTTTGATTGACGGTGAGTTTGTTTTTAAAAAGCCAGACCATAGCTTCATGCACCGATTGCTGCAGATATTCAGTTGCCTTTTTGTAGTTAATATGCTTCGTTAGAAGGACTATATCGTCCGCATACTGGTACACTTTACCATTTGGGATAACTGAAATGAAATCGTTCACAAATATGTTAAAGAGAAGAGGCGATAAAATTGACCCTTGAGGGACACCGGCACCAAGGGATAATTTGCTGCTATAGTATTTGGTACCTACAACAACCATTTGTGACCTATCAGTGCGATAGTTTTGAAGTAGAGTGTAGAACGGGCCTCTAAAACCAGTAAGATATAATTTGCGAAGTAATATGTCATGGCAAACTGAGTCGAAGGCTTTGGAAACGTCTAGAAACAAGGCACAGGTAAATAGATTGTGTTCAAAAGCAGAATACAGATCATCTGCAAATTCTTCCAGGAGCGATGTTGTACCCCTGCCTTGCACGAAACCAAATTGTCTGTCAGACAAAACTGAAAACTTTTGAATGAAAGAAGTCATAACCTCAAGCAAAAAATTTTCTATAACCTGAGATAATGCAGGCAAAATAGATATGGGCGGATAGTTCCCAATAATTGATTTCTTTCCTGCCTTATGCAGTGGTCAAACTAAAGCAGCTTTTAGATTTTGTGGAAAAGTTCCAGTATCTAGGAAGCCATTTAGCATGAAAAGCAGAATATCTGAAAGCGCCTCAAAGTTCCTTCTCAGCAAGCTTACAGATATGCCATCTACTCCAGGTGGTTTATTCGTTCGAAAACTGAAAATGATCCGGGCAAAGTCAGGTTTCGAAAACCACGGTAAAAATGCAGATGCTGCCAAAGAATCACCGAGCGTCACATCTTGCCGAGGCTTGGATAAAGCCTCTGTTGAAGCCTGACTAAAGAAATGATTGAACAAGTCAGCTGTTTCGACAGGGTTTCCTGGAAAGTGTTCTATCACAGACTTTGCAGTCTCGGATTTCCCTCTGCGATGGTTTATCAGCGACCAGGCTTTGCTAGCACTTTTGGATGACTGATTAAATTTGTGTAAGAAAAAGCGACGTTTTGCAGCGCGGAGAAGAGCAACTACTTTATTTCTTGCAATCTTATATTCTAATTGGTGGTCTTTATCGTTAGGTGTGCGTTTACTTTTTTTCCAAAGCCAATCTCTGTGAGATATGCGTGCATAATATCGGAATTATTCCATGCATAGCTTTTCCAGCACTTTTTATTCCAGAGAGTAGTGCAGGACCTTCAAAATGTGCTAGACGCTCACAAAAACTATCGTACACTTGGTTTGGGGGCCTACGTCAATCAACGAAGACCAGGTGAAATTCACAATGAGACTGTCAAATTTCTTTTGATCCGCAAACGTAATCTGAAATTCTGACGTGGTTCTGACCTTATCACTTGAATACTGCGAGCCGACGAACGATACACTTAGGGATACACGGCAAGCGACAGCATAGTGGTCAGGTAATCTATGAGTGATAACACAAGAAGTGAGCGAATGATTAGGTGCTCGAACCGCAATATGGTCTAAGCAAGATGTCAAAAAACGGCCGTTCAACATTTCCTCTCTTGTCGGGGCAATCACCGTTGACGTGAAACCATAAGATGCCAAAACGGATAAATAATCTGATGCTAAGGTATTTGTTGGACATAGGATGTTAATATTGAAATCCCCTGCCAGGCAAACTTGATCCACTGAGGACCAGCTCTTCAAAGCTTCTTCCAGTTCCAACACAAAACGAGTAGCGCTATTACTTGTGGGCCGGTAATAATAATAATAATAATAATAATAATAATAATAATAATAATAATAATAATTTATTTTGTCCCCTTTAATAGCAATACAGGAGAGACAGGCCAGTGTAAGCCTTTAGGTGGCTTGTAGGACCCTGCTGAAAAATACATAGTGACTGAAAAGCATGCGTCATGCGTATATAGATAAAGAAAACAAAGTAGCAATAAGCACGAAAAAGAGCACACTAAAGTTAGTAAGTCCATTCAAAACAAAACTGAAAAGAGCATACAGGCGCAAAGTGTAACAAGGCGAAACAGATTGCACTAATCCTAAAACTAACTTTTCCATTCATTCTTCAATAATTCTCTCAGCTTGCCTCTAGAGCTAGCCGCTAAGGTTTCAGCCGGCGGTTTGTTGAGGATAGCCCGAACATAAGCGCAACGCCAGGCCGAACCATACCTCGTGTTTGACAGAGGAACAATGTAACGGTTATGTTTTCTAAGTTGTCTCGTCATGGTAGTTTCCTGTTTAAATTCATTCTACTAATAGTGCTTAAGGACAACTGAATCAATGAATAAGGATTTGAAGTTTAGGAGCCCTAGTTCGCGGAAGATATTTCAGCTGACAAAACGGGTGTGTTATAAGCAACGTTTTTAAGAATACTCTTTAAAATGCGGTCGATCCTGCATATCTAACCATTCGAGCGAAACCCCGCAGGGGGGGGCGTCTTAAGCTTGCAGGCGTTGGTGAGTGGCGACACCACGGGTTCCCGAGCATCCGCAGGGACATCCCCGCAGAGGGATGATGGTGAACAGTGCATCACCACGGGCCCGAGCTCCCGCCCTTAGCCGTGCATGGCATCGCCGTGTCCGGGGAAAAGGGGGTCCTGGTGGTTGAGCCCATACCGAGCGTTTGGACCTTTACAGCCCCTCAGTGGAGGGAACACACCAATTTGGCCCCAGCTTCCTGTAGACGGCATTCTGGCCTAACCCGACCGGGCAAAATAGGCACTCGCCTTTTCCTATCCTCCCTCCAACTTTCACTTTCCTATAATCTTTCTTACAACTTTCCTGTTTCCTCCTCTCTTAGTTTTTCACTTCTCATAGGTGGCGAGGGTTAACCTTTTGTGGCCAATTACCCTGAGTTGTGTCATATTTGGTTATAGTTACGGTGTGCAGCTGGCGTGGGCAGGGCTTGCTAGGAAGTTCCTTTCCCGTGCCCTAGTTGTGCTCCATGGTGGGTGGCTGGCACGATGACAGATAAGCTAAATTTCTTTATGGCTCCCCTACTAAAAGTTTCGCGGCATACACAGTGAATGCGAACAAAAGCAAGCACGAATAATATCACCATTTCTTGTGTCCAAATGCTTAACAGATACCTTGGGCCCTGGCTACAAGGTATCAAAAATAGCAAGTGGCGACCTACTTCTTGAAATGCGCGAGAGCATCCAGTGCTCGAAACATTCAAACTTTGCTTCCACAGGGGACATCACTGCCTCCGTGACTCTCCACCGATCCCTTAACACAGTCCGAGGCGTTATCTCAGAAAGTTACTTAGTCCATTTAACAGAATCCGATATGCTTCAAGGGCTCATAGACCAAAATGTAATTGACGTTCACCGAATCAAAATCCGCAAGGATAACAAATAAATATATACCAAACACATGGTCCTCACATTTAACACCAGCACCTTGCCTGAAACGAATGAAGTTGGATACTTGATAGTCAACGTCGTACACTACATACCCAATCCGTGCCGATGTTTCATTTGTCAGAAGTTTGGCGCCCCGCCGCGGTGGTTCAGTGGTTAGGGAGCTCGACTACTGATCCGGAGTTCCCGGGTTCGAACCCGACCGCGGCGGCTGCGTTTTTATGGAGGAAAAACGCTAAGGCGCCCGTGTGCTGTGCGATGTCAGCGCACGTTAAAGATCCCCAGGTGGTCGAAATTATTCCGGAGCCTTCCACTACGGCACCTCTCTCTTCCTTTCTTCTTTCACTCCCTCCTTTACTCTTCCCTTACGGCGCGGTTCAGGTGACCAACGATATATGAGACAGATACTGCGCCATTTCCTTCCCCCCAAAACCAATTATTATTAATAAGTTTGGCCGCGGATCACAGAGTTGCCGCGGCCGCGAAACTTGCGCGATATGCGCTTTGAAGGACCACCATTCTGAGGAATATGTCGCAGCCCTACGCTGCGCAAACTGGGAAGGAGACCACGCTGCGTACTGCAGGGCGTGTCTGTCATGGAAAACGGGAAAGGAAGTAGTAACCATTCCTGAAACCTAGAAAACCACCAACTTCCCCTTGTAGCTATATGTAGATAGCCCTCACAAGCTGTGTCGCGAAATCTTTTTAAAGTGTTCTTAATATAAGATTAACATTTGTCTTTCAATCCCGTGAACTTCTTGATTTACATCAATTTGGATTTAAAAAGGCATGCTGAACAACTCACCATCTAATGCGCCTCGAAAACACAATAAGGGGAGCTTTTATACAAAAACAGCACTGTCTTGCCGTTTTCTTCGGTATGAAGAAAACGCATGATAAAACGTGGAGGTTTGGGATCCTCCGCGACCTGGGGGACCTAGTTATCCGCGCCAGGATGTTGAACTGCTGAATGACTTCCTTTCCGACAACTCATTTCAAGTACGCCTAGGATCAACCCTGTCCAGGAGCTTCATTCAAGACAACGGGGTTCCTCAGGGGTGTATCCTAAGCACGACATTGTTTATTATAAAATTGAATTCTATAAGTAAAATAATCCCAAACTCTATCCTGTATTCACTGTACGTTGATGATCTTCAAATAGCCCGCACTTCCTCAAACGTAGCAATATGTGAGAGACAAGTTCAGTTGACAGTGAATAAACTAGTGACATGGGCAGATCAGAACGGTTTACAGTTTTCCACCCAGAAAACAGTAGCCATCCTTTTCTCCTTGAAACGAGGCATACATGCCTACCCATTCATACACCTGAACGGAACACAGATACCCGTTAAAAATGAGTTCAAATTTCTAGGGAAAACCTTGGACAAAAAACTCACTCTCCTGCCACACTCACATATAAACTCACATATACACGCACTGAAAAGGAAGCCCCCGGATCCCTAAATATACTCAAATTACTGTCACGTAAACGTTGGGGGGGGGGGGGGGGTTGACAGGACATCTATTTTACAAATTTATCTCTCCGTAGTACGCTGTACCTTAGATTATGGTTGTACAGTACATGGGTCAGCGAGACCATCGTATCTTAAACGACTGGATCCAGTGCATAATTTTGGTTTACTTCTTTCCATTGGTGCATACAGGACATCACACATAAACAGCCTATAATTAAGTGGAAGCTAATGAGCTATCACCTACAGACAAAAGAGCCATGCGTACATTCTAAAAATCCGTTCCCTGCAATATCATCTATGCTACCCTACAGCTACGAAGTGCCCATCTCGAACGCTCTTTAAAAACAAACCGCAGGCTATCAGGCCCATGCTCTTGCGGATTGAAGAGATGTGCCAGTCTTGGCGTCCTAAACACACCTGGTATGGCGTAAAGGCGAGACGCACTACCTCCACGGTAGAATTTTCCTGCGTTCTGCGATTTCACTCTTACAAACTTCCGGAAGAAACAAACTCCACAACAACATATCATACAAGAATGTTGCACTTTAGGAAAAGTGCCGTACTTTCAGAGCTTTTTATACAGATGGTTCAAAAATAGATGCTTACGTAGGAAGCGCAGTGGTACAAGGGAATTGGAATGAAATAGTAAGGCTTCCACAGTGTGCCTCCATTTTCACTGCCGAATGTTACGCCATATCTGTAGCCGTACAAAAATTAGTGAACGAGAGCCTCGCAAACAGCATTATATACACAGACTGGCTAAGTGTGCTTACAGCGCTTCACTCTAGGCATGCAATCAATCCTCTTCTGGGTGACATTATACACAACATAACAATAGCCATAACTGAAGGACAAAATATAAAACTCATTGGGTACCTGGTCATACCTGCATAAAAGAGAACAAACGAGCATCCTTCTGCTCTGCTCAAGATCGTTATCATCAAATAAAGAAAACAAATATACCGTTCATATATTGCATTAACTTAAATGATCTTAACATAGCAGAGAAATGGTAGTCCGCGTGGATCGGCGAAGTAAATAACAAATTACACATTGTAAAACCAGTTATAGGTGAATGGGAGTCCTGCACCCACTAGGAACGTTTTAAGGATGTGATTATCTGCCGTCTTCGTATAGGACATGCGCACCTCACGCACAATTTCCAACTGATAAAACAAGATCATCCTGTTTGCGAAGAATCCGCAGATGAAGTTACGATTAACCACATTTTATTGTCTTGTGCGAAACTAGAAAAACGAAGGAAAAAGTACTTTACTCAATTTTGTACCGAATGCATTCTTTTTTATCCTACACTGGTTTTAGTAGATGATGCAATTACTGAGATATCATGTGTTTTAACTTTCTTAAAGAAACCGGATTTCTCAAGAGACTCCAAAATGTTCTACCCACTGGTCTGTTTGTATTTTAGCACACCTCAACCACTTTCTCATTCCGGACAAAAGGGTTGAGGTTGTTCTATTTATTGGTTAGGGGCCTCCAGTCCTTGCCCAGCCAAGGATGGGTGATGAGGTTACCCGACCTTCTTTACAACTTTTAATGTTAGCCATTTATATATCTTGTTTTCGCTCTGAATACTGGGTAGAAGGAAATCACTTTTCAAACTTTCTACACCGCCTAAATATTATATCTGTAAAAATCTGCAAAAAACAATTTCTGATACCTTGAGCTTGGTGTATGATAACCTTAGTTGCTTATGCGCCATTAAACCCAACACAACAGCAGCAACTCGAACGGATAAGGAAACAATATTTTACTGCATTTTAGAATGAACGCATTTCCTCCCACCCCAATTTACTTTTAGGAGATAATCCACTTGTAAGATCTTCACGTGTTTTTTTGTTTTCTGAAAGATGCGGTGATTTTAAACAAAATATAATATCGCAGAACTATTATTTCTAAAAATTCTTACCCTGTGCTTTGACGCATTTTATGAAACACCTCATCCATTTTCTCAGGCCTGAGAAGAAGGCTAAGGTCTACATTCGATTAGTTGGGGTCATCGGAGTCCTTGTCCGAACAAGGACTTTCGCTGAGGGCACCCAATTCTTGAAATAAATTATACCATGAGTTTGGCGCATGATAGCCTGAGTTACTTATGCACCATAATACCCAATACAGTTCAATTCCATTCGAGCAAAAGGCAAAAATTATCTTAACACACTGTACGACAAAGCATGTACAATCGTTTTTTTTACAGATAAAGGCACGAAACTTTTGATATTGTTACGTGCTTAGCAAGCATGGCGGTTTATTTACAGAGGGATCGATCGAAGCAGGAGCGCAACGAAGCCTACGAGCGTCCTTCTGCCCTTCCGTCCTTCTCTTTCTCCTCTACTGATCCGTCCAACCGTTGATCTGCTTCTTCTTCCGTCGATTTCCTACGAAGGCGCGTGAGGATAATAAACAACCATGCCACTGACCACAATTTAGAACAAATATTAAATAAATGGTGATGCCAGGTTTAGCTACTGTCGAAAAACACTCCTAGATACTTAACACATTCCACATATTCAATAGACGAACATTTACAAGAAAAACAGTTTGAAATATATAATTGGAATGTAAATAGCCGGTGTCTTTCGTGGAGAACGAAAAACGACGAGCTGTGTTTTTTTTTTCAGCGTATACAGCAATTCCATTGTCAGCAAAACATCGCATTGCATTGTAAATGCTATTTTGCAACGAACCAGAGGCCATTTTGTAGGATAGATGCTTTGCAATTAACGGTGTGTCATCAGCATATTGGAACACTAAACATTTGGAAATAGCCAAAGGGAAGTCGTTCACAAGAATATTAAACAACAATGCAGATAAAATTGACCGCTGAGGTACACCCACATTCAGCGGCAATTTACAACTGAAAACGCCCTTATCGCCGGTCGCGACCACTTGATAACGATTGTTGAGGTAGTCTTCGAGGATGTGGTAAAAAAGGCCTACGGAATTCTTAAAAATACAGCTTGCTTAACAAGATCTGATCGTTCAGGGAGCCAAGTGCTTTCGCTATATCTAAGAAGAGAGCACAGGTGAAAATATTGCCGCGAATATTTGCAGTGTTTATTCGTTTTTCAAATCTGCCGCGACACCACCTTATCGCTTTGTTTGCGACGCAAGACGCGACTAGATTTATCTCGATTGATCGCAGCCAGGCAAAGCTGATTCTACGTTGTTCCGGAATGTTCTAGTAACTTTGCGCCCTTTATCTCGAATGTTCGCTATCAGCTTTAAATTGAGCACGGCCGACAGCGGCGGGCATTCTGTTCGACGACAGCCGAGCACGCTTGTCCCTTCGCCGCCGCCGAGTGATTCAGTCCATTTTGGGTGCAAGTCAGCCCAATAAACAGTTCTTTTAGAAGACCCTTTCGTCCGTCTTCATCGCTGCTTCGACTGCCGTCACCACTACGTGACATCTGGTGGAGGTGCGGGGTAGCATTCCATGTTCCGGACGCCCCCTTCAAGTCGTGAAGCCAGCCCTGAGCGCTTCGCACCCGAGTACGAGCCAGCAGCTCAGCGAGCCAGTCGACGTCTCCAGGGAGAGGAGCCTGAGTTCGGGAAACTGCCGGACCGCACAAGAGAGCGAAAAGACGCGGCTACGAGCACTGCAACCACGCCGAAGATGTCGACACCGATCATACTGCAGCAGCCGCGGGTGCCGCCAACTTTCAATGGATCCCTAGGCGAAGACCCTGAAGAATGGTTGGATCAATTTGAGCGCGTGGCGTTATTCAACAAGTGGGAGGATGCAGCAAAAATTGGACACGTGTTCTTCTCATTGGATGGCTCCGCACGCACGTGGTACGAAAACTACGAGTCGTCCCTTACGACATGGGAGCTATTCAAGAGAGAATTATTGAAGGTATTTACCAGTGTCGTGAGGAAAGAAAGAGCCGAACGACTCCTCGAGTCCAGGATCCAGCTTCCGAATGAGCCCGTCCACAGTTACGTCGAGGAGATGAAGCGCCTATTTCGCCGCGCCGATCCCGGGATGACCGAGGAAAAGAAAGTTCAGTTCTTAATGCGCGGCGTAAAAGAACAACTCTTTGGCAGCCTCGTCCGTCAGCCGCCAAAAACGGTCGAGGAATTCATGCAGGAAGCCTGCACGATTGAGAAGACCCTCGGCGTCCGAGCTCGGCAGTACAACCGCCCTTCCTCTGCCTATGCAATCCGTTCGGACACGGCGGCGACCACCAGCGACAGCTTGCGGGACGTTATCCGCGAAATCGTCCGAGAGGAGCTACGCCGATTACTGCCATCCTCCCCACAGCCACAAGCATCGACTCTGATGGACGTGGTACGGGAAGAAGTGCAACAGGTACTTGGCACCCCGACGGCCACAGAACCCCAGGCCATGACCTACGCCGCTGCAGTAAGGACTGCTCAGCCCCAAAGACAACCCCCACGTCCTCCCCGAGATGAGCCACTTGGTCCACAACGCCGCCTCCCAGCCCCCGCCCGCCCAGCCTATGACCGACCCTCAAGCCCCAGGAAATGCGACGCCTGGAGGACTTCCGACAACCGGCCGTTGTGCTTCCATTGCGGTGAGGCCGGCCATATTCTTCGTCACTGCCCGTACCGACGTATCGGTCTTCGAGGATTTGCCGTTAACGCCCCACGACCACGCTTCGGACAGCGTCCGCAGGAAATCGACGAGTACCTACGTTGAGAGGAGCACACGCCGAACCGCTTTTCGCGCTCACCATCGCCGTCAACCTCAGGCTTTGCGTCACCAAGCCGCAGCTACGCAGCCGCGGTACGAGGAAGGTCGCCCAGCCCCCGTAGGGGAAACTAAAGGCAGCAACCTCTGGAGGTGAGGTTGCTCACGAGCTAAACGCCGAAGATCCTCCACCGACCACGCCCCATGAAGACGCTGCACCCGCGACGTCGCATGAAGAACCGACACTCGCTGCACCGACGCCGCACACAATGAGAACCTCGATCACGACGCAAGCTACCTTGAAATCGACGCCGCCACCCAGAGGAGCTTCGACCACACGCCCAACCCGTGACTCGCATACGCGACGAAGCCGTGACCCGACGCCGAGAGCGACATGCAATGCAAGAGCCAGGACCTCCGACCTAGAAGTGACTATCGACGGCCGGAAAGTTGCCGCTCTAGTCGACACAGGAGCCGATTACTCGGTGATGAATGGAACATTCGCTGCGCAGCTCAGAAAAGTCACAACGGCTTGGGACGGCCCACAAATTCGCACCGCTGGGGGCCACCTCATTACGCCATCAGGACAATGCACAGCGCGAGTGACTGTCAAAGGACATACCTATCCTGCGACCTTTGTTGTGCTACCGCAATGCTCCCGCGAAGTGATCTTGGGTATGGATTTCCTTAATGAGCATCAGGCGATCATCGACCTGCGATCCAAGCTGATCACGCTTTCGACAGACGAAGCCATCGCTTCGATGAAAACTCGGGAAAATCACGTTGCCCTAAGTGTCCCGGAAGAAGTGAGCGTCCCACCCCGTTCAAGCGTTATCGTGACCGTAGGCGCCACGAAAGCCATAAACACTGAAGCCATCATCGAGGGGAACATGCAGTTGCTACTAGACCGAGCAATCAGCATCGCAAGAGGCATCGCACATTTCCGCAATGGCCAGGCCGAAATACTGCTGACTAACTTCAGCGAAGAATACCGGCATATTAACAGAGGAACGACGATTGCTTTCTACGACGAAATATCTGACGTACGAGATTCCTTCGCCCTCTCCGACCCCTCCGCAGAAGACCCGCCTGACCAAGAGAACTCGCCCACTTTCGACATCAACCCAGCCCTGCACCGGAACAGACAAGACCAGATCCGCAATCTGCTTCAAAACTACAGTGAGTGCTTTTCGACATCGCCGAAGGTGCGACAGACGCCAATTGCCAAGCATCGCATTATAACGGATCAACACGTCCGACCTCTCCGTCAAAGCCCCTACCGTGTGTCTCCGCGAGAACGACAAGCCATCCGGGACCAAGTCGAAGAAATGCTTCGCGACGACGTCATCCAGCCTTCAAACAGCCCATGGGCGGCACCGGTTGTTCTAGTGAGAAAGAAAGACGGCGCACTTCGATTCTGCGTGGATTACCGCCGCTTGAACAACATAACAAAGAAGGACGTCTACCCCCTCCCCCGCATCGACGACACACTGGACCGCCTCTGCAACGCCAAATATTTCTCATCGATGGACCTCAAGAGCGGCTACTGGCAAATTGAGGTCGACGAAAGATATCGCGAGAAGACAGCATTCATAACTCCGGATGGGCTGTTTGAGTTCAAGGTGATGCCATTTGGTCTCTGTTCCGCACCAGCGACGTTTCAGCGAGTAATGGATACAGTGCTGGCAGGCCTGAAGTGGCAGATTTGTCTGGTATATTTAGATAACGTCGTTGTCTTCGCCTCGAACTTTGAAGAGCACCTCAAAAGACTTCGAACAGTACTAGACGCAATCAAGTCGTCTGGCCTAACCTTGAAAGCAGAGAAATGCCACTTTGCCTACGAAGAGCTGCTGTTTCTAGGCCACATCGTTAGCAAGGAAGGAGTACGCCCAGACCCGCAGAAAACAGCCGCTATTGAACAGTTTCAACCGCCGGCCGATAAGAAAGCAGTGCGCAGATTTCTCGGACTATGCGCATATTACCGACGATTTGTGAAAAACTTTTCGCGCATCGCCGAGCCCCTGACCCAACTGACGAAGGCAGACGTGCCGTTTAAATGGGAAACGCCGCAAGCAGAAGCCTTCAAAGAACTTCAGCGTCGTTTACAGTCCCCACCGATCCTTGCGCATTTTGATGAAAACGCCGATACTGAAGTTCATACCGACGCAAGCAGCGTGGGACTAGGCGCCGTTCTCGTTCAAAAAAGTGACGGGCTGGAGAAGGTCATCGCATACGCTAGCCGTTCCCTTTCTAAGGCCGAGGCTAACTATTCGACCACTGAGAAGGAGTGCCTTGCCATCATCTGGGCTACGTCGAAATTCCGCCCCTACCTCTACGGACGACCATTCAAGGTTGTCAGCGATCACCACGCGCTGTGGTGGTTTGCCAGTCCATTCGAAAATTCCTCAAGAAGCACAACAGTACTGCACCCAGAGACAAAGCCAAACTAGCGATCATTCAAGGCCAAAAGTATGTTAAGAAAAGAAGAAATACTGCGCAAAAAATTTTTTCCAAGAACTCGGCAATTACAGGTAGGACAGAAATTGGCCGGTAGTTTCCAAACTTATCTTTATGTCCCGACTCGTGTAGGAGTAAACCAACTGCAGTTTTCAGGCGTTCCGGAATTTCGTCACCCTCCAAAAAAACCACTCAGTATACGAAGGAGAATACCTGACAGAGAATTAAAGCTCGTGCGAAGGATGTGTACTGGTATTCCGTCATATCTAGTCAGCTTGTTAGGGCGGAAACTGAAAATAATTGCTTCCAGTTCACGTTTCAAGATCCTAGGAAGAAAATCTGACGAAAAGAATCGAAAACAGAAAATTTATTAGAGTTCATACATCTGAGATAATTTACCAAATAATAATAATAATAATAATAATAATAATAATAATAATAATAATAATAATAATAATAATAATAATAATAATAATAATAATAATAATAATAATATTAATAATAATAATAATAATAATAATAATAATAATCAATCAATCAATCGAAAACAGAAAATTTATTAGAGTTCATACATCTGAGATAATTTACCAAATAATAATAATAATAATAATAATAATAATAATAATAATAATAATAATAATAATAATAATAATAATAATAATAATAATAATAATAATAATAATAATAATAATAATAATAATAATAATAATAAATCAATCAATCAATCAATCAATCTTTATTTTTCGGTGCCCAGGAACAACCCAAAGGTCTTGGTGCTGGTACACCATTCACACGCACAAAATGTAAATTTATTTCACTACAAAGGAAGACACTCAGGGGAGGTAATGCAGCAGTCAAGGCGATAGAAAAAAAAAGACATATAAACTAGGCGTGACAGCAAGCATGAAGCAAAAAAGCGAAAACAGCGGTAAATGAAAACAGCTAGAACAGGAAACAGACATATAAATAACTAATGAAACAATAAACAAAGAGAATGAACAACCGATAACAGCCAAGTACAGCATATAGCAAAATACAAACAAGAATAAAGCCAATACTAATATGAACGAATATGAAACCTCTGAAATACAAACTAGAAATACAATCATGCTCAATAAGAAACGTAATTAGTGAACGCGTTACAGACAATCAGGCGTGAGTAAACAGTATTAAAGAAATAATATTAATGACAACAAGTACACGTGATGAACAATTAAGGAGAGAAAAAAGCAATATAATACCAGTGCAAACGCACAAGTGTAGTAGACAAAATGCATGAAAGGGGAAGTTATGTATGAGAAAAAGAGTGCTCAAAGTGGAACGTCACGGACATCCAATATAAAGGAAGGGAGAGAATTATCGAATATATCTAGGTGAGGACAAAGAGAATTAAACAACTTTTGCATTCTGTCCAGAGGGGAGAGGGAGTGCAGGAGCGCAGAAACTTGGAATGGTCTGAATTCCCTTATGCTCTTTCGCGGTACACGGAAAAAGGATACGCGCTAGGAGCTGAGGGCATAGAATGTGACCATGGAGAAGTTTATACAAGAAAATTATATCTGCCCTCACGCGACGGCAGCTAAGAGAAGGAAGCTGCAGTGAGTTACTCCGTCTGGGACGAGAGCTGGAAGTTTTGCAAGAAAACCGATGTTGAAATATGCGTAAAAACTTTAGCTGAACTCTATCGATTTTTACACAGTTCGACTGGCAAGTGCCGTTCCAAACAACAGACGCATATTCCAAAATCGGCAAGCATATGGAGAGGTAGAGCTTTAAGAAAGGAAGTGGGGATCGAAACTCTCTCGAAAGCCTGCAGATGAAGCCGAGTGTACGCATAGCCCGTAGAGCAATGCGTTTTGTATGAGAGGAGAAGCTGAGGCTACGGTCGAAAAGTACGCCGAGGTCATTAATTTCATCAACCCTGGGCAGCGGCCTACCATTCACAGAATAAGAGTAGAGAAGACTGTGCGTTTTACGCGTAAATGAGACAACCTTGGTTTTAGATGAATTGAGAGTGAGCCCATTCTTCAAGCACCAATCAGAGAAGGCGGATATGTCAGATTGCAATGACAAGCAATCGTGAAGAGTATGTATTGCCTTGAACATTTTTATATCGCCCGCATAAAGGAGAAATGAGGAGTTTTTGACCACGGAGGAAACGTCATTGATAAAAACAGAGAACAGAAGCGGGCCTAATACCGATATTAATAATAATAATAATAATAATAATAATAATAATAATAATAATAATAATAATAATAATAATAATAATAATAATAATAATAATAATAATAATAATAATAATAATAATAATAATAATAATAGTAATAATAATAATAATAAAAATAATATTAATAATAATAATATTAATATTATTATTATTATTATTATTAAAACTTTATTGCCAACTTAATTCATCACAAAACTCAACAGGCCGTGTAAGCGACAAGCGGCTTGTAATACTTGGCCACGCAAGTTGGCGCGGCCATAAACAGGTTTTTATTGTATTTAAAATACAATAAACAAAATCGAAGTAATCTAAAAAGGGTTCTCTGATTCTGACAGGTAAAGTGAAAAAAGAGACTCGCGACAATTAATGTGAAACAAGAGACACTCCCGACATTTAAATCCTGTGGACACCTGTCAATCCAAACCCGGCGTGAAGGTTCAAATCAAACGATGTAGGTTTTTTAACATTGCTATACATACATAAAAAATTTCATCCCTTAAGTCACTGAACACTTTCGGCACGTATACACGCAACATATTGCCTCGCCATATCCGGTGCTTGATCGTGGAACACAAAAACGGGAGGCATAACGCAGCATACGCGGCGAAATGTGCTCAGGTTTAAAATAAGATTGTCAAAAATGTAGTGGTACAATTGTATGGGTAAAAAGTAAATAAAAATTAGGAAAAAGCAGGCACTTTAAAAATGTTATCCGATGAGCCAAATGACAAATTGTACGCTGCCCTGTTAAGAATACTTTTCAAAAGCGAATCAACACGGTTACGCAAAGACTTGGACAAAAAGCAAATACTGTATTGCGATAACGAAGTATACCGTATGCGCAAGTACATGCACAACCATTTTTTTTTCACTGGGAAGGGAACTATGCTTCTGCAGTGATAAAAAAAACCAAACGACACTCCTATGTGGATTACAAACATGTCCCAAATGAGTCTATAAAGAGTTGCTGGATTCAAATAATGCCCCTGTCACACGGCATTCCTAGAAGGCCTTTCCAGCAAAGGCCGCTCCTTTCTCCAAAGGACCGAAAGCTCAAAGAAGCAGCGACGTAGCTACACGGTGCAGCCCAAACGTGAAACAGTCGTTCAGGCTTAGCACCCGCTGCTGGGCTTGAGGCCGCTGAAGTGAGTATTCGGACACAAAAGTAGGGTATTCTGCTCATTTGTTGAGCCCGGAGAGTTTTTTATTTCTAATTGCTTCCTTGAAAGAACCGCAACATCTACTCTCATCACCAGCTGTAGGTTTTGTGTATTGCTTTGACCACCCTGGGCACTCTGTGTTGCTGCAACGCTTTTACTGTCTTCAAATCTGGCCATGAAATATAAACAATTGTATAAAAAGCACCGCCAGACATACCTTTCATATCTTTTAAAGATGTCTTCAAACATTGTTGGCTGAATCTGTGTTTTTTCATTGCTTTTACTTTTTGACGTAGGACGGCACGGCGATCGCAGGTTCCCGAAGGCCGCGCCTTTGGGCTCCAAAGGTCTCGGACGAGCGCCTTTGCCCCCAAGGCCCTTAGCGGCAAAAGCGCAACATTTGTGCCATGTAGCTGCACTCCTTAGGCCTTCGGATATAGGGTCCTGATTCCCAAAGGTCTTTGCGGTGCCCCTGTGACAGGGGTATAACACACCCAAGTATTTTTTTGAGGGGACGCACTATACTAGACAGCAACAACATGGTGAAGAGCGATTGCTATGGAGAAAAACTGGACAGTCAATCATCGTGGTCATCGAAGGATCTCTAAAACAGATAATTTTAGTCTTTCTGGAGTTCACTTTAAGAGAATTCATTGTAAACCATTACATCGCTTTATGGAAGTCATTTTGCAATGTTGTGATTGCTGCGTTATAGCAAAAATGACTAGAAAGAAGAGCTGTCATCAGCGTATTGGAGGAGTTTGCAATTGGATACGGTACGAGCTAAATCATTGAAAAATATGTTAAGAAACAGCGGAGAGAAAACGGAACCTTGTGGAATACCAGTGTGTATGGACACTGTTACTGAAATATTCTTTGTTTAATGCCACTATTTGTGATCGGTAAGAAAGATAGTTTGTGAGAACATCATGAAGCGGACCACGGAAACCTAGACAATGTAATTTATTTAATAGAATATCGCTAACTGTGTCAAAGGCTTTATTAGAATCGAGAAACAAAGCTACGCTGTACAGGCTATTGTCAATTGCGGTCTGTACGCCCGCATTCTTCCAAAAGTAAAAAGTAATAAAAAAATTACAAATATGAGTTATTTTTCAACGTCAATTGCAATACAGGGGAGACAGGCCGGTCTAAGCCTTTACATGGCTTGTTTGACCGTTCCTAAAAAAAATAAATGGCATTTGAAAATCACGAACGATGAGAATATAGACAAAGAACACAAAACTGAAAAGAGCATAAAGGCCCAGAATTTATTAACGCGAAACAAACTGCACAAATCCTAAAACTAACCTTATCATTCATTCTTTAATAATTCCCTCAGCTTGCCTCTAGAATTTCTCGTAAAGATCTCATTCTGCAATTCAAGAGCAACCGGATCATAAGCGCAACGCCAGGCCGCACCATACCTCGTGGTTGAACGAGGAACAACGCAACGGTTGTGTTTATAACTTGTCTCGTCGTGTAGTTTCCTGTTTAAATTCAGTGTACCAATAAAATTTAAGGATAACAGTATCACTGTACAATGATTTGATGTTTGGGAGCTGTAGTCCACGGAAGATATTTGCAGCTGAGAAAATAGGTGTGCTATAAGAACGTATTCAAGAATATTCTTTAAAGTGCACTTCATCCGGCATATCCTACAACCCGAGGAAAAGGCAAATATAGTAATACCATATCTTTACGTGCTGTACGCCAAAGCATTTACAATCGTTATTTAAACGTACAGGAACAAAACTTTTGATATTGAACTGCAGCCATGCCACTGACCTCAATTTACAGCAAACATTACCTAAGTGGTGATGCCAGGTTAAGCTACTGTCGAAGGATACTCCTAGATATTTAACACATTCCCCATATTCCACAGGTAGACATTTACAAGAAACATAGTTCGAAATATGTAAGTAAAAAGGTATGTTAAGAGCAGTTTTGTTTGGTGGAGAACGAAAAAATACGAGCTTTGTTTTTTGGGCGTTGACAGCCATTCCATTGTCAGCTCACCGGCGCATTCCATTTCAAATGTCACTTTGCCACACACCAGAGGCCATTTTCTAGGACAGATGCTTTGCAAGTAGCACTCTGTCATCAGCATATTGGAACAAAAATATTAAACATTGGAGATAAAATGTACCGCAGATGTAGTGCAGCATTCAGGGGTTGCTTACAACTTCAAACGCCCTTATCATCGGTATCAACCACTCGACAACAATTGCTGAGTAGTTTTTAAGAACGTGGTAAAAAGGAATCCCGAATCCATGGAATCCCGACAAATGCAGCTTGCTTAGCAAGATTTGATGGTTCAGGGAATCAAATGCCTTCGCTACATCTAAGAAGAGAGCACGCGGGAAAAGGTTCTGATGAAACGCTGTAAACAGTTCATCTGAAAATTCTTCGAGGGCAACAGTACCATGTCCAGAGACAGAGCGAAACTGGTGATCATTGAGGGCAGAAAATTTGATAAAAGAAGACATAGTGCAAAAATGAAAATTTTCAGAGACTTGGGCAGTCACTGGCAAGAAAAACTGGCCAGTAGTTTTCAATCTTATTTTTATTTCTTTCCTTGTGTAGGGTTAAACAACTGCACTTTTCAGGCGTTCAGGAATTTCTTCACCCTCCAACAAACCATTCAGCATGCAAATAATATCGGACAGAGTATTAAAGTTCCTGTAAAAGATGTGTTATGGTGTGTCATCATAGATTGTTACGGGAAAGAATATCTGTACAGTTATTTACACAAGCGAAGGAACCTGCTGCGAGAGGCACCGAGAACACAGCCAGAACTTCGTTGTCTTCGTCTCCTTCCCCTCGTTCAATCGCTCATTGTCGTCGTCGTCTACCCTCTTCAGGACCCCCGGCTGATGAAACGCCGGCTCGGCCTTAGGGTGGCGACCTATGAGCGTCGTGATAAGGTTTAAGGTGGCATACGTGGACGACGTCGATGGTGGGGCAAGAAGACGATGGCGAGGACGCAAGGAGAGCAATGTCATAGTTCACGTCGGTGACACAGCGCACCACACGGTAAGGGCCACGGTAGTGAGAAAGAAGCTTCTCGAAGAGACCGACGCTGCGAGGCGGCTACCAGAGAACGACGAGTGGTCCGCGGTTATATCCGACTGCCCGGTGACGGCGGTCGTAGGCGGACATCTGGAATCTTGACAGGCATGGAGCTGACTACGGGCTATTTGGCGCGCCAGCATTGCCTGGCGATGGCGTCCCGTGCATAAGCAGTGGTGGGGACTGAAGACGGCGGCATGAGTGTGTCCAAAGGCAAGCTGGGGTGCCTGCCAAACAAAAGGTAGAAAGGGGAATAGCCAGCTGTGTCGTGCCGTGAAGAGTTACACGCAAACGTCACATAAGGCAAAGCTGCGTCCCAATCTCGCTAGTCTGGCGAGACATACATTGCTAACATGTCGGTGAGCATGCGGTTGAACCTCACCGTAAGCCCGTTGGTTTTTGGATGGTAAGCTGTCGCGAGATGGTGCTGCACGGCACAAAAACGAAGAATTTCATTAACTTCTCTGGACAAAAATAACGACCGCGGTCGGTGCGCAGTTGACGAGGGGCGCAATACTGAAGAATGGCGTCTTGTAGAAGAAAGTTGGCAACATCGGTAGCGCAGCTGGTGTGACAAAGCACGCGTAATGACCTACCGAGTCGTATAATTAGTTGCGACAGCGATCCACTTGTTGCCGGAGACCGAAGTGGGAAAAGGGCCAGAAAGGTCGAGGCCAACACCGTGAAAAGGTTCCGGAGGTACGTCGATAGGTTGCAGAAGACCGGCAGGCAAAGTGGAGGGCCTTATCAGACGTTGACACAGGTCGCAAGCGGCAGCATAACGCTTGACGGAACGATACAGACCACGCAAAAAGACGCGGTGCCGCACCCGAGCATACGTGCGGGACACGCCAAGGTGGCCGGCTGTCGTCAGGTCGGGCAATTCTTCAAGGACAGAAAGCGTAGATGTTGGGGTATGATCAGCAGCAGCGGAGGACGATCGGAGCGTAGGTTGGGGAGATACAAAATGCCATTCTGGAGCACATAAAATTCCAGAGACGGAGATCGGTTTGCAGAGCGCAGGCCATCAAAGATAGGTCGTAAAGATGAGTCATGGCGCTGTTCGTTGGCGATATCGGTGATGTGAGAGATAGCTAAGAGGAAGAGCAGGGATTCGGCGTCTTCTAGGTGAGGTGGCTCTACAGGGTATCTGCTACATACGTCTGGTTCTCTCGTTTATTGGAGACACACTGAGGCTACATGGGTATGTTCGCAAGAGACAGGACCATGCTCTCGGCGCATACGCGGGTGCTCGGATCTCTGGCGCTGTGTCTTGCATTGCCGAAACCGAAACTATCACACACCACACTGGAAAACGAAACTCACGAACACCACACGTCCCTCCCCACTCAGTGTGTTGCCACCGATCTTCGTAACGGTCTGAGGACGGCGGCGTCTCGGCGGCCTATGTGGTGGCCCTTGTAGTGCATCATCGGATGGGAGTGGCCCGGGCATGCCGCAGCCCGCTCAAGCCCTTGTAGTGAGCGCCTCTTGCTGATCGTCAGTCTGGATGTCTGGGGGGAACAGCGGAAGGAGCGACGACTGGAGGCGATTGCTCGGTGACTCTGCTACGTCTGCGTTGTCGTGCGTTGCTTGCTGCCTCGTAGTATGGATGTGGTTTTTGTGTCGCCGCACGACACCTCTGTCCGTGCTGACCAACCAAGACCAGCGACCGACTTGTTTGATGACGCTGCCTTTCATCCACGCTGGGTTGCTTGTGAAGTTCTTTACATTGGCGATGTGGTTTTAAAGACGTATTCTGTTTCCGCAGAGAAGAAATACGGTCCGTTGTCGGTTACTATTTTCGTTGGTACGCTAAAGGTTGCAAAAAGGTTTCTGCACTCCCTAATTAGGTACTTAGACTGTATGCTCGCCATTTGTCGTACTTCAAGCCATTTGGTGAATGAGTCGACGACAAGCAAGAACATGTAGTCCTCTATGGGACCTGCGAAGTCCATGTGAATTGTCTTTAATGGATGCGTTGTTCTTGGCCATTCTGGAAGCAGTGCTTTCGCCGGTGCCCTGCGGTTTTCCTGGCACGGCCTGCATTCCCGAAATGCCTGTTTTATGTCTTTGTGGAGACTAGGCCACCAAAGGTAAGCGTTTGAATAGGCCTTCATTGCGACGATGGCTGTGTCCTGAGCGAATGATCTTTAGAGCCTCGGGGCGTGCTGCGAGCGGAATTATCACTCGGGAGCACCTGAGTAAGCACCCGTGGAGAGTTGACAGCTCAGGCGCTAGCTTCAAATAAGACCGGAAGTCATCGCCTTCTAGTGCTTGCAAATTTCCCTGCTGGGTTGCTTCAAAAACTGCTGACAGAATATTGTCTTCGCGTGTTAGCTCTGCCATGCGTTGGGACGAGAGTTTGGGATCAGTCGCACATTCTAGCATCAGCACGTCGCCAGGAGATGGTCCGTTATCATCTCCTTGTAGCGGAAGTCTGCATAACGCATCTGCGTTCTTGCTGCGACTGCCTTGTCTGTAAACAAGGTCGTAGTCGTGAGCGGACAGCGTAAGGCACTATCTCGTCATGCGAGGTGATAGGACCTGCGGAAGTGGCTTTTCCGTCCCCAGGTTGCTCAGTAATGGCTGGTGATCAGTGAATGCTGTCACGTGTCTTCCGGCTATATATTTCTGGCAGTGATCAACAGCAATTATTACTTCAACTTCTTCTCCATCCAGTTGTACTTAATTCCGTTCAGCTTTACCTAGCGTTAGTTATGCAAAAGCAATGGGCGCGTCTCTTCCGTTCTCGTCAATCAGCGACAACACAGCGCGAACGCCACAGGGCGAAGCGTCGCATGGTAGAAGAGGATTGCATTCGTCATAGTGAGCAAGCATTGTGCAGTGCCGAATTACCTTTTTAGCTCTTCGAATGCCCTGTGGTGCTCCTTTCTCCATATCCATTGTGTTTCCTTGTGCAAAAGCATGTACAGTGGTGAGGCCACTGTCGCTCTGTCCTTAAGGAAACGGTCAGAGAATGCAAGCAACCACAAGAATGCCTGGGGCTCCACTTTAGTTTTCGGCACTAATACATTCATGATGGCCTTAAACTTCGCTCCAGTTGTATGCACACCTTTAACATCAATGCGGTGTCCTACGTACTCCACAGTGTTGGCCCAAAGCCGACACTTGTCATTCTGAAGGCGCAGACCAATATCATTCAATTTTTACAGCACTTGGTCTAACCTTTAATTGTGTCGCTGTGGCGTTTCTCCGCAGACAATTACGTCGTCAAGGTATACGCTGGTGCCAGAAACTCCAGCGAGCGTTGTCTCCATGATCCGCTGGAATACCGCCGGTACTGCAGATATTCCGAATGGAAGTCTTTTGACTGCGTACAGTCCATCAATGGTGTTCACGGTCAACACCCTTGCTGTGGCTTCAGTGACTGGAAGTTGCTGATAAGCTTGAAACAGACCAAGTATTGAGAAGTGTTCCTCCTCTGAGAGTAGCCAGTACCTCCTGATATGCTTGGGTATCGGGACCGAGGTCTTCACCGCATGACGATGAACTCTGCAGACGACGGAGGGAAGCCTTCAGGAGGGTTGGTAAACTTGAAGGTTTATTTACATATTTACAACAGAAGCAGGGAGACCCAAAAGTCAGAGGTGGAGTCTCTTGAAACCAGCCAAACCGCGGCTTAAATACAGTGGATATTCCTTACGCACCTAGCTAGGGAAACCGGTGGCTGATCAAGCATCCAATGGGAAGACACACTCTTCATAGTCTCTTCCCTAACCCCGTGACCGCTCCGCCCCCACAAACAAGTGCACAGGCGATGAGGAATCCTGGCGCCTTGAGTTCCTGGAATCCTGTTTCCGACCGGTTGAGCAGGTTCGCAAGGTCGTAGGCTTAGCAGGCGGTGACCCCCTCCGTGGGAAAGAGGCGTCCTGGAATGTGTTTCCCGACGGGTTGATCATGTGCACAAGGTCGCTGGCTTAGCAGGTGGTGACGCTCTCCGTGTAAAGATGCGTCCTGACGCCCCCGGGCATTCCCGAGGGTAAGATGAATCAGCCGTGTCCGCCCCCGCTTTGTCTGGCCGCACGTGCAAGCGAGCGAGGCGGGCTCGGCGCCTTTGTTCGCGTCTTTCTGCCGGTCCACGTGAGGGCACAGTTTGGGAGCAATGCCGCATTCCATACTCCGGACGACCGGATGAGAGGCCTTTCGTCACAGCTCACAGTCGCCAGGAGCCGTTCCTAATCCTCTTCTCAGGACGACAGCACCTTTGGGTCAAGCATAGTTCGATGGCGCCTGCCGGCCTCGTCTGTTCCCGCTGTCGGGGCCTCCGATCATAACACTCCTCAGTGGTTGGAAGGGGGCAGGCTGCTTTCACGGATGCGGCATTTACCGTTCTTCTGTAGATCCCCCACAGCCTCAACAACCCTGACTTTTTCCTAACCAACACCAAGGGTGTCGCCCAATCAGCATGTTGAACTGGCTGTAGAATGCCCTGTTGCTCCAACCGATCCAACTCTTATTTAATAGCTGTTCTGAGCGCAAGGGGAACCGGTGGATCCTTCCAAAACGTGTTGTCACGTTTGAGTCTAGCTCAATGTGAACTGGTGGTGCCGCGTAGCTTAAGACGTCTTCGTCAAAAGCACTTGAATGCTTTTCTAGCAGGAAGCGCAGCACAGTGCTCTCGTTGCGCATCGCGTCTTGCGCTTGGTTTCCGCGTTGCAGACGGATGTTCAGTGCACTGAACCAGTTACGGCCCACAATGTTGCACCCGATGCCATCCATGGCATGCAGCGTGTGGGCTCTTCCTTAAATGCCTCCGCGCACGGGTTTAGTACATAGCCCAAGAGTGCGCATCCTTACTTGCCCTGGGGGCGTGAGAAGAGAGAGACCCACTGCGTGGTTCGAGCACCGAGCCGAAAGGGGTCCGGTCTGCTCTTGCCGCGCTCGTGCGCTCTCAATCCCGGAGAACTAGCACGTTCGCAGTACACGTATTTATTGTACAGACAACACCAACACAAGCACTGTGTGGTACTCCTTCAACTACTGCGCACCTGGCGTCCACCGCCGCCCGACTGCGGGCCGCAGCGGATGCGCGCGCGGACACGGGTTGGCGCGCGCAGACCGGTGCGGCAGGAAAACTGGTGCGAGCCGCGGCTGCCTCAGGCCAGCGGCGGCTGTTTCTCGGCGGGCTTCGCCGGGCGCTCGCAGGTTCCGCAAGGGCGGTGCGCGAGGCTCTCGGCGTGTGATGTTAGGGGCCTGTACGACAAGGCACGCGAATGAACGTCGGCAAAAGGCCTCGGGGGCAGCGAATAACGGTCGTTCACGTACCTTGCCGCTTGTGACCGGCCCGTGTTCCGCCCTCGTCGCCCGCCTGTCTCCCCTCAGCCCCCGCGACCGGCCCCGGAGCAAGCACAGCTTTGCGGCTACGTCACGCCCCCGCGGCCCAATCAGAGGAGAAGGTAGCACGACACCGCAGAGCACAGCCGGGATCCCCGCGCGACCGGAGGGTTCAGCGGGGGTCAGACAGCATCCAGAGCCGTACCAGGCCTTCGTTAGCGGACGAGATTTCGCAGGAGTCGAAAAGGAACAGCACAGGCTGCCCTCGAGACAGCGCGAATCCCCACAAGCGGGAGAATGTAATCCTTTGTCTTGTGCCGCCGCGGTGGCTCGGTGGTTATGGCGCTCGGCTGCCGATCAGAAAGACGCGGGTTCGATCGCGGCCGCGGCAGTCGAATTTCGATGGAGGCGAAATTCTAGAGGCCCGTGCGATGTCAGTGCACGTTAAAGAACCACAGGTGGTCGAAATTTCTGGACCTCTTATGGCGTCGCTCATAGCCTGAATCGCTTTGGGACGTTAAACTGCCATAAACCATTAATACTTGCCTTGAGGCGAACTTTTACTTTCGTAGTGCCAACGAGGCTTAAGTGCTCTCCTGACCACGTATGAAGGTTCAAGTCAGACTTAGCTAACGGTGGAGGTTTTGTAGGCCATGCCCGCTCGTAGGCCCCCCTAGGGATAAGAGAATATGATGCATCAGAGTCAATCTCGAACTCCAGCACCTTGCCGTTGACGCGAAGCGATACCATGTACTTTGGGCACGCCTATAGGCTTTTTACAGCGTACAGGTCCCGTGCTGACCCCTGTAGCGGCTGTTGCATGTTTGTATTGTGGTTTGCAGGCTTAGGCTAGATTTGAAGCATAGCAGTTCCGCGTTGCTTTTTGCTTGCGAGAGAAGCTCTTTCTATATGCCCGATCTCTTTGCTAAAGTTGCATGCAGCATTCCGGAACTGGCATCGCGCCTTGCGGGGAGTATGCTGTTCTTCCTTTGCGTCTTCTTTCCCGTGGTTTCTATTGTGCACCTCTAGATTTTGTTTTCAGCTTTATACTCTGTTGCTTAAGGCCCGCGCTCTCCGCCCTCTCGGCGAGGTCGAAGGCCGTCTGGAATGTCAGCTCTCTTTCGGCGAACAGACGCTGTTGAACGGGCTCATTTCGGATGCCGCAAAC
Organism: Amblyomma americanum; assembly: GCF_052857255.1. Lineage (NCBI taxonomy): Eukaryota > Metazoa > Arthropoda > Arachnida > Ixodida > Ixodidae > Amblyomma > Amblyomma americanum. The sequence continues at coordinate 167,810,199 of NC_135502.1, forward strand.
GAAACGGTCGCGTAACATGATATCGAGGGGGAGTGCGTTGCTGACGGCGGCCGTCGTCGCCCCCGCCGCCGCCTCCGTGACGGACGATGCTTCGACGCCGAACTTACAATCCGCGGCGAGTTTTCGTAGAGCAGCTACGTAAGAAACATAAGACTCGCCTGGTTGCTGGTCCCGTCTCTGGAATTTTCAGCAACAGTAGAGCTCTGATGGACGTGGGTCATAATGCGTTTGCGAAAAGATTGACAAAAACAAACTGGATGGCTAAGCGTGCAGGCCTCAAGGACGGTGTCTATTTTGTTGACAACCTGACTGTCTTGAATAAGAAACTGCTGTGGCTTGCAAAATCCGCCGCCAAAGAAAAAAGGTACGAATTTGTCTGGACAAAGGAAGGGGAGGTCTACGTTCGAAAGGAAGCAGGGGCAAAGGCCATCAGGATTGGGTGCGAGGAAGACTTGGCTAAGCTAGTGTAGTCTGATCTCGCATACGCACTTTATACGAAGATCCGCTTTTTGTCACCATGCCCTACTACAATACTAATACATTTAAAGACTTGCTCACTAATGCTAGCTACTCTGTAGATAAGTCTTTATCTATCTATCATTTAAACGCTCAGAGTTTGAAAAATAAAATGGAGCACATCAAAGGCGAAATAGAAACCTTATCGCACAAATTTGATTTCCTACCGTTTACGGAAACTTGGTTTAGCTGTCAGGAGGATGTTATCCCCCTGGCAGGGTATGAAAACGTATCTCAGTTCAGGGTAAATAATCGAGGAGGGGGAGTATCCCTGTTCATAAAGAGGCGCCTGCATTTTGACGTACTGGACAACTATTCACTGGTGACTGACAATTTTGAAGTTGTTACCACCCGGTATTATAATATAGCTATAATGGTGGTGTATCGTCCCCCTCACAGTGATGTGGATGTGTTTTTCCAGTTTGTTGAACCTTTTTTGGAATTTACCAGTCAACAAAAAATGCACGTTGTATTACTAGGTGACCTGAATATTAATATCATGAATGTTAATCCAACACAAATCAGATTAATGGAAATGATGTTATCTTATGGCTGTGACAACATCATTGATGCGCCCACTCGAATAAGTTGTCAATCGGAAACCTTACTCGATGTATGTTTCACAGACTTTTCACCCTGCAATACCAATTCTGGTGTTTTCTCTTCGGGAATAAGCGATCACCTTCCCTTTTTTGCACTTTTTTCATGTGCGAAGGTACCAGATACTTCTGTCTTTATACGCAAGACATTTGACCAAAAGAACATTGATAAATTTTGTTTACTTCTGTCTGAAACTGGCATGGATGAAGTATTAAAAAGTGAAAACCCATCTGCCGCGTATAACATCTTCCTTGAGAATACACTGGATGCGTTCGACAAAGCCTTTCCAGTTGTAGAAGTCAGGAAATGTAGGAAAGCAAGAAAAGAGTGGATCTCTGGTGACCTTCTGAAGCGTACTAAACAAAAAAATGCCTTATTTGCACGATTTCTTGACACTCGCAATCAAGACGATTTTAAGGAATTTAAAAAGTTTCGAAATAAACTAAACCTTGACTTAAAAAAGGGAAAGTCGCTTTTTTATCGCCTAAAGTTTTCATCAATGCAAAACACTAGATCACTGTGGCAAAGCATTAATAAACTCATTGGAAAGAAGCAGCACGCTCTTCCTTCGGAAATGCAAATCAATGGAGTAATATATAGCGGTGTCTCTCTCGCCAATAAGCTGAATGCCCATTTTTTAAATGTAGGAAATTGTACTTCGTATAATCTTCCCTTAGCTGTAAAATCAGTCGGTTCCTTTTTGGTCCCAGCTTGTGAACATTCAATATTTTTATCCCCCACTTCTGAATATGAAATTCTTTCCATTATAAACTCATTTCGTAATACATGCTCTCCTGGCCCAGACGGCATTACTGCACTCACAATAAAAGCTGCTGCTAAGATTATTGCCCTTCCTCTTGCGCATATTTGTAATCAAATGCTTCTTACAGGAGAGTTCCCGGATAAAATGAAGTCTGCCCGTGTTACAGTAATTTTCAAAGGAGGCAACGAAAATGATCCCAATAACTACTGTCCGATATCTATACTGCCTTTGTTCTCCAAAGTTGCTGAGCGAGTGATCTTCACGAGGGTATACAAATTCCTGCATTCCAACAATATCATCTGCAAGGAGCAATACGGATTTCAGCCCGGAAAATCCACGCAGGCAGCTCTGCTCGAGATAAAAAACAGTCTGATCCATAATATCGAACATGAGCTCTACACTGTCGGTGTCTTCCTTGACTTCTCCAAAGCCTTCGATTCCATCAAGCACGACATACTACTTCATAAGTTATACACGTATGGTATCCGCGGAACACCTCACAGGTTACTACAAAGCTATTTGTCAAATCGCACTCAGTTCACGCGACTAAATGATGCCATATCCGACGCAGAATTAATCAAATTTGGCGTTCCTCAAGGATCCATACTGCGGCCCCTTCTTTTTACACTATACATCAATGATATTGTAAACATTTTATCTTATTCTAGCATTGCTCTGTACGCAGATGACTCTAACGTTTTCTTTTCCGGTTCAGATCTTCGTGAACTCGAGCGTCGTTCAAATTCCTGGCTACATGAACTTATGTTGTGGCTTGCAGTGAACAGATTGGAATTGAATGTTAAGAAAACAAAGTTTATCATTTTCCGTCCCAAACATAAGCCTATAGACTATCCCATCCAACTCCAGTTCAACAATACATTGATTGAATCCGTAAATTCTTGTAAATTCTTGGGCGTATTCTTTCGTAGTGACCTAGGCTGGGGTGACCATGTAAATCACGTCCGTTTGCGTGTAGCTCGATCTATTGGTGGGATAAATCGCATCAGGTACTTGTTGCCCATACAGGCTAAAAAGCAGTTGTATTTTGCCCTCATCCATTCACAACTGGTGTATTGCAATTTAATTTGGGGCACTTGCAACAAAACGGACACAGCCAGATTATTATCATTACAAAAAAGAGCTCTGCGCGCATGTTCTCCTAATCCTTCCTCAGGTGACTGCTTATTACAGTCCTTCAATGTTCTTCCATTCCCACTGTGCTATAAGCGTTCAGTTGCTGTTCATATTTATCATAAAATAAAGCAGGACATCACATCTTTCAGAAACAAGTACGTGAACAGAAACATACGCTATAGTCTGCGAGTCACTTCTTTTATTTCCAGTCGTGCCCGGACAAATTACGGCACCGAACACATTGATAACCAAATTTCTGCAGTTTGCAATGTGTATCCTTCCATAATTGACGAAGCTGTAACTTGTAAAACCACTTGTCATTTCAAAAAGAAAATGAAGGTGCTTTTTATGCGTACGGCTGACCCATCAAATACTTGTGCTATGTAGTGTTTACAGTGATAGCCTCACTCCTGTCATATTTTCTATTGTGTTGCGAACTGTAGCGTTACTGGTCTTTTTCTTTTCTCTTTGTTATCCTATGTGCCTTCATTAACTTTCAACTAGTGTGAAAATTGAACTAAAGAGCTTGTTGAGTTTTAATGAATGTAACCACCCTTCTGCCTTTGATGTGTGACCTGGGGTGAGGCCTCGTCAGGAAGAATGCCAGCAGCTTCTTCCTTTTGTCTCATCTCGTGGGCATGTACTGTGCATACAAGTTCATGTCTGAATAAAATGATTGATTGATTGATTGATTGATAGCCAGGGTTTGGCCGATCTCGTCGTATCGAACTTCTCCTGGGCTCTTTCCTGCGACCAGTCCGCGGACGGTTTCTAATGTCTCCGGCCTGCACAGGGTCAGGAGTAGGGCTCGCTTCTTCTCTTCTGCTGTTATGGAGTTTGCGATGAAGTAAAACCCGAGGCGGTGAATCCAAGATGTCCAGGACTTCCCCGGGAAAGGCTCTATGGAGGCTTGAAAAGACGCCATTGCAAGGTGACCAGACCCGTGTCATCAGTGGGTCTTTGTTTCCCTCATCGCTAGTGCTACATACATCTGGTTCGCTCGTTTATTGGAGGCACACTGAGGATACATGGGTATGTTCACAAGAGAGAGGACCGTGCTCTCGGCGCATGCGCGGTTGCGGATCTCTGGCGGTGGGTCTTGCATTTACGATACCGAAACTCGCGCACACCACACCGGACAAAGAAACTCACGACCACCACAGTATTGGGATATACCGTCAGCGTCCTGAGGATGACGCCCTGACTTGTACACGACGGAGTATGAATATTCTTGGAGGCGCAAAGCCCAGCGGCTAAGGCGACCGGTGGGATCATTTAGTGAAGGCAGCAAGCAGAGTGTGGTGATCAGTGACAACAACGAATGAGCGGCCGAATAGGTAGGGTCTGAATTTTGCTACTGCCCACACATGGGCGATACACTCGCGCTCGGCAATGGAGTAATTTTGCTCTGCGGTGGAAAGTAGGCGGCTGGTATAAGCGATGACGCGATCTTGACTCTGTTGACGTTGGGCTAGCACGGCGCTGATCCCATAACCGGAAGCGTCGGTGCGAACCTCTGTGGGAGACAAGACAAAATGGGCTTAGAATGGCGGAGTGGTAAGCAAATGAACGAGTGAGGAAAATGAGTCCTCTTGAGCCAGACCCCAGATAAAGGGGGTGTCGTTCTTAAGAAGGTCGGTGAGGGGCGAGCGATGCCGGCGAAATCTTCGACAAAACGGCGAAAATATGAGCACTAACCGACAAAGCTGCCCACATCTTTCGACGACCTAGGAAGACGAAAGACCTTCACGGCTTGAATTTTGACTGGATCTGGGTGTACACCGGAACCGTCAACAAGGTGTCCGAGATTAGCGAGTTGGCGGCGACCGAGTTTGCATTTCGATGACAGATGGAGTCCGGCGTTACGGAACACCATCAGAATACTGGAGAGGCGTTCGAGGTGCGTGGCAAAGGTAGGTGAGAAATCCAGAACATCATCTAGGTAACAGAGGCAGGTAGACCACTTAAAGCCGCGAAGAAGGGAGTCTATCATTCGTTCAAACGTAGCCGGCGCGTTAGAGAATACGAATGGCATAAATTTAAACTGGTGTAAGCCATCAGGTGCCACGAAGGCGGTCTTTTCGCGGTCCTTTTCATCAACGGCAGTTTGCCAGTACCCCGATCGAATATCAATTGAAGAGAAAAATTTTGCGCCGTGGAGGCAGTCTAATGCATCATCTATCCTCGGGAGGGGATATATGTCCTTTTGCGGGATGCGGTTGAGGTGCCGGTAATCAACGCAGATGCGCCAGCTGCCGGCCTTCCTTTTTTCCAGGGCAACTGGTGAAGCCCAAGTGCTTGACGAGGGCTCGATGATGTCTTTTGCGAGCAGCTTGTCCACCCCTTGATATATGACGGTGCGTTCAGCGATGGACACTCGGTACAGACGTCTGTGGAGAAGAGTGGCATCACCTGTGTTTATGCGATGCGTCACCACAGAGGTACGAGCCAAAACACGGGCATCAAAGCCGAAGATGTCGCGGAAAGATAAGAGGTACCTAAGATCGGGAGCTTGCATCGGCGGTAGGCCAGAAGCGATCATGTCGGTGTAGTCGTCCATTGGTTTCTCTGTTGATGTGGACGCAGGCAACAGGCATTGATGAGTGGAAGGTAAGCAGCTGTCCACCACTCATATGATACATTCGGCAGCCGGGCAGAGCGTGGCGAGTGAGATGCCTTGCGGGAGTGGTTGGATTGACGAGCCCAAGCTCAGGACCGGAAGGTACATACACTCGGTTTGGCGACGTTGTAAAAACAGTGTGCGCAAGAGCAATGCTTCGCGTGAGGGAGCCGTCAATTTCCGGAGTGACAACGTAGTGACCATCAGGGACAGGGGGAACAGATGAGTAAGAAATGTAAGTTGCGGTGTGAGGCGGTAGTCGGACAAAGTCGACAGCACAATGACGAGGTATCCGCATCTGCACAAAGACGAGGTTGTAGCGTCTGGCGTCGGTCCACTGCTGGTCTTTGATCTGTAATCGGGCAAGTCTTCGGGCTTCTGCGCGTTCAAGGTAGGCGGCGACGGCGCCGTTATCTTCTTCGGTAACGTTGTACAGCATAGCGTCTAGCGTAGTCATGGCCTCCCTGCCTTGGACCAGCCTAAAAGGCGTAATCTGCGTGGTATCCTGCACTGCAGTGTTTTATGTGAAGACGATGTAACGCAAGATGACGTCCCATGTCTTGCGTTCAGCATCGAAATATGTGGCAAGCATATGAGCGATGGTTTTGTTCACGCGCTCGGTCGGTCCGTTGGTCTGCGGATAGTATGCACTTGTCCTCCGGTGGCTGGTTTCGCTGTAACGCAGGATGGCTTGCGTCAGTTCCGTCGTGAATGCCGTTCCTCTGTCCATGATGAGCACATCGGGCGCGCCGTGTCGCAGAATTCACTCTACGAAGAATTTGGCGGCTTCTGCTGCTGTTCCGTTCGGTAGGACTTTCGCCTCGGCGTAGCGTGTCAGGTAGTCGGTCGCCATGATGATCCACTTGTTCCAGACGTTGACTTTGGGAAAAGGCCTAGGAACTCCATGCCGACCTGCCGAAAGAGCCTTTAAGGGGTTCAATGAGGTTCATAAATCCTGCTGGTCGATTGGGAAGGGTCTTTCGTCTCTGACAATCTCGGCAGGTATTCACATAATGTGCGACATCGGTAGACAGTCAGGGCCAGTAACGCTTGTCTTGAATGCGGCGGAGGGTGCGAGAAAACTCGAGGTGTCCAGCTGTCGGCTCGTCGTGTGAGGCCTGTAGAGTTTCTTCGCGGAGACAAGCAGGTACAACAAAGAGGTATGCTGCTATGTTCGCTGTGAAGTTCTCCTTCACGAGGACTTCAATCTGTACACAGAAGGAAGACAGGTCGACTGAGGCGGGGTGAAGAAACCCTGTCTTCCAAGTACTCGATGAGTTTTAGGTCGTGGTCTGTGCGTTGCTTGCTGCTATGCAAAAGAGCTGGGGCTCATGGGTTCCAGGAAGGCGTCCTCATCGTCGTCCGGCGGCGGTGCATCTACAGGGGCACATGAGAGGCAGTCGGAGTCAGAGTGCTTGAGTCAGGACTTGTAAACAACGGCGACGTCAAACTCCTGGAGGCGCAGACTCCATCAAGCGAGGCGGCGAGAGGGGTTCTTCAAATTGGCAAACCACCACAGCGCGTGGTGATCGCTGACAACCTTGAATGGTCGTCCGTACAGGTAGGGGCCGAATTTCGGCGTAGCCAGGACGATGGCAAGGCACGCCTTCTTGGTTGTCGAATAGTTAGCCTCAGCCTTGAAAAGGAAGCGGCTAGGGTATGACATGAGTTTCTCCAGCCCGTCGCTTTTTTGAACTAGGACGGCGCCTAGGCCCAGGCTGATTACGTCGGTATGAACTTCAGTGTCAGCGTTTTCATCAAAATGCGCGAGGATCGGTGGGGACTGTAAAAGACGCTGAAGTTCTTTGAAGGCTTTTGGTTTGGCGCATCTGATTTAAATTGCACGCCTGCCTTTCTAAGTTGGGCCAGGGGCTCAGCGATGCGCCAAGATTTTCACAAATCGTCGGTAATATGCGCACAGTCCGAGGAATCTACGCACTGCCTTCTTATTGGCCGGCGGTGGAAACTGTCAAATACCAGCTGTTTTCTGCGGGACTGGGCGTACTGCCTCCTTGATAACGATGTGGCCTAGACTCGGCAGCTCTTCAAAGACATAGTGCCACTTCTCTGCTTTCAAGGTTAGGCCAGACGACTTGACGGCACCTATACTGCTCGAAGTTTTTTGAGGTGCTCTTGAAAGTTGGAGGCGAAGACAACGACGTCATCTAAATGTACCAGACAAATTTGCCCCTTTCGGCCTACCAGCACTGCATCCATTACTCGCTGAAATGTTGCTGGTGCGGACAACAGACCAAATGGAATCACCTTGAACTCGAAGAGGACATGCGGAGTGATGTATTGCGGTCTTTACTCGCATTACTCGCTGAAATGTCGCTGGTGCGGAAAAGAGACCAAATGGAATCACCTTGAACTCGAAGAGGACATGCGGAGTGATGTGTTGCGGTCTTGTCGCGATCTTTTTCATCGACCTCAATTTGCCAGTAACCGCTCTTGAGGTCCATGGAAGAGAAATACTTGGTGTTGCATAGCCGGTCCAGTGTGTCGTCGATGCGGGGGAGGGGGTAGACGTCCTTCTTTGTTATGTTGTTCAGGCCACGGTAATCAATGCAGAATCGAAGTGCGCCGTCTTTTTTACTAGAACAACTGGTGCCGCCCAAGGGCTGTTTGATGACTGGATGACGTCGTCGGAAAGCATTTCTGCCACATGGTCACGGATGGCTTGTCTTTCTCGCGGCGACACACGGTAGGGGCTTTGACAGAGAGGTCAGGCGTGCTGGTCGGTTATAATGCAATGCTTGGCAATCGGCGTTTGTCGGACCTTCGGCGATGACGAAAAACGATCGCTGTAGCTTCGAAGCAGATTGCGGATCTGGTCTTGTCTGTTCCGGGGCAGGGCTAAGTTGATGTCGAAAGTGGGCAAGTTCTCTTGGTGAGGCGAACCTTCTGCGGTGGGGTCGAAGAATGCGAAGGAGTCTCGTACGTCGGATATTTCGTCGAAGAAAGCAATCGTCGTTCCTGTTTTAATGTACCGGTATTCTTCGCTGAAGTTAGTCAGCAGTACTTCGGGCGGGCCATTGCGGAAATGTACGATGACTCTTGCGACGCTGATTGCTCGGTCTAGAAGCAACTGCATATTTCGCTCGATGTATGGCTTCAGCGTTGAATTTGATTTATGGTGAAAGGTAGCGCGGAAAGAACAACGACTAAAAGAAGAAGCAAAACACGACACGAGCGCTAGCCAACCTTTCAGGCAGTCTGCACTTATAACAATATACTCGAACGCCCCTCCGTGCATAAGGAATATTTTGCGGAAATACCAACCTATTTTAACTGCAACGATCGTCTAAAAAAAATGTCCCAACGCACCGAGGGCAACGTACAGACGCAACGCAAAACTGACAGTTATCCTAGTACACTATAGTCTCGATAAAAAACTCTCGCCGACAGTAAGCTCATGCTCTTGTCCTAGATAGAAGACATGCAAGCATTTGATTTGATTCAATCTTTATTCAACATCAGGTGGTGTTGGGTGCACAGGCAAAAAGCCAGAAAGGCTTGACTAGGCCAGTGCACCATTCTTTTATGGCAGGGGTGGCAAATATTACGTTACACAACATGAATACATACATCGATGAAAATGCAGAGAGAGGGCAATGGAAGATTATACAGCATATATAAACCAATCGTAGACACCATGTTTGCATTATCAGAAAAAAGCAGTACATAAAGCGCTTACTTTTCTATTTGCAAAAAAAGATACAGAACAAGCATGACTAGTTAATAAAATAAGTACAAGTGGAAAACACATATGTTATCTAAGTATATATACCACGGAAATTTTTCATGGACACTCTCGTAACATCTATGTCATTTTGTAGTAGCTGACTTATGGTAGTTGGCAAAATGAACTTTAGCATCTGTTTTCCATAATTGGTACGGCATTTGGCAAATTTTCAGAATTCAAGATGTCGTGTGACAATGATGACAAGGATGAAAATGCAACGCAACACCGCAGTTAGAAGCACTGCAAGCGATTTCAGGTTCAGTATAAAGACTATCTTTGACTGCGCGTTGTCTAATGTTATCTACATGCTTCTATGCTACTCTTGTCAGGAGCAATGTATTGGAAAAACCGGGCAATCAGTGACCGCCAGACTAAATGACCATCAAGCTGCCACAGCAAAGCGTACAGAAGCAGTGTGGGAACATATTAGCAAACGTGGTCACATCATAGATGAACTGTTCCTTCTTCAGTCAGGCTTCAAATGTGCAAGGGCAGAAAGTAGAGATGCATTCCTAATCCAGAAATTTCAAACTTACAACAGCAGGTATCAACATGTCCAGATAAAACTTAGAATAGTGTACATTCTAGCACTGGCGTAATGCTTATAAAAAGGCCTTGCGCATGGTGAGAGCACTTCCGAGTTCTTCGTAACACCGCTTAATCATTTCTTTCGCTCTACCTTTCCGCCCCCAGCGCGTCCTTCACCCTCAATAGCTTTTTCTTCCTCTTTTTTCCTGGCACTTTGTTTAGTTTATCCTTAGCATATGACTTGCACCTTCTGCTACCATTACTCAGAAGCCCTTGGCTTCGGCATTCCTCCCCCTCTAACTCCTTCCTGTCGCACTTTTTCGGAAGACGTCCCCGGTTCCTCTTTTTCCTTAAGTTCTTTCAGTTCTTGAGACTGAACTAGTATTTTTCGCGTGATTATTGTTCATAAGGTCAGAACCGGCGAATAAGGAATCTTTGAGGAAACTGATCAGATTATATATACCTTCCGCAGCAGCGGAGACTTGAGGCACTGGTATTGTTGAGATGGCTTGAAAACGCTTGGGAATACTGGCTGCTGAGGTGAACACAGAACAGAACAACTTATTTAAGATTATACCAAGCGCTGGACTAAGCACCATCAGGAGTGGAGCGATCATGGTGGAAATAGTGAGCCTTCATTGTGCCCTCAACAAAGAGAATAAACACCAGACTTCAAACCTCAGTATATAGGACGCCGGCACACACCGGAAGGTACCTGAACTTTCAGTCAATGCATTCTATGAACCCAAGCGTCCTGCGAATCGCTCCTCACTCGCGTCTCCACCCTGTTATTGAGCCCGGAAAAACACCGCAGCGAAATACAGTCAAGCAAGATCTACAAGACAACGTTTCTTATTGACAGCGGCTGAACACAAAAGCTCGCGCTCCAGACTTGGTCAATTACAGAGAAACACGGAAGCCAAGACAGTGAATATGCCGTACACTTTGGCTATGAATGAGGCACTTTCCATATATTTCAAACACTGCGACGTGCATATATTCAGTGAGCCTGCCAGCAGCTAAAACAACAGCTGGTGGGCGGAAAAGAGCCTCTAGAACACTCAAGATACCCTGGCGTGGCATGCATGATACTGTGTAAAGGCTGTGACGACGCGTGTATCGGCGAAACCGGAAACTTTATGATGTGTCAGAACATTCTTGCAGACTGGTTGGTACATATTTGCTGCATTTCAAGCGCAAAAAAAGACGAGGACATAAGAAATGAAGTGGACAGGACACAGCGCTACTAACAACTCCACTTTTTATTGAAAAAACACTGCTTATGTACAGTAATCGTTGTTAAGGACAAAATGAAAAACACGAAGAAATATTTCTTCTTTTTCCTTTTTGTAGTTAAAAACGGTTACTCTAATATCCTCTCTGATATCCTTGTTCAGCCATGTTTTATTCAGTTACACAGCTTGAGAATCAGTGTCAGAAATTAATCTCTCATGTCGTCCGGATGTTCGTGAATGCAGTATTTTCATTAGCGCATACCAAATGATGCTTGACAGTGACGGATAATGGTAACTGTTTATGGGTACGCCTTGTGTTGTTTGCGGAAGCACTTGCAGGAATGGCTCTGTGATTCTTTGCGCACTATGTGCCGAGTATGCGCTGTCTAATATGTTATCCGTGGTTGTGTCGTAAAAATAACAAATATTTATTGCATAAAGCTTGTCAAGACTGAAGTGGGAGGCAAATATTTGTGGCCGAATGAAGTGAAACAGGTTTGAGCGTGTTCACTGCGTAGGGAATCCAGAGTATTTTATAATGGCGTAGTTGGTCTTTACGTGTTCGCCTTTGGGAGAGAATGTGGTCTTTCGTGTCCATGTGCACGAATTTCACAATGCTGGATTTTCATTATGGTGGGCGAGTTTGTATACCACCTACTAGGAGCGGACAGGGGTGGCTAGGCAACAAGCGGACGGAATGAGAGCCGCTGGGAGACCGAAGGAAATTTATTCTTGGCCAGGGTACATACAAGAACAGGTGCAAAAGGGCCGAATCCACGAAACATTTCGCTTTGAAATTGGTTTGCTTTGCTGCTACGTCATTTTGAAGTTCACGTGGGCGGGGCTAATATGGTGGGAGGACAAGGGGGAGACAGCAGCCAATCGGCGATCACGCGAGCTTTTTTTTTTGTTTTGCGCTCCCGCGAGGGTGCCATTAATTTTTGAACTTGCGCTGGAAGCATATCATATACCACAACTTTGTCGCTGTCATCTTCGTGTTAGACAGTCGCAATGCCGGCACGCGGCTGCCGTCTCGGTCTGCACAACTTGCTTCGCCAGAGCGAGCTGCCAGTTGAGCTCATGGAGCAGTATAGTTGAAGTTGGACTAGTTGGTGAATGTTGAATGCGTAAGTGGGACGAAGACACGCGTGGACAAAATATTAGTATGAATATCACAAAATATTTACACTGCACATAATAAAAAAAAAACAGATGAGCAGGAGACCCAAAGTAACTCGCTATTAAAGTTCACGTCGCGTCCACGAATCGCGCCTGCTGTTTTTTCTGCGGGTGTTGTTGCCGGCATCACTGGAGCTTAACGTGGGTGCAGCTGATCCCGGGGTGGTTGCATTTCTTGAGCGGGCGTCTCAATTCTGACCATCCGTGAACCCTTTCTCTTTCACTGTTCATGAAAGTCAATTTTCGCCTTCACCGAAGTTTTTCTCTCCCAAGAAATTGCCACAGCAGAGCTTGCTGTCTTTTTCTTGCTAACGTAACGGAAAGCAAACAGGAGTTGGCAGGCACGTGTCCAGGCGAAATCGAATCTGGCGGCCCAGAAGTATCTGAGGAGATCTTCCGTCATCGAGAGGCGTTCCTGAGTAGTTGAAGAGCAGTTTAGCAGGGCGGGTGTAATAATTGGTTTTTAGGGAAACGAAATAGCGCAGTACCTGTATCATATATCGGCGGACACCTGAACCGCGCCGTAAAGGAAGGGACAAAGGAGAGAGTAAAAGAAGAAAGGAAGAAAGAGAAGCCGTCGTGGAGGGCTCCGGAATAATTTCGACCACCTGGGGATCTTTAACGCGCACTGACAGCGCAAAGCACATAGGAGCCTTAGCGTTTTGCCTGCATAAAAACGCAGCCACCGCGGTCGTGTTCGAACCCGGGAACTCCGGATGAGTAGCCGAGCGCTCTAACCACTGAGCCACCGCGGCGGATAAGGGCGGGTGTGCAGATTGCCTTCCAGAACCTTCTAAATGCCATTCTTGATTGCCCGAACATTCCTAACAGCAAGTCCGTTTCACTGCAGTTGAAATACGGTGATTTATTTATTTATTTTATTTATAGATACTGCGATCTAGTACTTATAATAGCAGGGCGGGGAAAAACAAACAAATTACAAGAATATAAACACACTCAAATTCATAACACTTGTAGGCACTTTTCAAACATCAGTAAAGTTTGTTCCATTCAGTAATTGTCCTCGGTAAGAAAGAATATTTAAAGCAGTTATTTTCCCCGTTAAAAGGGGTTATTGTTAGTGCATGCCTTTGTTTCGGGTTATAACCTGATGAATAAGCAAAATAATTAGTTCTGACCTTATAATGACCTTTTTACGCTAGAAGAATTAAAAACTTTAATCGACAAACACGACTGCGCTCTACGACTGGTGTTAACCCACTTCGCCTCACGAGCTCACTAAAGATACACGACCATATTCTTCCTCATATTCCGGTAACAATATCTGTTAAAAATAAATCTAACTTCTTTATGCTGTAATCGCTGTATTTTCTGAATGTCTGTCAACATGAAAGGGTGTTAGATGATGACAGCATATTCTAGTCACGAACGGATGAGGCAATTTTACGCAAATAGACGAACATTAGGTGGGGATGGCTTTAGTGGGCGCCTCAGGATAAATAGTTTCCGTATTGAATTTTCTACGACAGCGTGTACGTGTTTTGACCACGAAAGGTTGTTAGTAATCCATAGGACCAAATATTTATACTCTGTCACCTCTAACAATGATATGTTGTTAGTACCGTGCACAAAATGAAGAGGTATTTTCTTTTAATTTTCATAAAAAAGCTTTTTTGAAAATTAATGCACATCTGCCATTTGTTGCAGCACGCAACCGCGTTCGCTAGGTCATTATTTAACGTACTTGGTCGTCAGCTGAAAACACCACTTGATACAAAATACAGTCATCCGCGTACTGCTTGACGCGCACTGAAAGATCTGCCACAATGTCATCATAAACAATACAAATAATAATGGTCCCAGAACGGATCCCTGGGGGACGCCAGACATAACCCGGACACCGCTAGAAGATATATTATGTAGAGTGACGAATTGACACCTGTTTTAGAGGTAAGCTGTAATCCATCTAAGCATGCGGTCTTTTTTAATAAAATAACTTAATTTAGGAATTCGTTCGTTATGTGAAACCTTATCCAATGCTTTGCGGAAATCCATGAATTTGAGTCTGCTTTCCTCGATTAATCGACTGAGAAAAGTCACGCACTGTTTTAACCAACCGTGTACTTGTAGAAAACCCACGCCTGAAACCACGCTAAATTTTACATGAAGCTGGTGTTAGAGATATAGGTCGGTAATTCTCGATGTGTGCTTTTTTTTCCCCGGTTTATCTAGAGGTTTAATCGCGGCTGTCCTCCAGTCATCTGGTAAAGAACCGTCATGCAAAAATCTGGTGAATATTACTGTCAAGTATTTCGCGCACCACTCCGCATAGCGCTTCAAAAAAGTGTTTCGTATGTTATCAGGACCTAGCGATTTTTTAAAAATCAAGGTTCACAAGCAAGCTAAAACACCAGCGTCTGAAACCACAACATCAGATATGGCAGAGAGAGCAGCAGAAAAGTTGTGCAGACAACCATTGTCCTCTGTGAATACCGACTAAAATAATTTGTTGAACGCAGAACAAATAACAGCCTAATTACGCACACATTTGCCGTCTACAATGAATTCGTTCGTGGAAGAACATTTGGGCGTGATCTTGCACCAGAACCTTTCAGGAGACGTTCTAATGAACGAAGGCAGGAGCGTTCCGTAATATTTTTTTTGTCGGAAGTTATTTTTTGCTTAAGTTGCTCTGAAATTGCTTCCACAACTTATCTTAAAGATGAATTTCTGCTTGATTTTTTTTAATCGTTTAAGCGTTCGCTGCAAGCGTAACGTTTCCCGAGAAATCCATGGATTACGGTACACACATTTTTTTTGCCATTTTGGGAACGAAAAGGTCAATACAATCGGAAGCGATCATTTTAAATGTAAGTCATAGGTCGTTCACACTATCAGTGCTATTTCTATAATTGTCAGAACATGAATCAAACATACCCCGAATAGATTCGTCTTCCGCACGAGAAAAATTAGGAAAAAATTGCACGCTGGTTGTGGCATTTCTATTGGAAGTCGACTCAGCGCGTCTGCGTTTTCCTTATCTGCCCAGGGCTAGTACTCGACTTTGCAACTGTAAACTCTGAGCAGTAATGAGCAACGCTGTACCCTGGCAGCAACCGTGGGTGGAGTTGGACGGACTTCTGAAAACAGCCCAACCAGAGGTTTATGTCTGTCACCAAACAAACGTGCTGCCAAGCAGGTAAACGAAGAAATTTGTCACTCTGAACACCACTGCTATTGCTTCACGCTCCAATTGGGAATAGCTTCTCTCGGCCCGGGACAGCAGTCGCGAGCAGAATCCCATTGGCTGGCCGACATTTCACAACAGAGAACTGCCCCAGATACCCAGATACTTGCTGCGAAGCGTTGCATTCTAAGCACAAAGGCTTGGCGGGATCTAAGTGCCGCAGCACTGTCGTGGGTCTTTGAAATGATTCGTGGTGTTCAGGGCCCCATACCCATCGACGATCTTTACTTCAAAGTTCTTACGATCGAGCCAGTAAAGTAGCCATATTTGGATAGAATATTCTGTACTAAGTCAAAATACAAAGGTAGGCACGGAACTCTTACATTTGTAGGACTTCAAGCCTTCACGATACCGTTGATGCACTTGTCAAGTGCTTACAATTCTGTCACAGCTGATCTTATGCCTAAAGTAAGACAATACGGGCATATGAAACCTGCACTAGTCCTTGCTCAGCCTGACACCGAGCTCGCGGAAACGCTACAGAACCGCATTGAGGCACTCGCCTCCGTCTTTCTCCTCTGCCACCAGAACGTCTTCCGTGTATACGCTTGCACGGCTAGTAAGCCACTTAGAACCGTCTCCATAGTACGCTGAAATGCATCTAGGGCTGACGAAACCCGCAACGGCAGACGGTTGTAACGAAACAGTCACCGATCGGTGTCAATGAGTGTCAGTTTCTTGGATTCTTCGTCCAAGAGAATCTTACTGTATGCGTCACGAAGGTCTAGAGTAGTAAACACTTCTTTGTGCAGCGCAACAAAAAAGTTTTCATTCACAGGCAGCGGTGCTCTGCTACGCACGCTGCGTTAATCGTTATCTTGTAATCGCCGCAGATCCTGTCTGATCCATCCTTTTTCATAACTGGGACAATTAGTGTTGCCGAATCTGAATTCACTGCTGGTTACAACGCGACAATTTTCACTAGTCCGTCCAGCTCATACGTCACGGTGTCTCTCATCGCATACGAAAGAGGCCTGGCTGTGAAAAACTTAGGAACCGCTTCCTTCTTCATGTACGGGCGCGCGCGCGGAACCTTGAAAAGCTCTAGTTCTGCCCCGAAATATGTCTTCGTATTCGAAGAGAATGGAATGCAGAGTATGCTCTCCTTATACCTGATGTTTCACTTAAGAATTTATATAATTTTCAAAATAGGCTTTTTGAGTTGGAAGAGCGCCTTTTCAATATAGTAATGTCAGTGGTGTAGTACTGTGCGTACAGCCAAGACATGCTAATGAGCAGGCCGGTTAACTAATAATGAATAGTTAACTTTTTAACTATTACTGTTAGGATCCTTAGGTTTTGAGAGGCGTGTTGCCCACTGGAAGTAATATCCATGTCAGTTTTTAGAATTTCGAAAACGCGGTTGCCGTTGGCGCTTTGTCGTAACACATTTTGGCCTTTTCGACGAGTTACTTGCAATGTAGAGGTTGATTGCTTGCAAGCTTCTCGAAATTTCATATATTTTGGCACAATGTAATCAGAATTTATTCGGCTACAGCGCCGACTGTAACCGCGTTTTCGGAATTCCGAAAATTAATATGGGTATTACTTAGGGTGGACTAAACGCCTCTCAATAATTTAGCCTAACAGTAATTGTTAGAAAGTTAATTATTCAATAATAATTACTTAACATACCTCCTAGGTAGCATGTCTTAGCGGTACTTTGATGTACTACACCGCTGACAATAGTATGCAGAAAGAAGCACTCTCCTCACTCAAAAAGCCAATTTTTAGAGATTGTCCAAAGTCTTAGGTGAAACACCCTGTATGCTATAGTGCTCTTGATATAAATGCTTTCGTATGCGCCCCCCTACTTGCTGACCTGAAGCTGACAAATTGAGAACTTTAGTGCCAAGGCTGTTCAATAATAGGGCCCGCTCAGGCGAACTGCAGTCATTGAAGCGATAGCAGTCTTGTCACCGTAGCAGGGTGGAAGCGTGAGCTTACCGGCGATACGCAGTGGTCCCAGGCAGCATGAGAGCTAAATTTATATTGGAATATTCTAGAGCTGGGCACACTCCACAATTCTTGGGGTAGATTTCCAAAGGAGTCCCGCACAAAGATGATCCGGTGTCGATCTCCATGCTGATGTCGACTACACCTCAGCAGATGTTGCGTCCAACGGGGCAGCCAAATTGCCCTGAGAACCGTCACCGTCGTTTGTAGAGCTCCCGGTTAATGCGAACGTGTTTAGCTTTTGTTTGTTCTTTAAGTGGCACAAAGCCGCTAGGCGGCCTTTTCTTCCAGTCTAGAAGCATTTAGCCTTTTTAAAGGCGCAAGATCCTTGGCTGTGCAACTGGCTTCCGCATCGATAGAATGCTGTTGGCTGCACTTTTACAGCGCTGCCTTTACTTGCCGAAGAAGATCATTGCTGACCACTCATTCTGTGCATGTCTAGCTCTCTGTTCCTCTCCGGAGACTTCATGAGCTTGACTCCATGACCCGCAGTTTTTGCCGCCAAAACGGTGTCTACCGCTTATTTCAGGGCCAACTTCGGCCGCGAGAGTACTGATATCTGAACTTCAGTATTTGGGATTGCACACATTATTCTATCGCTTAGCATGCGGTGAATCATGTCGCCAAAGTTTCAATTCTTGGCAAGTCTTCGCAGTTCCATGATGAATTGCTGGGCCGGGTCATCCTCGTTTTGGACGCCGGCGAATAGCTTGAAGCTCGGCGCTGTCTCGTTAGGCTTAGGTGCGCAAAAGTCTTGCAGTACTTGCATAGTCTCGGCGTTAGTCAATTTTTCGCGGCGCGTAAGGCGCAGTTAACACGTCCATGCCTCTTGAGCCTAGTGTTTCAACGAGGAGTGCTCTTCGCTTCATCTCCGATTCTAGGGTTCGATCAACGATGTACGAAGACCACCTGTCGTTTTCGGCATCCAGCGGCGGAACTTGATAAGACAGTTCAGTTGCGATTCACGTTTTCAATTAGTTGGTTTGTTACTCGACGCGATTGTTTGCAAGCGGCGGGCAGAGGTGGCGAGGCAAGACGCAGAGGGAACGAGAGCTGGCGGAAGACTGCACGAAGTTCATTCTCGGCCAGAGTGCAAGAACGCGTGTACGGGTGATCACATGTCGGCGCGCTGGGCACTTCTCATCACCGTCGGCGCAGGAGCGTGCGCTACGCATGAACACAACACGCCGCGGCGCGCACTCCCGAATGGTACCATGGCGGCTCGGCGCGCACACCGCACACTTTCTGCCTCGTAGCCGGCACACACAAGCTCCGCCACAGTAGGGTTCAGTGTTACGGTCGAGATGAAGATGGACTTTATGTGCACAAAATGCAACAGTTTTATTCTCTGGGTAAGACCGTCATTCGTTGCTTGCGTCATCGAGCTATTACGGCGCATTCGATTCCTCGTGTTAGTGGTCAGAGCTTTCAAGACTAAGAATTCACGTTGCATAGGGTCTGTTTTCTTTGCGAGTATGTCGGTATCCGAGCTTTGCTGTCATGAATCAAGTTCGGCGGCATGATAAGATAAAGAAGCTGTCTGTTTTTCGTGTGAGGTTCACGTGACCCTCTGCTGGCCCATTTCGGAACCAACTGTTTGTAGCCGTTCTTTCAGCTGTCGCATGTGGGCATCAACGGATAATCGGTCCTTAGGACTGAGAGAGCCAGGGTTAAGTTCATTGTTACCGGACAGTAAAGGTATCGACACTAGCACGTCAGTGAATATGCGAAATAAACCGCATCACTTCAAGTCTTAGGGGCACGAATGCGCAGCCAAAAAAGTAGAAAACGGTCACAAATACAGAATGCATTACATTAGTTTCGGTGAATAATTTGAAACACCAGGATCGTGGTTAACATAGTGCGGTGAAAGCTTTCGTTTAATTGGACACTGTTGAGCGGTGGTGATGATGAACGTTTTTCTTTTACTAGCAAGAAGATTCCCTGTTTCACCGAGCTAGAAATGCGAACATTGTGGTATTTTTTATTTTGTGGTTTTAAAGAAGGAAATTGCGGCGGGGAGGCTCTCATTAAATGGTGTAGAAACGGCGTTTTGCTGTTGTGTGATTGGTATTTTTTACCGAAAAGAGCCAGATAGAAACGGGCAGGCAACGAACACATGAGAAAAATACGTAGCCGTCTCCTGGGTTCATTTCAGGCGCTTAAGTACACGCTTCGTCTGTTGTCCTCAGTCCGCGGTCCACTTTCTGCGCCTTTTCGCCAAAAATGTAATTAAATACTGCATATATAACAAGAATGTGCTGTAAACTGTTCAGGCAGAATTATTGTGTCGGGAGATAACGCTTCATAGCGAAGATATACGGCTTCGAATAGCAGATGATTTACTGGCGCAACCGTAGCCTCACGACAGTAAATTTGCAACGCAACGATGCTCAGCAGTAAGGTGACTTGAGATAGGATTATGCAGTGGGTGGATGGACATTTAAGATTTCCATATATCATTCCATGTCACTCCCTGTTCACTCGCGTGAACGAGTCTGCAACTACGTTTTTCTACAGAAAATATATTTGCAAACAAAATTTTCGTCACGAAGGGGCAGACTCCTGCGCTTTGGTGCATTGCTGTTGTTGCCAAACCTGGTCTCCCTAAACATGAAATATACACAGAGGTTCCAGAAACATCCAGAAGAGAATTTTCCAAAAAAAAATTGATGCTTCCTGGAGAGCTGACTAAGTTTCTGGTGCCTAGTAACGTTTACTTTTATTCCCTAAAATTTCCAAATCTTCAGGCGCGGAAAGTTGTGGTAGTATTAGAGGCCTTTGTCATAAAAAAAAATGTACTATAACAGCCAACAATTTACCGTTCATTATAAATGAAGGCATCGGTTCAGCGCTGTAAAAATGGCAGGCCTATGTTCTAGGGATAAAGAGAATATTGCGCATAATACGCGAAAGCACTAAACCATGAACTTTGAACAAGCACGTAAAGAAAAACGTTGTTACAAATTTGATAATTTTCGCGGACGTATATAGAATACATGAGCATTCATAAGCAATAAACGCGTGCTGCATAGCATAGCTGGTGCATTAGATAGGCCACGTCAAGTGAGACGATTTTTCACGCAGATTTAGTTCATCAGCATAACTACGTCCACTGCAATACAAAAGCCTCCACCACTGACCAACCAATTACCCCTGTCCTGAGCCAGCTGCGGGCACCTCATCCTCACAAGATGTCATCTGATTATCTGCACCCACTGATTTGTTCACGCTCTCTTGGAATTCAGCACATCACCCTAGTAGAGCGTCAGTTATCATCAGAGGTGGGCAAATGCCCTCATTTTTACTTTTTCTCCCTCAGCCTCACTTATCAATCCACGGCCCTCACTCAACCTAGCCCTCATTCCGAAAGGTTATTCGGCCCTCCCTCACTCTCATCTTCACTACGAAAAATCTGCTAGCCCTCCCTCGCCCTCGAACCCACATCGTCAGCCCTGCCTCACCCTCACTGACAGATGATTTAAAACTCGAATTATATTTTTAGTCGGCTACTTCTGGCGGTATTGCTGAGTAATAAACATACAAGAAAAGCGCTCAAGGCATTATTGGACTGGAGGCTAGATGCTTATACTGTTGTGTGCGTGCGTGTACGTGTGTGTGAGTTGTTTGAGCTAATACGTGAGACAAAACCGAGACAGTTAGGAGTTGAGCTCTAAAATAACACTCCTCCTTTACTTCTGGCCCTCACTGCATGCATACATGTGCCCTGAACTTATAACATTTCATTGTTGTCTATATTCACTGCTAAAATGATCAGCGCGTTGTTGTTTTTGTGTACAAAAACTTATGTACGCCAAAATTCAGTACCGTGTATTACGACAATTTCAATAGTGCCAAGCACAGAACAGACTAACAACAAGGAAAGTTTGTAGGTCGCTACTTACCATCATCCGATGGCATTGCGAAACCACTGGGCCTTCTGAATTTCACTACTTCTAACTACCCGCTAATTACTGTGGTTTACTGCATGCTCGTGTGATGACGCTTCAACGCGCATGGAAGGAAGATGATGGAGACCACGCTTTCGATCTGCATCGTGAGAGACTGGCAGCAAAACACGCGTGAACGCGGCTACGTGACGACGACGGCGACATTGCATGCACAGCTCGAGAGTTTGGCAGTTCGTAGAGGCAGGATGTTAAGATTTCTCCCAACTGATTGTTAATCTGAGGGGAGTCCATGAACCGGGCGACTTTAAAGCGTAGTGGCACTCCCTCTTAGTGATATGCTCAGTCCTACCTCGCGTGTAGCCTAATCGTTTTGCGATGGGCTTCTTGGCGTTTCCTAAAAGCTTTGTAAATAACTTAGTTGCTGTAAAAAGAATCTATTTTCAAAGTAATAAATACCCTGATTAAAAGAGCTGCGGTCATGGCGTATTGGTCTCAAGCAGCGGCCAGCGGAACTGATTTTTATAGCGCCGCCGCCGGTACGGATTCCGCTTCCCCACCTATAAAGTTTCTAATTTCTTTAGTGTTCTCCACCAGTGCGATGCCGGCTTTCCGCTGCAGTGAGGCTCTTATGCTGTCGCTAAAAATAAAACATTATTCAGGCCACTTAAATGAAACTGATCACCAAAATGCAGCATTTTGGCTCAATAACGGTAACCCGTAAGTCCCATAGCCTGAAGTGAACGATTCCTATGGTCGCTATTTTAAATCTCTAGCGCTTTCAATCCGCCGAAAAGTGGTTGTCTGTCTATGCGAAGCCTGCTTCTACCAAGTGGGCCACCTTGCTCACGTGACATTGTGACGTCATCCCAATCTGCCTACGAGGTAGCTCGAGGGTACGTCAACCGAGTCGACTCAACAGTTTGCACCACGGGCACCTTTGACCCTGTTACCCTCCCGTACTCAGACATACTCGGTCATTACAGGGGTCAGTGGAAACGCTACCCAGCCCCGCACAAAAGGCTATCCAAAGAGGAGGCGGTAGACTGGCGCAGACTACAAACCGGTACCTACCCGCACCTGAACAAACTACACTAGATTTTCTCTGCTCAATATGTAGACGAATGCCCGTGGTGCCAGGGTAAACCTACACTAGAGAATGTCAGATGGACCTGCCCAAGGCAGACTCCGAGCCTAGAATAGACCACCCGAGTGTGACGCAGTGGGAGCACTTGCTGGCCAGCGAGGACGGGAAGCGCAACGATTTCTCGTACGCCGAGTCATGATGGCAGCTGTCAAGTGCGGCATCCTGGACTAAGGATCGACCACGGCGCCCAGTGACCCGCAAGGGTCAACAACACGTTAAATTTGTCGCAGATAAAGCTTTTCCATCCATGCTACCGGATTGTGAGCAAACTGCGCACCTTTCTTGTACCGCAATTCCAGCGAAAATAGAAAAAACAATACGACTGCACCGTACTACTCACACTGTGAATGAAAAAATCCTCACCTACGCCGCCAATAAACTTTGATTTGACAGAGCCCCGCAGGGGGGCGTCTGCAGCTTGCAGGCGTCGGTGAGTGGCGACACCGCGGGTTCCCGAGCATCCGCAGGGACATCCCCGCAAGGAGATGATGGTGAACAGTGCATCACCACGGACCCGAGCACCCACGCCTCGCCGTGTGGCATCGCCGTGTCCGGGGAAAATGGGATCCTGGTGGTTGAGCCGATGCCGTGCGTTTGGACCCTTAAGGCCCCTTGGCGGAGGCAACACACCACTGAGGCCCCAGCTTCCTGCAGACGGCACCTCCGGCCTGACCCGACGGGGGGGAACCGGCAGTCGCCTTTTCCTATCCTCCTCTCCATCTTTCACTTTCCTATCTCTGTCTCACAACTCTCCTATATCCTACTCGCTTCTTGGTTTTTCCATTTTTCCTGGCGGCGAGAGTTAACCTTGTGTGACCAACTACCCTGAGTTGCGTCATATTTGGTTATAGTTGAAGTGTACAGCTGGCGTGGGCAGGACTTGCTAACAAGTTCCTGTCCCGTTCCCTTGTTGGACTCTGTGGTGGGTGGCTGGTACCATGACCGAAAAACTAATTTTTTTTATGGCTCCCCAACTTTCAAAACCTTATCGTTCTCTCAAAAGAGGGCGGAACAAGGCAGACAACTTCTTTCAGAAAAGAAAAGTACCTTTCCCCAAATATCATGTCATCCACAGTGAACAACAAGATAAACAGGCAAGAATATCCCCCTTCCTTGTGTCAAAGTGCTTGACTGAAACATTAGGCATTGGCTATAAGCTGTCAAAAATGGCCAGCGGCGACTTATTGCTCGAACTGTGTGACAATGTCCAACAATCTAAGCTCTCCAACCTAACGTCCATAGGGGAAATCCCGGTCTCCGTGACTCCTCATCGCTTACTTAACACTGTCCGAGGCGTAATATCGGAAAATAATTTTCTTCACATAACTGAAAAAGAAATGCTCGAAGGGCTCATCGACCAAGACGTCATAGATGTCCACCGAATCAAAATCCGGAAGGACAACAAGGAAACAGACACAAAACACATGATCCTGACGTTCAACACAAGCACCCTGCCCGACACAATCGACGTGGGATATCTGAAAATCAATGTAAGACCATACATACCAAACCCTCGCAGATTTTTCAACGTCCAAAGGTTCGGCCACGACTCACAGAGCTGCCGCGGTCGCAAAACTTGCGCAAAATGTGCCTCGAACGATCACCAGTCTGATGTATGTGACGCAGCCCTGCGCTGTGCAAACTGTGAAGGAGAACATGCTGCATACTCCAGGGCGTGTCCGTCCTGGAAGAAAGAAAAAGAGATAATCAGAATAAAGACAAAATAAAACATTTCATTTAAAGAAGCGAGAAGGCGTTTTGCTCTTACAAACACATTCTCCTTCGCAGCAAAACAAAACTTCGCTGATGTGGTGCGCAGGGGCGTAGCACCACGCAGCACTCCGGCACCTGCCAAGGCCGATCCCACCGAGCCTATGGCAGGGCCATCCACGCCCCAGGCAGTGTCAGCGAAAGCTGCCCTGTCATTGCCAAAGCAGGGACCACCGGTCCATGGGTCGGCATCCCGCAGGACCTCCCCTCGTCGGCAGAAACCTGAAACTAACACAACCGCGGCGGCGCGGTCCTCCAGCACCTCTGTTGAGGTGATGGATACAACACCCACTCCGCCTCCATTACAGCCGCGGAACAGCTCTCTTGAGCGAAAAAAGACAGGCCCCTCATAACGGGCCGACCACACAAGTAAATCCCCTTTCATTTCCTCTCAAAAACACTAACATGGATTTTTTAATTCAATGGAATCGCAAAGGACTTATGCGGAATTATAGTGACAAAAAACATATCTTAGGGTCAATGTTACACATAGCTTTATCTCTTCAGGAGATAAATCTTGGTCCACAACATGTGCATATCCTGAAACATTATCAAACTTTTAGACGCCATCGAGAGCAGGCAAATCGGCTATCGGGAGGCGTCGCTATAGTCGTTCAAAGCGGCGTCCCTGCTCAAGAAATTAAACTCAAAACAAAACTTGAGGCGGTTGCAGTCAGTATCGTAAGCTACAAAACACTAACAATCTGTTTCGTATACATTCCTCCACATTTTACGTTAACACTCCATGATCTACAGCAACTGATCAGAGAACTTCCGGAGCCATATCTGTTACTTGGGGATTTTAATGCTCACTCTTCCCTGTGGGGAAGCGAACGCTGTGACGCTAGAGGTCAAATAATCGAAGATTTTATCCTGACGAATAATGTATGTCTTTTAAATACGAAAAAGGCCACATACTGTTCCCCAACGTCTGGGAAATTGAGCAGTTTAGACCTTTCTTTTTGTTCACTTTTGGTTTTTAGCGATTTTAAGTGGGACGTTTTAGACAACCCGTTTGGGAGTGATCACCTACCAGTTTTTATAAGCCTATCATCCTCACCTGCAGTCATCCCAACCAAACCACGGCGATGGAAGCTACATTTAGCTGATTGGGCGTTGTTTAGAGAAAAGGCTAGATTAGAAGACATTTACTCAGAAACACTTAGCATTGATGAACTCAATGAAATTCTCACAAAGTGTATCATCGATGCTGCACGGCTAGCTATTCCCCTGTCCACAGGCGTGGTGCGCCAGAACCACAAGGTATGGTGGACGCGAGAATGTAGGGAAGCCAAAAAACAACAAAATAAGGCCTGGGGTGTATTTCGTAGGTATCCTACTCACGAAAATCTAATAGTTTTCAAAAAGGCAAAAGCTAAAGCCCGATATATACGGCGGAAAGCGGAAAAAATGTCTTGGCAAAATTATGTGTCTTCAATAAACAGCTCGGTAACATAAAAAAAAACTGTGGGAGCAGGTCAGAAAAGTAAATGGCAGCTATTACCCATTCACCCTTCCTCTGCTGACGGATCCTGGTATTCAGACAAGTATTAAAGAACAAGCAGACATTTTGGGGCAACATTTTTTTATAGTTTCTAGTTCTTCCTACTATACACAGTCATTCTTAAAATACAAAAACACAACCGAAAAACAAAGGCTCCCTACGGCAGGCAGCACAAACGATCCTTACAATAAATTGATTACACTTCAAGAAATACAGAGAGTACTGTTTATAGGTAAACAAACTGCACCAGGCCCTGACGAAATTCATTATGAAATGCTGTCCCCACTATCTGAGCAATCTGTAGAAGTTCTGTTAAAATTTTTTAACAAAATATGGGTAGTAGGGAGAATACCAGCTGCTTGGAAAAAAGCCGTTATTGTTCCATTTCTAAAACCAGGAAAGCCAACAACCTCCCCTAACAGTTACAGGCCTATAACCTTTACAAGCTTTCTTGCCAAATCCTTTGAGAGTGTTATAAATATTAGATTAATGTTTATTCTAGAATCCCGAGAGCTTCTTGATGTCCAGTAATGTGGTTTTAAAAAAACATATTCCACAGTCGACCATTTAGTCCACCTGGAAAACACAATCCGAGAGGCCTTTATACACAGGCAACACTGCCTTTCAGTTTTTTTCGATATGGAGAAGGCATATGACACGACCTGGAGGTTCGGGATTCTTCGCGACCTGGCATAGCTTGGTATCCGTGGGAGGATGCTGAAATATTTGAGCGACTTTTTATCCAACCGCTCTTTCCAAGTTCGTCTCGGCGCAACCCTCTCAAATAATTTTACTCAGGAAAACGGCGTTCCTCAGGGATGCATTTTAAGTACTACATTGTTCATAGTAAAAATGAATTCTTTAACCAGTATAATACCACAGTCCATTATGTACTCGGTCTACGTTGATGACCTTCAAATTGCATGCACATCTTCTAGCCTGGCAACTTGTAAGAGACAACTACAACTCACAATAAACAAATTAGCACTTTGGGCAGACAGAAATGGATTTAGGTTTTCTCCACAGAAAACTGTTGCGGTTCTTTTCTCGCTGCAGATAGGACTGCAGAATTATCCCACCCTCCACTTGAACGACACCACACTTCCAGTAAAACAAGAACACAAATTTTTAGGCTTAACTTTTGACAAAAAGCTAACGTTTCTACCACATATAAACACCCTAAAAAAGAAAGCCACCCAATCCCTGAATATACTCAAAGTACTCTCACGGAAGCGTTGGGGATCCGATAGGAGGTGCCTATTGCACATCTATCGCTCTCTAGTACGCTCTTCGTTAGACTATGGATCTATAGTGTATGGGTCTGCGAGGCCATCATACCTTAAAAAGCTAGATCCAGTACAAAACCTCGGGTTGCGCCTTTCAACTGGTGCTTACAGAACATCACCCATAAATAGCCTTCACGTAGAAGCAAATGAACCGACCCTCACCAACAGGAGAACAATGCTTACCTGTGCATACGTACTGAAAATAAGGTCGCTACCGAAACATCTTTGTTACACCATAGTTACAAGATGCCCATCCAGAAAACTTTTCACCAACAAACCTCAAGCTGTAAAACTATTGCTCCTCCGCTTTGAAGAAATATGCCAAGAAATAAACATACTAGATGCACTTCCTGATGTTGCCCAGAGACCCGATAGGTTGCCACCTTGGTACTTGTTTCCTGGTGTATGCGATTTCGCACTGACACACATTCAAAAAAGACATACCCCACTGGAATATATACAGCAAGAGTTTCTTGGAGTAAGTGAAAAATACAAGAATTGCACAGATTTCTACACAGATGGATCTAGGACAGCACTCTATGTAGGGAGCGCGATAGTGCAAGGGAAATGGGAAAAAGTGGTCAGGCTGCCTCAGTGCGCTTCAATCTTTACAGCAGAATGCTACGCCATTGCTCTAGCTGTAAAACAAATAATGAAGAAAAACATACAGAACAGTGTTATCTACAGTGACACCCTCAGCGTAATTACAGCAATAAACCCCAGAAATGCAACCGAACCCTTAATAGGAAACATAATACATAATGTAATACGAGCTGATTCACAAGGACATACAATAAAGTTTTGCTAGGTTCCCAGTCACGTGGGCATCACCGGAAATGAGAGGGCTGATGCAAGCGCCGCACTTGCCCCTAACGCAAAAATAAAACCAGTAAACATACCGCATAAAGACTGCATCAAGTTAGTCCAGAATAAATAGAGAGAAAAATGGCAGGCTTCTTGGGACAACGAGGTTAACAACAAGCTGCACTTTGTAAAACCTGTCCTGGGTGAATGAAAGACCTGTAGGCACCAGGAACGATTTATTGAAGTAATTTTATGTCGTCTTCGCATTGGACATACACACATTACACATAATTTCTTACTAACGAAACAAGACAAACATCGTTGTGAAAGATGTGGAGACGAACTAACAATAAACCATATTTTATTCTCTTGTGCAAAACTCGAAAAAATAAGAAATAAGCACTTTACGAAGTTTTATAATGAATACATTGCTTTAAACCCAGAGCTGCTTTTAGGCGAAAATGCCATTGTTAACATATCTTCCGTTTTTAGCTTTTTAAAAGAAGCAGGTGTTCTTCAGAAACTGTAAACTTTGATCCACAGCTTTGATTTATAATATGATGCATTTCAGCCCTTTTCTCATGGAATGAGAAAATGGCTGAGGTGGTTATTTGAATGGTTGGGAGCCTCAGGATCCTTGCCCAGCCAAGGATGGCTACTGAAGTTATCTGACCTTCTTGAAAGCGTTTATTTTTAGCCATTTATAAAATTTCTTCTTTCTCTTATTACTACCAGAACGAAATAGCAATTTAAGTCCTCTACACAACCATGTTTCATCCCACTTGCAGAAAAGTGTTCATATACCTTGAGCCTGGCGCATGATAACCTTAGCTGCTTATGTGCCATTAAACCCAACACAACACAACATCCCACTACACCCCATGTAACTTTTGGGTGATCAAGCACTGGTTGATTTTTCAAGCAGTTTTAAGTTTCTCAGAGAAGCCAATGTTTTAAACAAACTTTAGATATAAAAAGCGTAACCTTTAACAAAAGCTCTAACCGCGTGTTTGGCGCATCATATCCTCAGTTGCTTTTGCGCCATTAAAATCAATATAACTAACTAACATTTGATTTGACAGTAGAGTTTCATACAAGAATTATTAAGACGAAAGCCTTTAAGCCCTCGTATACTCGAGGTGACGGTGTCCGTCCGGCTCATCTTGGCGCAGTACCAGCAGCTACCCTCCCATTCACCGGCACGCTTCCTCCCCGCACCACCAGCAGCAGGCGGCGCATGCGCATGTGCGCGTAGCAACAGTGACGTCAGTCACGCCGCTCGCCCGAGTGGCAGCTGTGGCGCGCGGCGCACGCACAGTTGTGTATAGCAACAGTACAGCAACAGGCAGTCGAGGTGACACAGTAATCAGGAATGCTTTTGTCATGCACACTTTAGGCCCACGAATTGTCCCCGTAGTTTTTTTTTTTTCGCTGCAGCCAGTTCTTTGAAACATCACCGAGCTGAAATTGGACCTCGTTCCAAGAAAGAAGACTTAGTACTTGGGAGTTTAACAGCCGTACTGGGTATAATTTCTTCGTGTTTTACTCTACACTCTGATCATCTGACATATTCGGGGCTGATAATGAAGATGTTTACTGCGGTACCGCGGTTCCCATCGAACCGGCGAGACCCCTCTTGCTAGCGCACTATACAGGGTGTTTCATCTAAGACTTCACGAAATTTTTCAAAACAGGCATTTTGAGTTAGAAGAGCGCTTTTTCGGGCACAGCATTTTCAGCAATGTAGTACATAGCGGCGATGGAAAAGCTGTGCGGCACCCGTGCTTCGTGTTTGCCTCGTGTACCGCCAAACTGCAGAAACCACGTCTTCCCCGGGAATCTTCACCCTAAGAACTAGCGCTTTTAAACGGTAATTCATAAGGGGCTGCACAGGCAAAGGTCTTTAGCACGGAGTACGGTTCGGTACGGTACAGTGCATCTTGCCCTCCCCCACCCAGTCTTACTTCCCTCGCCCTCACCTCACCATGTCTTTATTCCCTCACTCTCGTCATCATTCATTCTCATATGCCCATCCTCCCTCACCCTCACGTCACCAAGTGAAATCATCATGAGGTGATGGAGAGATGCCGTCATGAGTGCTCGCCCTCGTGAGGAGACCCATCTCTGGTTATCATTTCGCTTTACATGTTCTGCCATTGTGCCTTCTTTCTTCCTGAAGTATGCTGAGAAACCGGGAACTTTCGTTTCTTCCCTGACCCACTCTGCCGTCTTCATTTCTCTTAACGCTGCACATAACTCCAAAACACCTCCTAATATGGCCCTTTCGTCCATACAAAACACTAGATGCGTTTTGCCGAAATCAGATTCATTACTAAGTCTTACTGGCATCACCGACAGTAAAACAGTGGTGGTAGCTGAGGCTTGTTTAAATCTTTCTGTTAATAACTTCAAATTCTCTGCTTCTTTCCCTGGCGTTGGTATCTTCCGTCGCGATTGAGAGAACAGGCGTGGCGGCGGCGTCCTGACCGGCAGTCATTAAGCTTGCTCTGCTCCCTTAACGTCATGTCAGATTTGGAAATTACATTCGTTCGGAGTAAAGCCTTTAATCCAACCGTTATCATATGGTGTCTTCGGCTGGTCGTTCTTGAGCGCTCTAGAGCGCTACGAAACGGGTGGTTGTATTCGGCTGGTCGAAAAAGAGCAATTGACATGTATTCGGCTGGTTCTTTTCGAGCGCCTCTGACTTGGAGCGCTCTGTGCCAGAGGGCTCCGAGTTGCTCTCAATTTCCCGACGGAGCAACGAAAGCTCGGCTGGAGATCGCATCACGTGATAGCCACGTTTTCCGGTGTTGGGATCCGCGCCAAGCCAGGCCAAGCCAGTTCCGTAACCTGCTGCAAAATTTGGCGCCAACGCACGAACAGATCGAGTTGCCTCTGCACCGAAGTTGTGTACCGGGTACCGCTGTGCTAAACTTTTTGGTTGTTTTAGCTCTGCTGAGTGCACGCAGTTTCGCAGCATCATGTCGAAGCGGAAGCGCCTAGTGGCGTTAGCGAAGCCATCAGTTCTTTTGTTAGCTGCAAATGACAGCACCGACAGCAGTTCCGACGAAGATGACACTCACGTGTATACAGCGATGTTCACAGAGTTGTTCACTGTGCCGGCTAAAATACCCAAAGTTACAAGTTACGTGGACACGACGGTGCGACATTATTCTGAATCAGAGGTAAGCGCCTACGTGCGGTCAATATTGCTAGGTCTAATTTACATGTTCAACAGTTCCGCAGGAATTTTCGCCTTCCACGCAAAGCTTGCTACGAGCTTGTCTCCAAGTTCGAGGGCTCCAAATTCTATCCTTCAAGCAAAAATCACGGTGGCTCACCCACCAAGACGGCAGAGGAGCATCTTCTTTCGTTTCTTTGGCAAGTTTTCTGAAATTTCCCCAGCATGATAAGTAGTGAAACACTGTTCTTGCTCCACGCGATTTGAATTTACAACTAGGCATTCTTGCCGGGTTTGAGCTGAATTGCCGCCTGAAAACATCTTTAAAGCATTCTTTGTCTGTAGCTAGATTTCTTGGACTGTGTCATTTGCTCGGTTGGCTACGTTTAAAAGTGGTCAATCTACAGCATAATAAGCTGACTAGTTTGTACTGCAGTGGTTAGAATTTTTCGTCGCTAGTGCACTGCTTTCCTGAATCCAACCCAGTTAAATAGCCCACACATCGGCCTAAAGGGGTTACTTTTGCATTGATAATTCATAAAACGTGCAACGTGCATGAGTAACATTGCTTTGTAATTGTAATAGCATCAAAGCAATCTTAATTCTATGTAGCACTTGCAATGCATCAACATACTCAAGAAAGCGGTATAATAATGGCTTTACTCTTGTTTTTCAGGTATGCAAGTAACAAAGCATCCATGCCAGAGGTTGCAGTACTCTTTAACATGGCAGAATCAACACAGATGGCAGTTATAGACAGAGTTCTTCAGTTTTTCTGTCATATAGCACCAGAAGTCATCAACTTTGGAACCGGCAAGGATGCCATCGCTAAGGATTTCGAAAAAGTATGTACACTTACTGTTCTATTGAGTAGCACTATGCAAGCGCAGGCAGTAGACTTGACAGGCTGGTGAAGGTTGAGGTAGCTCAAAGTGTCTAGTGTAGTTAACGACCTATCTTGCGCAAAAATCACTTTCTAGAGCAGCACTGATATGCAAACGCTTTCAACGCTTCATTTGAAGGTACCGCAATTACATTATGGGTGAAAAAGTTTTGCATGCGTAATAGCACAAGGTATCGTTTTTATCTTCTTGATTTTCTCACCTTTTCCAGGTTGCTGGCTTCCCCAATGTGATAGGGTGTGTAGACGGCACCTACATACCCATGCGCTGCCCAAAGGACAAAGTGCGGTCCACATATGGAAACCGGCACGACCAGGTGTCTCTCACTATGCAAGGCATATGTGATGCAAATGCAAGATTTGAAGATGTGTTTACTGGCACGTCTGGAAAAATTCACTATGCCAGAGTGCTAAGGCTATCCTCTATCAGTAGTGATCTTCCAAAAATTTGTGAAGTAAACAAATATCATCTGCTCGGTGATGCGGCTTACCCTGTCAGGGAGCATTTGCTCAGCCCATATAGAGACTATGGCAAGCTTACTGCAGCAAAAATTGCTTACAATAACCGCCACACAACCACGCGAATGAAAATAGAAAATGCGTTTGGGCTGCTAAAATAGAGGTTTCGGCAACTCAGATACATTGAGCTAACCACGATTGACAAGATAACACAGCTTGTCATAGCATGCTGTGTCCTTCACAATGTTTGCATTGATGCTGGAGTCTCTACAGATGATCTGTTAACAGAGGAGGAGGAGGTAGAAAGAGCACTACACTTTGCCCAGCACTCATAGCAAAATGAAGTGGACCCTGAGCAATGTAGAGCGGGTCAGACGACACGTGAAAGTGTGCTACGTCATCTGGGGGAGCTGAAACGAGAGAAGCTAGCCGACCTCTTCCTAAGACGTGCTAGAATGAGGGTGCAGCATTATGCAAACTAGGCAAGGCTCCCCTTGTTTGCAACCGTGTACAGAGCTGTGGCTTTCTCTTTACATTCATTAAGACATTACTTTATCACTTTTATTTTTGAGTTAAATGTTATTTTGTGCAAGCTGTTATAATCTGCTCTTTACATTTGCCTTCACACTGTGAGCTTAGAAATTGCAGTCAATAAATTGCACCTGGCTGTTTCATTCTTAGCAATGCAGTAGCAGTGTATTATTTGTGGCTGTTTTCAAACAATTCACTTTCTGCTTCACAGTACTTTATTGCAAAGAGGTGAAATGACAATATTCAATTGTGCTCCAAACACAAACAAAACAAGCTGCAAAAAATAAAGTGGGAATTCGTAACATATGGTTGTGGATGGAAAAGTTAAAAACAGCTGTGCACTGCTCCACAACTCGGTGCAAACAAGAAAACGATAAAGTAACACAGCTGCAGCTTAACAGCAATAAATAAAATATTGATAAATATGGTGACTATTGTAATAGTAGACTAGTAGTGTAAACATTGCCAAGATGTGACGATGTCTTCTTAGACTTCGTGATGCAAAATTTTCTTCAGCGTGTCCATGTGCTCTGCATGTGCCCTAAGCAATTCCTTATGACGTTCTTCTCTCTTCTTCTCTCTTACTTCCTTTTTGGCTTCGTTTTATTGGACAATTTCTCTCATTTTCTCAAAAAATAAATCCATGTGCTTTGCTCGTGAAGTACTTGGCCGCATGCTTCTATCTGCTTTGCGCTTTTTGCACGGCCTGACTGTATCTGGTTCCTCCAAATTACTTTCACACAGATCCTCGGCTAACAAATACTCAGATGCAGTATCAAGCTCTGCAGAGCCCTGGCTACTATGGGATGAACTTTGCACATGTGTTGCTGTGTTTTTGTAACGGACATTTCCAATGCCTCGTAGCCCCTCGGGCTCCAAGCTATCATCAATGGCCCTTATAGCGGAAAATTCCTCTTCAAAAGTTGACCGACAGGGAGCTTGTCCCGACGTTTTGTTGACCTTCTCTTCGCTCTTCTTTCTTTTAGCTACAGTTTTAAATCGAGTTTCACACTGTATTGCAGTGCGCTTGGTTCCAAGGACCTCCTCTATCTCACGAGCAATCTGCTCGTACATGGCGCGCT
This sequence comes from Amblyomma americanum, assembly GCF_052857255.1. Classification (NCBI taxonomy): domain Eukaryota; kingdom Metazoa; phylum Arthropoda; class Arachnida; order Ixodida; family Ixodidae; genus Amblyomma; species Amblyomma americanum. Next base: position 167,844,256 of record NC_135502.1, read on the forward strand.
TTGTCCGGAACCTCATCAGTGGACCCACTTTCGGCGTATACAGCGCATATTTGTCAAGGAGGTACTTCGTTTCCCCAGAGGTCCAGGGCGCTGTGTGGAAAACAAAGAGAATATTAATACATTTGGGTGTACTTGCGGGCCTTGGCAAAACAGTGCCGCAGAAATTGAACAGCTACCTAATGCCAGCTACTGCAGTGCATGCTTAATGCTACTGCAGTACAATAAAATCGATTTCATGCACAGCAGCTCACATTACTCCCCGCAATGCACAATTTTTTAAGCGCACAAAGCCCCACTGCTGTAAAATGGCCATGGAAAATATTAAATTAGTAGTAGTAGTATTTTTATTTGGCATATAATACAATATGCCCTCGAGGTGAGGCAAAAGGAGGAAGACGAGGCAAACCTCCTGACGAGGCCTACACCCCGAATAATACATCGAACAGTGGCCGCATGAAAAAAAAAAACACTTTCAAAACAAGCAACAAAAGTTATACGATAGAAATAGCAAACACTGAAAAAACGATGCAAAGATAATAAACAGCAATTGGCAGAAAACACGATATGCACACTCGGCAGTAAAGGAAGCAACGCAAAAGACAAAATATACAAAGTTAGCTGAATTTATACAGGAAAAAGAATCTTCAGTTTTTTCTTAAAACCAGATACACTATGACCTCCTACGGTGATTTTTATTAGAGACTGATAAGCATTACACAATGTTACAATTTGGTTATCTATAGTTTGCTTTCCATAGTTTGTTCTAGGTCTTTCAGTGGATAAGGCGACCGCACGTAAACCATACGTAACATTTCTTTAATTATAAGCATTTTGGAAAAACCTGAAATTATGCTTTACTTTATAAAAAATGTGAACAGCCAAACTCAAATTGTAGGAATGAAAGAAAGTGCGAACATGAAATGTTTCGAAAAGATTATTTTCGACAACTGGGCTTGAACATAATGAGCATAGAGCTCTTTTCTGAAGAGAAAGCAATTTATACGAATCAGTTTTGTTGCAAGGTCCCCACACCAGGTTGCAGTATACAAGATGGGAATGAACAAGGGCAAAGTATAACTGTGTTCTAACCTGTAGTGGAAGTAGATGCCTAATAGGATAGATAACACAAATAGACGAAGAAAATGTGGGGAAGGGCGCACTAGTGCTGCATTTGAAATAGTCCACCATCTCAATATTAGCAAATGAAGTCCGTGAAAACAGGCTAGACCATGCAGACGCTTCAGCATACCATTTAGTGGAGCATCCATGCTACTTGACTGTCCATGCTGCTCTGGGCTTGAGTACTGAGGCTCATCAGATGTGCTTGGCTGGCTACCTGAGAGGACATAAAGGCAGGAGAGTCATCATATGATCGTTCAATGCGACCCTCACCCACACCGTGTTCTATCTTTACCAACATCAGTGTGTGCGGAAGAGCAGCATTAATTGGTCCCGACCTATAAATATGCCTATAAGTTGATATCAATACAGCTGAAGAAAACAAACCTGATACATTTTTTTCATCGATGTGAAGGATACAAAGTGGCCACTTTTTAAGGCAATAGCACGATTTTTTTATTTGCAAATATATTTTCATACGCGTAAAAAAACTGGGTGAGCAGTTAAGGAAAAATAAAGCGAAAACAAACGAAAATTAGATGCTGGCGAGGAAATGCAAGCAGGGTCATTAGCTTTCCCACGCAGCGCTCTTGTCACTGTAACCGCTAGATAAGTATTATTTCGTAATTTATGTTTAACGCTGACCACTGTATCTATCATCTATCAGTTTGTTGTGAAGGCCCTAATTTGCCACGTCATTGAGGAGAATCAACAAAAAATGAAAAGCAGAGGGCTTGACGAAACGCGCCTGCATATAACGTGCTACGGAGCACGCAAGTGGAAGCGCAGGCGAACAGCGGCAAAGTAGGAAGAGAGCGAAAATGATTCATCCAAGCGCAAACATATGCGACTGGGGTTTGAGATGCAAATTAACCTTCCGTATGTCGCTTGCGCATAACATCTTCTTTCTTGAAAATAGCCCACCATTTAGGCGCCAACGCCACAGCGAGTTGTTGCTACACATAAGAAATTTGGTGCCAGCACTCGTGTTTGCACGTTTACATCAAAGCAACTGGTGCTGAGTTTAAAATGAATGCATTGCAGTCGCTGTAAACTTACCGTCCAGCATTGCGTACAGTAGCTGTTCTGCCGTAGACGAACTCGAATCCCCGCCACCGTAAACAGACGCCATGTTGTTTGTTGCTGAGCGGCGAAACCGCGAAATGTTGGCGCTGCTGTCGAGCGCTTCCGGCTGCTCCGAAATGCACCCTTGTGTTCGGCTGGGGCGCCATGCCTCCGGCTCGGATCACGACCCGCCCGCAGATTGGTTTGCTCCTGGGTTGCTCTGGTTTGGAGCCTCAAAGCGACCAGCCGAAGACACCAATAAGCACCTGTCACAAGCCTCCGGACTCTGACGCCTCGTTTATAATGCACTTTGATATGCGATTCAGTTCAAAAGCACATCATGTCCGTGCACACCTTTTCTTATATGCGGCCACCTCAACTTTGATGTTATAGAATGACCTAACTGCATTAGTCAGTAAACAAACAATCGAGAGTGATTGCCTTAGCGCGCGCCTCAGGTTGGGCCTATCTCAATTCATCACCGTCCCAACAAGGCAAGATAACATTCTCGACTTCGTGCTTACGACTCATATTGGCAAAATTTAATCACTTTAGCGCCTACCACGCCTCAGTGATCAATCAATAATCAACGGCTCATGTCACAGTCACTCATCACACTGTCAAAAATCAATGAAAACGTTAACACTTTCCGACAAAGCTGACTATAATTTTTTTGAAACTTCTCACATCACTCTGTGAAAGGAACTGCTCCCTGTCCAATAAAAAACGAAATGCGCAAACTCATCCGCACGTGCATTCCCAATAAAATTGCCACCACGTGGTCAGCATCACCATGGTTCAACCGAACATAAAAAGGCACTCGGTGAATAAAAAGGCTGTTAACAAAAAGAAAACGTTCTTTCGATCGGCAAAGCACTATAATGACGTCCGCGCTTATAAAAAGTGCTATGCTGCCAAAAAGAACTTCTTTTCTCACCAAACAAAGCTACGAAATCATTTTTTAATCCAGATCACCAGCTATTTTTTATAACAGCAGAAAAATTTGGAACGACATAAACCCTAATTGATCTCGCCAATATGGCTGTACGTCGAACATGATTCACCCGTTCCACACAACGCTGTGGCTAAAACAATGATTTACGGATTTTCATGCAATATTAATAGCGAACATGGAGGCGTGTTGCCTGTCTTCATTTAGCTTATCCACTCATGCCAGTCATAAGTGCGCAACTTAGCGTTAATGCATTCCCTGATTCTAACGTTATCAGCTGGCGTCAATGGAATCAAGTCAAAAGCTGTCAAGAATACTAAAAACGTTGCAGCTATTCGTCTTTCCCACATTTTCGAGCAATGTATTAAGCAGGATATTGTGCCTCACGACTGGAAAGGGATTAGGGGAATCATCCCAGTCCACGAAAAGCAACTCCGCCGTCAAGTAAAAATTATTGTCCCTTTTATTTCACTAGCCTTCCATCTAAACAATGGAGCAAGTAATTTACTCAAATAATATGACATTTTTCCAGTTTGCTAACCTTTTGCACAATTTTCTACACTGATTCCTGAAAAAAGGTCGGCACCGTCTAGAAGAGGTTGAACTAACGAGCGTTAGCTGTTTGGTTTACTAGAATTGATATGAATGATATTAAAGGGGCGTACATCGATGTCCTTCAAACACACTGTGGTAGTGAACGTATCGGCGAAACGACCGCATCTGAGAGGAGCTCCCGAGGGAGACGGCTCGTTAGGGATGGAAGGATGCAACGTAAGAACGTCCCGTTTGTAACTGGGTGGATTGCCACCATGCTCGGCTACGCGTGCACGCAGGCTGCCTGAAGGAGCGATCGACCCCTAGCGCCATCTATCAGAGAAAATACGATGCTCGTCTACCCATTGTCGAGTTACACCCCCTCAAGATGCGTTCTAAACGAAATTTGCTTCGTTTGGAGGGTTAAGGTGGGCCGGGAACGCTATGTAGTATAGATTCGTTTCGCTATATATACTCCGACAACAAGGGGCACCCATGCGGAGACAGTTGTGTACCGAATTTGGTAGGCAAATAAAACCCTATGGGGTTGTGGTATAGCAATAAAACCACAATTAAATAATAAACATTGTATACATGCAATCAGTCCTAGTATGAATAGTAATGTACCCGTGGAGCCATTCCTGCTGGACTTTGGAAAAGCTTTCAACAAAGTTGCAGTATCGACAGTTCTTACTCCTACTTTCGCGCCTAAACTTAAACCTTACAGTATTTGACTGGATGCGAAATTTTTCGACTAACCACGAAAAGTTTGCACGGCTAATAACCATGCGTTTCCCAATAACCCTGTCAATTCAGGCGTAGCGCAAAGTACTATTTTAAGGCCACTGTCGTTTTCAGTCTACATTAACAATCTCCCAAAAATCTATCTTCAACCATTCGTTTGTTCGCAGACGACTGCGCCATTTACCGGAGTATCACTAAGAAAAGAGACTCTTGCCATCTGCAGAGCTACATAATACTTGTACAAGATTGGTGCGCTAACTAGGCAAATTTAAACATCAATAAAACAACTCACATTATACTTCATCGTCGTCAGTTATACCCTACATCAAACTATAGCATATCGGAGCAGCATGATCACACGCCTCTGCATATACAAATCTTGGAATCAGCGTAACACATGATCTTTCTTGGACCATTTACGTTATGACGGTAACCAATGCATCTAACCGAGTTCTTGGATATCTAAAAAGTAAGCTGCGACTGGCTCCTGCTTTTGTAACGCTGTCCGCCTATTTAACTCCAGTACGCCCTCAATTAAAGTATTCATGCTTTATCTGGGGCCCCCAGCAAACTAACATCGCCAAAGCCCGCCATTGCCACGACCGCAGCGGTGGCCTAGTGGTTTGAGCATCCGTCTCGTACGCGGGAGGTGCGGAGATCGATCCCCGGTGCCGCCGGGTACCCACCGGTGGTTAAAGGGGCACAAGCTTCGCCCGGCCTGGTGCTCGGATTCTTTAGGGTGAAACGCTTGAGAAATGGGGCTTTGACCCCACCCTGTCCAATGAAAAGTACCTTGCCCAACGGTGCTCTTTGCCCAAAGCTGCTCTTGCGCCATAAAAGCCCACCATCAACAGCCAGAGCCCTTGACTCCGTAAAATGCCGCGCGGTAAGATTTGCATATTTCGGTTACTCACATCATAGAAGCGCTGCAGAAATGAAAAGAAAAGTATGACGTGATGTAGGGCTGGTTGGCTCATAGTATCATCAAATATAAAACTGCGCGAAGAAGACGGGACGGGAGGAGAACTAACATAAAGACGCGCACACAACGCGCAGATGTGGACTTATGCCTTTACCAAAAGTTCCATCATTCGCCTCTTGGTCATTATGCTGTCCGCCGAAGCCGTTACCCATACCTGTCCTGAGTCCCTCAAGTCATCCATCACTTAACTAAGTAAATGACGTGTTCGCGCACCCCTCATGGGCCTTTGAGGTAGCGATAGAAAATATTGTTTTTCTTTTCCATAGCTCACCTCTCTCAACAGCGGGTTTACGGGATAGGTAATTGCGCATGGTGAACAAACTTCACATGTCTCTTGTGCCACATCATCATCACCATGAGCCTGCCTGCACTAACTTCAAGACAAGGACCTCTCCTATGTCTCTCCAATTATCCCTGCCCTTTGTCAGCTGCGCCCACCCAATGCCTGCAAAGTTCCTAATCTCATCCCCCCACCTAACCTTCTGCCGCCTTCTGCTGCGCTTGCCTTCTATTGGAATCCCGTCCGTTACAATTAAGGATTAGCGGTTAACTTGCCGTCGGATTGCATGCCCTGTGCAAGCCCATTTCTTCCTCTTGATTTCGACGAGTGTGTCATTAACACGCGTTTGTTCCCGCACCCACTCTGCCCGCTTCCGGTCTCTTAACGTTACGCCTATCATTTTCCTTTCAGTGGCTGACTGCCCTGTCCTTAACTTAAGCTGAACCATTTTCGTTAGCCACCACGTTTCTGTCCCGTAGGTGAGTACCATTAAGATACAGCTGTTGTACACTTTTCTCTTCAGGGATATTGGTAATCTGCTATTCATGATCTTAGAGAACCTGCCATATGCGCACCATCTTATTTTTATTCTTCTAGGTATTTCCGCCTATTCAGTGACCTGGTCCGGCAGCAAAATATGCATTTATCAAACTGGATGGTGAATAAATATAAGGCTTCAAGAACACTCAAACGCCGTTAATAACATTACAATCTCAGCGAATCACGCCAAGCACTGTAAGAAATGCCTTTGGAAGGCTTGCGCTCCACTATTCGGAAAATGTATGATTATCGAAAAAGCATAAGATCCCACATACACAGAGATAATCGAAAGCCTCGATATTCGCCACGCCAGGAATCCCTGCGTAAGCACACCGTCTCTCCTTTTGTCCAAGAAAGAGCCGAAACTCCTCGACGCAACTGAGCATACCTTGTGACTGCGATCAACTGCCTCGTGGTGTTTTACTACTAAACTTTGTTATTTATATTTTAACTCCTTTTGGCCAATTGTGACAAGCTTCTAACAACCTTCAGACATATCCCAACACACACTTTTCTCTACCATTTCCCGTGCCAGCGTTCACTGAAATTTGTGAGCCGCAATTAAAGCAGCATCAGCAGGTCCCAAGAGAAAATGGCGCTAGCAAACAACCTTAGCTCGTAAATTCGGCTAGATGTCAAGTAGCCGCAAGGCCTTCCGTCAATGGCGTGACTTCCGAACGTGCTGCGACGACTTCGAAATATCAAGAACAAAGAGAAGCGACCAACAACGGGCAGAACGGCACCCAGCTGATTAATTTTAATATTATTCGCTCTTCAGTAATAAAATAAGAATAGAAG